>NC_136810.1:4150067-4232567 GCF_951216825.1 Electrona antarctica | reverse complement strand
TAGCTGGGTACTCCCTCATGGAACTATATCATTTAGCTGGGTACTCCCTCATGGAACTATATCATTTAGCTGGGTACTCCCTCATGGAACTATATCATTTAGCTGGGTACTCCCTCATGGAACTATATCATTTAGCTGGGTACTCCCTCATGGAACTATATCATTTAGCTGGGTACTCCCTCATGGAACTATATAGCTGGGTACTCCCTCATGGAACTATATAGCTGGGTACTCCCTCATGGAACTCCCTCCTGCTCTTGTGTGTGCTGCACTGCAACAACTAAAGCATTCCCTGCCACAACAACACTAAGAGAAAGAGAGAAGAAGACAACAACTAAAGCATTCCCTGCCACAACAACACTAAGAGAAAGAGAGAAGAAGGACCAACAACTAAAGCATTCCCTGCCACAACAACACTAAGGGAAAGAGAGAAGAAGGACCACAGTATTGTGAAAGATGTACTTTAATCCATTCAGAACAGGAACCCCTTTTGGTGTTTTTAGCATTCTGTTATACTTTAGCTGTTGCAAAATAGCAGATCTACAAGCTCGTAGCGCGGCACTCGGTCTGCTATTTTTGAAAAATCGTGAAAATGTGGCACAAATTTGGAATAGCCTATATATTCTTTCAGAGTGAACATTTTTTTTACTCAAATCTTTGCTTCTGGGGAGGTCCCTGCTTGGAACAACATATTTTTCAGCATAACAACATCAAATACAGATAATTTTTGGGGTCCTTGACATGAAATATTGAGAACCACTGATATAGAAACATGAGGTTATTCAGAAAACTGTCGGCATTTTGTAGAATCGGTCTCGGTCGAAATGGGTTAAAACTCCTGCTGGAACTAAAATAGTCTTTCTTCATGGGAAACAATGCTCCTTCTCCCATGCAGTTATTCCTGGTCAATCTATCTATTTGGCAGAGATAGAGGGAGAGAGAGAGAGAGAGAGAGAGAGAGAGAGAGAGAGAGACAGAGAGAGAGAGACAGAGAGAGAGAGAGAGATAGACAGAGAGAGAGAGAGAGAGAGGAGAGAGGAGAGAGAGAGAGAGGAGAGAGAGAGAGAGAGAGAGAGAGAGAGAGACAGAGAGAGAGACAGAGAGAGAGAGAGAGAGGAGAGAGAGAAAGAGAGAGAGAGGAGAGAGGAGAGAGAGAGAGAGAGCGAGAGAGAGAGAGAGAGAGAGAGAGGAGAGAGAGAGAGAGAGAATGGAACTGGGAGAACGTGTTGAATAAATATAGCAGAGAAATGGATGGTATTGGCTTATGGTCAACTCTCTGAATTTCTTACACACACGTACCTAGTCCTAAAGAAAATAACACACGTACCTAGTCCTAAAGAAAATAAAGAGATGATAAAAAAATATATTTTCCATACCAGAAGCCAGAATGTGACATGGCGGCTTTGGCCTTCATTATTGTTAAACACCGGTGAGTTATAGGCCATGGATTGGATTTCCTTGGGGACTTGGGTGTGTGTGTGTGTGTGTGTGTGTGTGTGTGTGTGTGTGTGTGTGTGTGTGTGTGTGTGTGTGTGTGTGTGTGTGTGTGTGTGTGTGTGTGTGTGTGTGTGTGTGTGTGTGTGTGTGTGTGTGTGTGTGTGTGTGTGTGTGTGTGTGTGTGTGTGTGTGTGTGTGTGTGTGTGTTTGATTGATTGATTGAACATTTTATTAACAGTTTGCAGAATTACAGTACATTTCAAGCACAAACTTGATGTGCCCTTTGAGAGCGGTTTTGAAGGAGTCAAGGGATTCTTATGTCTTAATGACTGTTGGTAAGGCGTTCCACATTTTGGTGGCATAGGAGCGAAAATAATTTAGTCCCTTGTTTGTGCCGAATCTGGGTTGTACATGGTTCGTTGCACTCCCTCTGGTGTTGTGGGTGTGGACTTCGTTAACATTAAGGAAGTATCTAGACAGGTACATGGGTATCTTGGTGGAGTATCGAATCTTGTGGACCAGACCCATTGCAAGATGCTGTACTCTGTCGCCGACCCTAAGCCATGCCAGTCTGTCAAAGTGGGCAGGGGTGAGGTGGGTTCGGGGGGTGAGGCCAAGTAGGAGCCTGACCAGTTTGTTTTGGGAAGTGTGTGTGTGTGTGTGTGTGTGTGTGTGTGTGTGTGTGTGTGTGTGTGTGTGTGTGTGTGTGTGTGTGTGTGTGTGTGTGTGTGTGTGTGTGTGTGTGATGAAACATGTAAACCACGTTAAGCCTGGTGTCCCTATTTTGGGCAAATTGTTGAAAAGAAATAACGTTTTTTACTTTTTTTTGCACGATGCATTTATGGGTTAAGTGGTTAAGAAATATATAAACCAATACAAATCAAGCCCTGTATGTATTATATATCTAAATAGACAAATGAACAAATGATTGAGTCTATTTTTTTATTTTTTATTAAGGATCCCCATTAGCTGGTGCCATAGCAACCAGCTAGTCTTCCTGGGTCCACATAAGAATATAAACATTCCAGTACACATACAATTACAAATACACATTTGTTAAAAAGTCAGTATTCAACTTACATTAGACAATTTGATTTGATTTGATTTTTAAAGTGTCTATGCAGTGCGCAGCGTATATACGCATCCACCGTGCACAGCCTGGGCCTCCTGCTGAGCTGTGAAGAAGAAGAAGAGAGGTGAAGGAACAAACACGACCGCATGATGAGAATGATAAAGAATACATGCCTGGAAGAGCCCCGGAGAGCATCAGGAACCAAGAGGGGTTTATTTCTTTTCAAAATCTTTTTATTTTGGTTTTATCACAGTATGTATGTCAAGTCACAGGTTCATAGAAAAAGTGTCAGTGACTCAGAGGTAACAAACGTACAGTATAAATCACAGAGATCATGGGCAGACATAATGAAATAAATGACTATGTTGTTGTGCAAAACATGCCCCTTCAAGACAAAAGAAAAACATTTTCTCCCCTTCAAGTCCCAATTTAGTAAAGCCAATTCCCAGCCTCTCTACGAGTACTCCATCTCTGCTAGCCCCCACAATCAGTCATTGGGAGGGTGAAGAAAGCCTCGGGTCTCCTCTGATACCCGGGCCGTCAAGCCAAGAGGGGTTTATCTGTCACTCACTCAAACAGGCATTCATGCACAGCCACGCCTGTGCACTGCACAGTAGGGAGGGGGAGCTTTTTTAAGCATACCTGGGGGGTGACTTGAAGTATGCAAAACTATATAGGAATTGCACCCTTCTTCCATAGATTCATCATAGCAAGCTGCTAATAAACTGCTTTTATCTTGAGATAAAGTTACAACATGTTTATGATTCCATATCTGATTAGGAAGGAGACCTATTAAGGAAAACATTTAAACATACTTATTTTCTATTATTATTATAATTTTTTCCTGTTGTAATAAATTCATTTCACCTTTCGCCTTACCTCTATAGAGCGCCGCAGTCCCGCCCCCTGTCATGACGACGCCAGGCCCAGGAAATGAATGCATTTTTCCCATAGACATTTCAAAAAGTATTTATTTAAAGACCTTATAAGCGTCGTACAAACAAATAATTACAAAGAAGAAAAACAACAAAAAAAGTGTTGTAACCTGCCGTTTTTTTGGCTTTGTCCGCGGCGTAAACGTCTTTAAGTTTAAATAAATACTTTCTGAAAAGTCTATGAGGAAAATGAACGGGGATTTCTTTTCCGGGTCTCTCGAGGGGGCGGGACTGCGACGCTCTATAACCAACACATGAAATGAAATGATTACTATATTTACCCAGGGTATCTGGGCTAAGCTCAAGAACTTGTTTCCAGCCAGGCCCTGCTCATAGAACACATTTCATCGTAGTGGTTCAATGCCTTGTTCAAGGGCACTTCAGCGGTGGTAATTTTAACGTGTCGGACAGCTGATTCGAACTGGCGACCTTCCGGTATCAAGACCGCTCCGCTATCCGTTCGGCCACCGCTGCCACATCCCATCAGATCCCTTGGCAGTATGCCCATTGCCCAGACATCCTCTTCTGGAGACTGTTCTGTGCCCAACCAATGGCCTTAAGGTTATAATAAACATACTTCATTGAGAGAGAAGAAAGATAAGAAGATCCATAAAAACAATTGTTTCCCAGACGCTATCAATGACACTTTATTGAGCTTGTCATGCAGACAAAAGGTCTGCGGCACAGAGTGCCGCACTATGAGCTATAGGTCTGCTATTTTTGAAAATTTGTGAAAATGTAGTTTTTAACTCAAATCTTTGCTGCTGGGGGGGGGTCATTTTTACACCCTGTCTCAGTGTCCAGGGGGTCATTTTTACACCCTGTCTCAGTGTCAACCATCAGGGGGTCATTTTTACACCCTGTCTCAGTGTCCAGGGGGTCATTTTTACACCCTGTCTCAGTGTCAACCATCAGGGGGTCATTTTTACGCCCTGTCTCAGTGTCCAGGGGGTCATTTTTACGCCCTGTCTCAGTTTCCAGGGGGTAATTTTTACGCCCTGTCTCAGTGTCCAGGGGGTCATTTTTACGCCCTGTCTCAGTGTCCAGGGGGTCATTTTTACGCCCTGTCTCAGTTTCCAGGGGGTCATTTTTACGCCCTGTCTCAGTGTCCAGGGGGTCATTTTTACACCCTGTCTCAGTTTCCAGGGGGTCATTTTTACACCCTGTCTCAGTGTCAACCATCAGGGGGTCATTTTTACACCCTGTCTCAGTGTCCAGGGGGTCCTTTTTACACCCTGTCTCAGTGTCAACCATCAGGGGGTCATTTTTACACCCTGTCTCGTCATTTTTACACCCTGTCTCAGTGTCCAGGGGGTCATTTTTACGCCCTGTCTCAGTGTCCAGGGGGTCATTTTTACACCCTGTCTCAGTGTCCAGGGGGTCATTTTTACGCCCTGTCTCAGTGTCCAGGGGGTCATTTTTACACCCTGTCTCAGTTTCCAGGGGGTCATTTTTACACCCTGTCTCAGTGTCCAGGGGGTCATTTTTACACCATGTCTCAGTGTCCTCCAGGGGGTCATTTTTACGCCCTGTCTCAGTGTCCAGGGGGTCATTTTTACACCATGTCTCAGTGTCCTCCAGGGGGTCATTTTTACACCTCTCAGTGTCAACCATCATCAGCTTCTCTTCATGTGACTGTACGGATCAGTACTTTCTGCTTCGGTAATAACTCCACCTGGACACATTTGCAACTCAGCATCAGGAACGAGAGCCAAGGCATATTAGAACCTTGGAACGGAGCTGACTGTGATTATTACAATTATTCATAATAAAGGAAAACCTTTCATAGTGGATTTCAACACCCTGAATGAACCCTTCGTGATATAATACAGCATGTCGACTTTAAGCCATTTTGGACTGAGGTCGATTAAAAAAAAGGCTTCTAAATTTTTCTGAAAAACCCATGTTTCTTGGTTAGTGGTGCTGCTCAACCTTTTTCATGTCAAGGACCCCCAGAATTATCTCTATTGGGCCACAGACCCCCATCTCAAAATATGTAGTTCCAGGGACCCCACCCCAGAAGCAAAAATTTTAGTTAAAAATGTTCGCTCTGAAATAATATATATTCAATGATTTGCACCACATTTTAGAAAAAAAAATCAAAAATAGCAGACCTACAAGCTCGTAGCGCGCCACTCAGTGGCGCGCTATGAGCTTGTAGGTCTGCTATTTTCCAATAGCTAAAGTATAACATAATGCTTTATAAAACACCAAAAAAGGGTTCCCGCCCAAAATGGGTTAATTTTTCACAGCGTTTGCAATTGGTAATTTTGTTGAGCTACCTCTGATTACCTGGCAAAGACTTTTACAACACAGTATAACTGCTATAGTTATAAATAAAACAATGGATCAGAGAAAGTTTGAGTTTAGCCGTTCCTCAACGTGGGCAAGACCTCCCATCTGTTTATGCTATACAGACATAGGCATTCTGTGTGGAATGCTGTGGCTTTCTCAGAATGTCGTTTTTTTTCCTCCCCAATCTGAATCCAAGGAAAAGGGGGATAACTGCATGTGATCCGGGGGTTACTGTGGCCGTGGCACGCTTCCCGCAAGACGTCCGGATAACTCTGCCCTGCTGCAGCGCCCACGACGTGTTCTGCCAGATGCACGCCCCTTAACCCATTTAGGCCTGAGGGCGATTCTACGAATGCCTTCGAAATCCTGACAGTTTTCGGAAATAGCCCCATCTTTCTATGTGTCAGTCGTTCTCAAACATTTTCATGTCAAGGACCCCCAGAAATATATGAAATTAGTCGCCGACCCCCCATCTGAAAATATGTTGTTCCAGAAGCAGAAGCAAATATTTGAGTTAAAAATGTTTGCTCTGAAAGAATATATATTAATTCAAAGATTTGCGCCACATTTTCACGATTTTTCAAAAATCGCAGACCTACAAGCTCGTAGCGCGGCACTCGATGCCGCGCTATGAGCTTGTAGATCTGATATTTTTCAATAGCTACAGCATAAACACCAAAAGGGGTTCCCATCTAGAAAGGGTTAAAACATAAATCTATATATATATCTATCTTTTTTTCTTTTCTTTTTTCATCACAGTCGCAGCACAGGCACAGCAGCACTCCTATACTCATCTGCATAATCAAATTAAGCTGAGCAAGGCCTTTCCACGGATGAATCAATATCTCCATCCAGAGACACTTAACTGAATCCTCTGTTATTCCTAAATCCTCCATATCCGACATATTGGCGTTGACGTTCCCTACTACAGTACACACAGATCCTCTACGCTCGTTCTCCGTAAAAATGGCGGTAGCTCAAATACATGATTATGATAAATTATGCCTCTCCTTGAGGGCATCTTGCCCCATTTTCTCCCCAATTTAGTCACTGTCAGTTCCCAATGTGTGCTGCGGTCCCCTGTCGCTGCCAACCCCCACTGTTGGCCTGGGGAGGGTGTAGACCACCACATGCCTCCCCTGATGAGTCGCCAGCAGCCTCTTTTCACCTGACAGCGTCGTGGCATTTCCTTTGGAAAGTGCAACGCTCTCCCCATGCAGTTCCCCTCCCCGCTGAACAGGCACCCCGACCAAAACGTGGTTGGCGTCGCAAATGCCGCGCCATGGACACAATCCCCTGGTGGCTTCGTTCTCACCCGCAAAAACACTGCCAATCGTGTTGCGTTGTTGTAACACACGGGCCAAGTCGGAGGAATACCGCTGCCGGGAATTGAACCCAGGACTCTGCGGTGTAGTGGTGGAGGAGGCTGGTTGACTGTTTTACCTCGACCCCCCGAAGCGACTTTGACAAACAGCGTTTTGCTTCTACACTATACCATGGTCTGCCATGGCTCAGCGTCCCTCCGTTCCATCCCATACGGCACGGAGCCAGCGAGGCCATCTGGTGCAGTTGGCATTGTTTATTCCCAGGAACAGTCAGGCAAAACCACATTGCCTTTTGTTTGATGTGGGTCAGCGGTCACTACAGACAATGACCCCCGACACAGAGGCAGTATTCTAAACAGACTTTGCCTCCCTGCCTCCTGGCTCTGATCCATTTCTCCTGGCCTGTGTGTATAAGCTGCTGCAGGCCATGTCGGTGCTTGTTGATTTATGAAGACTTTATGTGGCTGAACTCAACTCCGAGTGAGTCCCGGTCATCTGGAGGATAGCAAACAAATAACAGTTTCTCCAGGGTGTTGTAAGGGCCTGTGCCGTGTGAGCACTTTAACCCATTTCTACCGAGACCGATTCTACAAATGTCTTCTGAAATACCCCATGTTTCTATGTCAGTCGTTCTCAAACATTTTCATGTGAAGGACCCCAAAAATTATATGTAATTGGCCACCGGCCCCAATCTCTAAATATGTTGTTCCAGGGACCCACCCAGAAGCAAAGATTTGAGTTAAAAACGTTCGCTCTGAAAGAATATATTCAAAGATTTGCGCCACATTTTGACGATTTTTCAAAAATAGCAGACCTACAAGCTCGCCACCGAGCATAATGCTAACACCAAAAGGGGTTCCCGCCCAAAATGGGTTAAATTAGGATTTTGACGAGACTCCATGGCATGTTCACTCGGTCTCATGTGATGGAGCTGCTCCACCAAACCTCATAGACAGGTTCAATAGTAGGATGTTTATACGGGGAGTTTAATGAACACGCAACTCCCTGAGAACATCAGATGAGGCTGTGTGTGTGTGTGTGTGTGTGTGTGTGTGTGTGTGTGTGTGTGTGTGTGTGTGTGTGTGTGTGCGTGCGTGCACGCACACACACACACACACACACACACACACACACACACACACACACACATGTGTGTTTGTATTTACTATACTTGTGAGGGCCAAATGTTCCCAGAAATTGTTGTTTTGATGAGTTAAGATTTGATTTTTAGAAGGTTTAGGAGTGGTTAGAGTTTACTTATAGTTGCGCCCGCATTGTCATGCACCAAGAACAGCAGATATTAAAGCTTTAGAGTTATAGGGTTAAAAACAGTCAAAAGTTGTAAAAGGATTTGCATTCATAAAATCAAAAATGTTGATGTCCTCACAAGTATACAAACGTACGTGCGTTGCGTGCGTGCGTGCGTTGCGTGCGTTGCGTGCGTGCGTGCGTGCGTGCGTGCGTGCGTGCGTGCGTGCGTGCGTGCGTGCGTGCGTGCGTGTGCATAATGTTTATACGTCCGTCCCAGACCGTGCAGCTCTGATGTGCAACATGTGGTAATAAGACTGAGAGCGCGGCGGTGCGGCGGCGGCGCTTCTGATGAGAATCCCAGCTGAAGTGGCCCGATGACTCTGGCAGAGGTTCCGAGACCAGAACCAAGTCAAGTCATCCCTTAACCCATTCTGGACGGGAACCGAACCCCTTTTGGTGTTTTAAGCATTATGTTATGCTTTAGCTGTTGAAAAATATCAGATCTACAAGCACCGAGTGCCGCGCTACGAGCTTGTAGGTCTGATCTTTTTGAAAGATCTTGAAAATGTGGCGCAAAATCTTTGAACAACGTACGTTTTTAACTCAAATCTTTGCTTCTGGGGGTCTCTGGAACAACATATTTTCAGATGGGGGGTCGGCGGCCAATTTCATATATTTCTTGGGGTCCTTGACATGAAAATGTTTGAGAACGACTGACATAGAAACATATATGTTTCTATGTCAGTCGTTCTCAAACATTGGGTTTTTCAGAAAACTGTCAGGATTTAGAAGACATTTGTAGAATGGTTTCCAGGTCGAGATGGTTTAAACCTCAAGCTGGATCCCCTTGGCCCACTTCTCCTAGCCTGGCTAATAAGCCAGACTAATATCACACAACACTGTCGCGGTATATCAGTCTGGGCTGGCTCCACTTGGATTTCATTTCCCGGGGAACATTTTCTCTTCGACGCAATTGGTCAGAGCTACTGTCAGTCAAAGGTCTCAAGCATTGAACGTCACTGTACCAAAGCCCGCCTATATTGCATACCGTGTCCCGATTGGTCCGACCTGTTCTCTGCTGTAGGAAAGAGGCGTGCTACTGAGCCTCGCCAGACCGTAATCCGCTGGTAGGCAACTTTTTTTTGCCAACAGCTGATTCGGTCTGGTTTATTAACCAGGCTACACTTCTCCTCCCTGCTCACCCAGCTCGCCTCCTCTGGTGGGTGGACGCCAGGAGAGAGAAGGTCCTGTAGATCAGTGATTCCCAAAGGGGGGTCCGGGGACCCCCAGGGGTCCTTGAGGGAGTTCCAGGGGGTCCCCAACTAAATGATAGTTTGGAACCAAATGAACCCTTATGGGTCTGTAACTCTGAGAATGTACATTTGTACATGTGTAGTGCACGTCAAACTGGGGGTCCTTGAAATTAAACGGGTTGAGAATCACTGGTGGAGTCGTAAAAGTCTTCTCTTATGGGGGTCCCTGGCATATCTCTTCAAATGGGGGTCCCTGGCATATCTCTTCAAATGGGGGTCCGCGGGCTGATTTTCACTACTTCTTAAGTATTATTATTTTTAATTAATGGAATTTCTTAGATGTGTTTGTTTTCAAATGTATACAATTCGTTCACGCGCGCACGCACGCACGCACGCACGCACGCACGCACGCACACACACACTCGTTTTTGGGGTGAACTACTCCTTTAACATGGTACATTGTACACTAAAGACATGCCATGTGGCACTGTGGCAATAACTAAACATGGAGTCCTTGTTGATTCATAGCAGAATGAGTAGCCTTGGCCTACATGGGCATCTATAGCAGTGTGAGTATAGACGAATTCAGAAACGGGTCTCCGCCTACTGGAAATACGTAAGCTGCGACCGCAGCTTACGTATTTCCTGTAGGCTCCATAGCTGCGGTTTAAACCCACACGTCTTCTACTACAGTGAGCGGTAGAGTGAATGATGTTAGTCTGCTCAAACGTTACTCTTTTACCTGCTTTTAATAACACTAACTTTACAAAGATGCCCAGAACATCGGGATGAACCTGTGTGGTTTATGGCTGTTCCAACAGTAGAGATGAACCTGTGTGGTTTATGGCTGTTCCAACAGTAGAGATGAACCTTTGTAGTTTATGGCTGTTCCAACAGTAGAGATTAACCTGTGTAGTTTATGGCTGTTCCAACAGTAGAGATGAACCTGTGTAGTTTATGGCTATTCCAACAGTAGAGATGAACCTGTGTGGTTTATGGCTGTTCCAACAGTAGAGATGAACCTGTGTAGTTTATGGCTGTTCCAACAGTAGAGATGAACCTGTGTAGTTTATGGCTGTTCCAACAGTAGAGATGAACCTGTGTAGTTTATGGCTGTTCCAACAGTAGAGATGAACCTGTGTAGTTTATGGCTGTTCCAACAGTAGAGATGAACCTGTGTAGTTTATGGCTGTTCCAACAGTAGAGATGAACCTGTGTAGTTTATGGCTGTTCCAACAGTAGAGATGAACCTGTGTAGTTTATGGCTGTTCCAACAGTAGAGATGAACCTGTGTAGTTTATGGCTATTCCAACAGTAGAGATGAACCTGTGTAGTTTATGGCTGCTCCAACAGTAGAGATGAACCTGTGTAGTTTATGGCTGTTCCAACAGTAGAGATGAACCTGTGTAGTTTATGGCTGTTCCAACAGTAGAGGTGAACCTGTGGTTTATGGCTGCTAGCAGTAGGGGTGAACCTGTGTAGTTTATGGCTGCTCCAACAGTAGTGGCAACATTCAACTTTGGAGAAAAACGGAATGTCAAAATATCCACCGCGGTGGCTGAGACCAGAGCCATAGAGTAATGGTTGAGACGAAGCAGTGAAAGGTCCTGAAAGATACATAACGCCAGTCTTACCCAATACACAATCTTTCTGTTGTATGAACACAAGGCTGCTGTACTTTATACCTCATACTTTAAATGCTTAAATGCTTAGTAGAAATACGTAAGCTGCGACCATGAGACCCGTTTCTGAATTCGTCTATAAGCCTACATGGGGATTGGGGAGCAACGGATCACTGAATGCTAATGACCCATTTGCAGAGTTTGGTCGTGCATACTAATTTGTCTTCTCTCCTGCTGGCCAACATGTTGATCCCTGCTACAGTACCTCTTTTCTCTTCTATAATTTACACACACTCACTTGTTCTGGTTTCTTCTGTCCCTCTGTGTCTGTCATGCAGACAGAAACACAGCCACAGTGGAGGCAAATGATTGGAGTGTATTTAAGCACCAAAAATAAAAGTACCGCGGTATACTCATTATGCAGGATGTCCCGTTGGCCGTTTCACATGAATGTCCCTCAGACAATGTCCCTTAATTGTCTTTTCGAAGTTTTTTCCCCTGTTCAAGCATCTGCAGATGCGATGTGTTGTAGATTGGCTATTCTTGAATAGCTGAAGTATATATGAAAGTACAATAGTTGCCTCTGAGATTGAGCTGTAGTGGTGTTTAAAGTTAAGAAATATTGACATACTCATGTAAAAGTACGTCAAAATTAGGGATGTCCAATATCATCGGCCTCCCGATATTATCGACCGATATTTGCATAAAACTCTAATATAAAAAATATTGTTTTAATTTATCGGTTTTAATTAATTAAAATTTCTCCCGAATTGATGATGTTTATTCATCGAAATTACAATAAAATTAGGCATAATGTGTTAATTCTACGCATACATCGGTATTGGTTGATGTCGGTATCGGAAATGAATGGAGTTGGACAACATCAGGATATCGGATATCGTCAAAAAAGTCAACATCGGACATCCCTACTCAAAATTATACTTAAAGTACAGTACTTACTGTTACTGTTGCCACAGAAACGGTCGACAGCGTGATGTCAGGCCATGACGTCACGTCACTCTATATATAGTATGGCGAGCAGAGCAGTAGAGCAGAATTAATATATCATTAAGACTATAACAAAGGAGGTATCTAGAGATAGGCTTTAGACTTAAACGTGACCAGCTCCGTTCCCTGCAGCTCCTAAGAAGACATACAGATCATTAGGCCGTAAGGCCTCCCTGAACACGAACCCATATAGACTCCTCTGACCGTCCCCTATACCAGGGGTTCTCAACGTTTTTGGCCGGGGACCCCCGGAAATGCTTTGGCAATGTCTCGGGACCCCCGCCCCGCCCCCTCCCAACCCCCAATATAAATTGACTGCTACAATAACCTTAAACCATTTTGGGCGGGAACCCCTTTTGGTGTTTTAAGCATTGTTATAATTTAGCTATTTAAAAATAGCAGATCTACAAGCTCATAGCGCGCCACCGAGTGGCGCGCTACGAGCTTGTAGATCTGCTATTTTTGAAAAAAAGTGAAAATAAAATTTAAAAATAAATCTTTTCTTTTTTTTTTCTTTTTTTTTATAATTTGGGGACCCCCTAAAATAATTTGGCGACCCCCCGAGGGGTCGCGACCCACGGGTTGAGAACCCCTGCCTTATACGTACAGGAGATCTCGGTTGCAGTTACTTTCAGTGTTGTTTTTGGCAGCAAATTTTGAATTTAGTTTTAGTCATAGTCTCTTGAATAGTTTTCATTTAGTTTTAGTCACATTTTAGTCACCTGGAATGTTTTAGTGTTTAGTCTAGTTTTAGTCGACTAAATATCATAGGATTTTAGCCAACTAAATCTATAGTTGATTTAGTCGACTAAAATGTATTTTGGCGTTCCTTGATGCCGTCGTAATGACTGTTTTACAAGCTCACAACGTGTCGCAGCGCGACATTTTAGTCTAGTTTTTGTCTGTTGACGAAATTGTCAATATAGTCTCAGCTTTAGTCACCATAGCTTAGCGTAGTCATTTAGTTTCCATTTAGTTTTCATCAGTGAAAAAAGATAGTCGACGAACACTTTTCGTCTTAGTTTTTAGGCGACGAAAACAACACTGGTTATACTTTCCACCACTGCAAACTACAGCAGGGTAGTGCTTTCAAGACCCCCCAGTCCACCCCCACCCTCCCCCCCCCCCCCCCAACCATTGTTTTCTTCATCCCCAGCCTGTTTACTTTCCCCTGGTGCCACACAGGAGTATCACTGTTGAGTATAAATTGGAGCCATGCACCCTGCTATCATGGCTGCTTTTATGTGGAACGGGCACACACTGTGTTGTCCTGAACTCATACAACTACCCACAACAATAATGTAATGCTGAACAGGGACTCTCTAGTTCCCATGCAGAGTTGCGGTAACCACTTCAACCTGTGTACTTTGTTGTAAAGTAAAAAATGAAATAGCAAAAATCTACAAAATCACAACACGTGGCAACGCGACACGCTGTGAGCAGAATTAGTGCCTCTATAAGCAGCCATGCATCAGCTGGGTGAAGCTGAGATAAATCTATCCTCTTCTTGGCAGCAGGGCTCCATCCAATGTAGATGATTTAGTCACAAGCTCTTGTTAATGCTTTTCATCGGTTATATATTTATTAAATCTAAAGCCTTAAGCACTTCAGTTTCACTTGGAAACATTTACAAAAATATCAAGTTTTTTTTGCAGATGCTTTATGAAGCATTGCAAGCTTGTAGATCGGCGATGTTCAGTACTTTTGAGACATTAATTTAGACAAAAAAAATCAGACCTGTCTGAAGTGAGTGGTGCTGTACTGTACTGTACTGTACTGTACTGTACTGTACTGTACTGTACTGTACTGTACTGTACTGTACTGTACTGTACTGTACTGTACTGTACTGTACAAGCCTTCCTCCCTGGCCTGTGTGTCTGTGTGTTAGGCTGTGCAACAGTGACACTTGGTGGTGAACAAATGCTATAACGCTATTTCCGTGCTCGGACACATGCAGGGACCCAGGGGGACACACACATAGCTGTCTATAGGAGTGGTTGCACCACTCAAACATATGATTTTCTTAGGAATGCAACGATGTATATCGGTCACATTGTTCCTCAGAGATCCCGGAATCGAGCATGCCACTAGAGCCACTTGACCATTTTGTTTGACAGCAGGAAGCGAACGTCGGCCATACAACCACCTCCACTTGCACTATGCATGCTCCGTGCTGATTGGACGTGCTGACGACAGATCTGTGTCACATAGTGGCTTCGGGTTGAGCTGGTATTTCTGTGGCCTAACCAATAACATGTATCAGCAGCAGCACAATGCAAGAAACCCAGAACCCGATCCGCGTCAACTCCAGTGAAGGGTGGAAAGCGGGGTGGAAAAGCTTGAAGGGCCATTCTTAGAAGTTATTATAGCCAGATAGAAAGTGACACGTAGAAAGTAGAGCTCTGGCGTTTTTGTTTTGCAAGCAAGTCCATTGGACCGTGGGGCTCTTTTTTTTGAGAATGTGCCCGCCAGCGTTAACCCATTTAAGCCTGAGATCGAAATTTAAAAACATGTCTTCTAAATTCTGACAGTTTTCTGAAATACCTCATGTTTCTGTATCAGTGGTGCTCAATATTTCATGTCAAGGACCGCAAAGATTATATGTAATATGCCTCCGACCCCACCATCTGAAAATATGTTGTTCCAGGGACCCCTCAGAAATAGCAGACCTACAAGTTCATAGTGCGGCACTCGGTGCCGCGCTATGAGCTTGTAGATCTGCTATTTTTCAATAGCTATAAAGTATAACATAATGCTTTAAAACACCAAAAGGGGTTCCCCGTCCAAAATGGGTTAAACAAATTGCATCTGACAAATCTGGGTTCATGATGCATTATCGAAAACAAGCTTGGGGACAGGACCATTATGCTCACACTCCGCTAAAGGTTGCCAGCTCACGCAACCCCAAGAAACAATCCAAACAAAAGCTGAGCGCTGAAAAATGCCACGGCACCACAAGCAAACCGACCATCTGCATAGTTTCCCTCGCATGTAATGACGCTGGTATACAACAGAGCACGGCAAGGTCTCCCGGGGCCAAGATAGATCTGTCTATCTTTCTTTACCATAGTGACGGGTATCGAGGGACCATAGATAGATCGTATATATCAGTGTTGTTTTTGGCATGCATATTTTGATTTTAGTTTTAGTCCTATATAGTCTCTTGAATAGTTTTCATTTCAGTTTCAGTCACATTTTAGTCACCTGGAATGTTTTAGGGTGCGTTCGGAAATGCGCACCGGGAGCGCACTCGCCTATTAGTTTGCATTGCACAGTGCGCTCAGTGCACTATTTCAGAACGCGCCCATAGTGTTAGTCTAGTTTTAGTCGACTAAATATACAGTTGATTTAGTCGAACAAAATGTATTTTGGCGGTCCTTGATGCCGTCGTAATGACTGGTTTTTTTTCACTTGCTGAAAATAGCCGATCTAAAATAGCCGATCTACAAGCCCACAACGCGTCGCAGCGGCGACACGTTGTGAGCTTGTAGACCGGCTATTTTCAGCATGCAACTAATTGTAAAATGACTGGATACTGGATCTCTTGTCCACTAGTCCCTTCCTAACATTTTAGTCTAGTTTTTATTTGGTGACGAAATTGTCAATATATTTAGTCTTAGATTTAGTCTTAGTTTTCATTTCAGTTTTTATTCAGTAGTCGACGAACATTTTTTGTCATAATTTTTGTCGACGAAAACAACACTGCCGTATATACGTCCCGAAATAACATGTCGAGGAACATTCCCATTTGGTGTGATAATGAAAGGTTGAAAAGTATAATGTCAGGCAGAAGACTTGTATCATCAGGACACCAGACTAAAAGTGATTATTCTGTTTTTATAAATAATGAACCAATGAAAAGTATGAACTAAAGAGCTTGTTGTCACTATAATTGGAACCATAATAGATCCACTGAAACACGTCTTCTTTCCTGAAAAGGTTTTTAGACATGAGGTTTCCACTCGAAAGCAACGATATACAAACGCTGTGGTTGCCATGGTTCCCCCATGAGGCTACGTGTTCAAGAGCCCTTCAGACCCTCTTAGGGGGTTATTTTCATGCACTCGTGATTTTTGGTTTTCGGTGAAAAATAAGTGGATGAAGAGGTGGCTTTGTGCTGATTGGTATAACCTATTTAGACCTGAGAACGATTCTATACGAATGCCTTCTAAATTCTGACAGTTTTCTGGAAAAACGTACCCCATGTTTCTATGTCAGTCGTTCACAAACATGTTCATGTCAAGGACCCCCAGAAATATATGTATTTGGCCGCCGACCCCCCATCTAAAAAAAAACTGTTCCAGGGACACACCCCAGAAGCAAAGATTTTAGTTAAAAACAAATAGCAGATCTACAAGCTCGTAGTGCGGCACCGAGTGCCGCGCTACGAGCTTGTAGATCTGCTATTTTTCAATAGCTAAAGTATAACATAATGCTTAAAACACCAAAAGGGGTTCCCGCCCAGAATGGGATAATTCACCCATTCGTTGCCGTATATGAATGTTTCTGAAAAGAAAACCCAGAAAGTAAATATATGATGTTTTATAAATGCTTTTAATGGCAGAATGGAAAATGCAACTGTCGCTTGAAATTGCAGCATGTTGATGAGGTAAGTGCAGCAGCCCATTATGGGTCATCAGGAAGGCATCAGTAACGTAGAATTATAGGTACAGTCAGCAAGTACAGTATAATATACCTGCCCGCAGACACCGTCAACAGAAAGCACACAGTCCTCCAGTCTGCTGCAGTGATCCGCAAACATTTTCATGCCAGTATATTTCGGCGGCGACCAACCATTAAAACGTTTTTTGTGCCATGGACCCCCATAAGAATGTTTTCAAGACATTCTTCATCTAGAAGCTCACAACGTGTCACTTTGGCATCGCTATTCATTGTGAGCTTGTGGATTGTCTACTTTTGAATTGTTAATTAAACTCTATAAAGGTAGGGTAAGCCGGGGTGCCTGATGGAGGGGAAAGGAACTGGTCGGAATAACGTGTTCCTTCCACGCGGTACGTCCGGAAGGAAGCATGAGGTCAGTCCGCTCTTTTTCTAAAACAGAAATTCACTTTCAAGTCAGTATAGTAATTTGATCCAATCAAGATAGAGATTAAACAAGTGGAGCTGATAAATTGGTACTTTTCTGTTCATTAAAGAGCTGGAGATACAGGGAGACGCCTGTTACTGAACAAACCAGGCGAGCAGATAGGGGAGGCGACGGGGGGGGGGGGGGGGGGGGGGGGGAGATCGACCCCCTCAGTTTCATGAGGAGGGGGGATAATCCCCTCCAAAAAGAATTGCATGTGTTTTGCTGTGTTGGCAGTGTTTTGCTGTGACATCGGCTAAAAAAACGCAGAAAATCTGCGTAATTATGCGCAAAATTCCTCATGAAATTTTTCGTGCGCGCTTTGCGCGCGCAGATAGCCCCCAAATATGCCCCCCCCCCCCCCCCCAGTTATAAAATGCTATCTGCGCCCCTGGAACAAACTCTGTATAGTCTTTTAACGAAAGCATATCACTTTACCCTATACCTTTCAAGGCGCCGCTGTAAGTAATATTCTATGGTTAAAACAAAAAGGGATTGGTTAAAAGGTTAACACTGTATAGACTTGCTGTATAATTAGTGTTTGTTCAATAACATGTGTCTTTAGAAAACACACAACACGTACATTTTCAGGTGGGTCACCACAAAGATAATTTATCAGCGTGTGTTCCACTTATTCCAAATATGTCTGCTCTTTTCTTTTTGTTTCATCACTTCTAATTTCACTTGTTTATGCTGCGTCCTGTTCTCTCTCCTGATTGGTTGAAATTGGCATACTAAAGAGCTTTAATTTGGCGAGATGAGGAGACCACTTCAGTGGGATTGTGAAGTGCAGCAGGAGGACTACATTAGGACAGAATGTCCTCTCATAGCTCCTCTACAAGCTCGTGCATGCGGGCTGCAGATCGGCTATTTTTGGAGAAGAGATTTATAGACATTATGTGCAAATATAAAATAGCTGTGATACTTATATGTAAGTGGTTATGGTGAAATAAACCATTAACACTAGTTAGTTTGGAGGGGGCGAGGGGACTATGACATCACCGTTTCAGCAAATTAGGCGGCATTCGCTGTACACACGGAGACGTGAAAGTCGCGTCTCCAAACTTTCCCACTCTGGAAGGTAGTTTCAAAATTAGCCGTTAAAGTCCCCCAAAACGCCGTCTCCGTGTGACAAAAAGGGCAGATCGGCTAATTACTTGCCCGAGAAACACCGAAATCGTCCTCATCTGGATGGCCCCTCAGTACAGCGTTGTTGGACATGGAATAACCCTCCATTGGCCATAAGAGGATTGTCCTATAGTACAGTCAAGTACAATCTTCCATCCTTGAATTTCAAGTAATCTATAAAGTATGCACTTGAACAGCAATCGTACAACCATTCATAATCATAATATAGTGCAGGATTGCACTATATTTGATGCACTTTATACACAATTCACTTTAATATACCAATACTGTATATTGCCCTCTAAAATGCTGCTATATTAGTGCAATCATATAGGCCTATGAGCCAAGTAAAAATGTGTTTTAGTCTTAGCCATAAATAGATATATGGCACTTTGCACCTTTTGTACCTATTTCGTTGTTTAATTGTATTATGTAGCTGACAATGAGGTTACATTATATCTTCCCTTCTTCTCTGGAGTCCTGCCTCAAAGCAGACCAGAGGTAGAAAACTGTCGTTCCCTGATGTCATCGCTAGGGACACAGGCATCAGTAAGCAGGAACTGGGGATGGCAATGAAGAACCGGAAAGTCTGGCGTGGCATTACAATTTACAATTTACAATTTACAATTTAGGCATTTAGCAGACGCTCTTAATCCAGAGCGATTTACATTAAGCAAGAACAAAAAGCATGGGAATACATCACATATGTAAAATGCATTTATCGCGAAACATGCGTAAGCTAAGAACGTGACTAGAACATATCTATATAATGACACTATACATATAAACTATAACTAGAACATATCTATATAATGACACTATACATATAAACTATACATATATGCTATACTATGCTGTACATATATACTATGAAGTGCTATGACTACATACAATGCACTTATTGTGCTGTCTACATGACATGCTATAAGTCTGTTTCAAATGCTATATAAGGCATTGTGAAATCTATGATCTCGACCGCGGTTCGAAAAATGATGATGATAATTAATTGTATTTATGTATTATGCTTTGTTTTCCCTGTTTAATGCAATGTAATGTAACTGAATGTGACTTACTTGACTTGAATCCGGTCCGCTGTATACTGTACATTATTGATATGTATTGTTCATTAATATGCAGTGTCTCTTCTAAATAAGTCAATTAAGTAAATAAGTAAAGTGTTACTAAACAAACACTTATTTTAACAAAAAAACAACAACATTTACAGTAGTTATTTGCTTGGGACACCCTGGATGCCCTCGATGACCCGTGGGGGTCCCCAGTACAGACCTGTGGGGGTCCCCAGTACAGACCTGTGGGGGTCCCCAGTACAGACCTGTGGGGGTCCCCAGTACAGACTTGTGGGGGTCCCCAGTACAGACCCGTGGGGGTCCCCAGTACAGACCTGTGGGGGTCCCCAGTACAGACCCGTGGGGGTCCCCAGTACAGACCCATGGGGGTCCCCAGTACAGACCCGTGGGGGTCCCCAGTACAGACCCATGGGGGTCCCCAGTACAGACCCATGGGGGTCCCCAGTACAGACCCGTGGGGGTCCCCAGTACAGACCCGTGGGGGTCCCCAGTACAGACCCGTGGGGGTCCCCAGTACAGACCTGTGGGGGTCCCCAGTACAGACCCGTGGGGGTCCCCAGTACAGACCAGACCCACTGTACTGTATACAGAGGACGTGCAGCAGTACACCTGCCCAGACCTTAGGCCCAGACAGACCCTGTCAACAGAATGTACCCCAGTCTACCGAGATAAGACCAGAAGTAATGGGGCTTCTCTCTCTCATATAAAATTACAGGAAATCCTCCAATACTGCAATTCAAAAGCCTCCCGTTATCGCAGATAATAACCTGCATGAGCGAAGTGGTTTTCCAACACACTGGAATGTCTTCTGTCCTTTGTGTGTGTGTCAGTGGCGTGCACAGGCATTTGGAGGGGCAGGTGCTCAAGTGAAAAAAGGGCACCTTGTGCAGCACGTGGAACCGGCCGGTTGCCTTAATAGTGTGAGATTTATAGATTTTGGGGGCATAATTAATATATTACAAGCTTTTTTTTTTAAATCAAGAATTGATCAATGTCACCATGGTCCACATACACATGTACATTGTGTGTGTATGTACACCCCCTAGTGTCTATCTGTGCACGCCACTGGTGTGTGCACTGGCTGCCTTGATATCTCAGAGTGTTTATATGGATGATATCTCGGGTTGCACAGAGAGACCCTGTGATATGGGATAGTGTGTCATGGAGAGACAGAGAGTCCCATGGGCCCTGCTGTAATCTGGACGTCCCGTCAACACTGTGTATAGGACTAGGCAGACACAGCACACAGGGGGTGGGGAGAGACATGGAGGATGTGGGGCACAATATTTGGGTTGGTGATAAACACCCACTTTGATAATATTTTGACAGTTTGACTGGAATTTGATTCTGGTTGTTTCCTGCTGTGTGATCTCTGGATTTTGTTTCTCTCCCTTTTTTCTTCATCCAGAGCAGTTTAGTTATTCAGTGCACTGTTTGGCAGCAGTAACTTATGATTTAAGACATAGCATTTGTGTACTCACTAACTGTATGCCACCAAACGGACTGAAATGCACTGAACAAATGCTGTCTTGATGCCATCATTGTTTCTATTTGGCAGAATTACAATATAGTGCAAGGAGCCAAACATTCCCCTGCTGCTACCAGCAGTAATAGTTTAGTTACTAGTAAAGGTCATGGCTCTGATAAAAGCCACTAAATCCAATTAAGCAGTGGTCAGGATGCCACCATGGTGATTAACCCATTTTGGACTGATGGCGATTTTAAAAAATCTGTTGTTCCAGGGACCCCCCAGAAGCAAATATTTTTGTTAAAAATGTTCGCTCTGAAATATATATTCAAAGATTTGCACCACATTTTCACGACTTTTCAAAAATAGCAGATCTACAAGCTCGTAGCGCGGCACCAAGTGCCGCGCTACGAGCTTGTAGATCTGCTATTTTTCAATAGCTAAAGTAGCCTATGACATGATGATTAAAACACCAAAAGGGGTTCTCGCCCAGAATGGGTTAAGCAGTGGTCAGGATGCCACCATGGTGATTAAACTGTGTAATTATCAGGCTTCAACTTCAATGACGTGCATTCGATTTGGGTCACCCTTCATGAATGGACAATCGAAGTTGATTCTGGCAGGGATTCAATTCTCATCCTTTTGTGCAAAAGGTCGCTGTCATTTATCAATGGCCGTGCTGTTAGATGTGGCCGTGCTGCTAGTGGAAACCATGCATAAGGCACCAACCTGCTCATCGGGTGCAGTTTGAGGTCCATGCAGTGTCTTTCTCTAGGAGGTTACCTCAGTGGGATCGAACCAGGAACCTTCCGTTTTCCAAGCTTCCGCTGCACCTCCTGAGCCACTGAACCAATGAAAAGTAACAAGATAAATATGAACAAAGGGAGTCTACCAACGCGCCTCAAGCCTAAAACGGCTGATCCGGTGTTTCACAAGGACTGGAGTTGCAGAAGGAGAAGAGACTGGAGCAGCACGGACATCATTTAGAGCCTTTTATTAGGTGCTAAAGTATACAAAAGAATAACGTTTTCTGATGAAGACCGCAAGGTCGAAACGTTAGTCTTTTGTATACTTTAGCACCTAATAAAAGGCTCTAAATGTCTGTGCTGCTCCAGTCTCTTCTCCTTCTGTAACAAGATAAATAATAAGTACATTTGGAACACGGCAGTGACATTGCTTTTCACAGTGTGGCGCCTAACAGGCCAGCCATCTAGACCAGCGTATGTCTGCATCTCTGTACGCATCTGTATCTCTGTCCCCACAGATGTAGACCAGTCACACTCACAGCGCAGCTCATGCTGCCACGTGCATGATGCCACAAACCACAGCGCTCAGCTGACGCCATGCTATACGGCCAATTACAGCACCGTGACATTACACACTGCTACGCCAATCACTGCTCGG
Organism: Electrona antarctica; assembly: GCF_951216825.1. Lineage (NCBI taxonomy): Eukaryota > Metazoa > Chordata > Actinopteri > Myctophiformes > Myctophidae > Electrona > Electrona antarctica. The sequence goes on along the minus strand of NC_136810.1, from coordinate 4,210,195 downwards.
CCGGCCACTGCCACAGCAAGCCACAAGTAAAGGCTTGCATGCTCACGTTAGCACGATAGCACATAATTGGTGAGGTGTAGGCATTGTTCAAGATTATATGCGTATCTTGAACAATGCCTTCAGTATGGAGGGATGCTAGGCCATGCCTATAGTGGTGGATATTGAGTGATTGTGTGTGTGTTTCAACTCACCCCTTATACTGTAGTTGACTAAATGAGCTCCCTCTGGGCTCTAAGCTAGGTCTGCTCATATTTCCTTCCACACAGGCGCATAGCGTGGATCAAATGATTGACTGGGCGCATCCCCGGCCGATAGGTGTGAAGTGTGAACGGTTTGGGGGACCATTTTAAAACAAAGGCAGCTTGCATGCTGTGGTTTGCTATACTAAACAGAAATTTGCATGCACATGGGCTGCCAAAGTATATGCTATCTTTTGTTGTTTTTCCTTGTTTTTTCGCCCCCTCTCTTCGAAGTTAGACTGGGCCAGCTCTAAACTGACTGGGCTGACGGCCTGCCGGCCCGCGCGGGCCCCAATGGACTCTACGCCAGTGCTTTCCACACCAAATCTCAAAACTGAAAATAGCCTTATCTACAAGCTCACAACAAGCATGGATGGATCCTAGTAGAGGATGCATCCACTCTAGGGGATTTTCTTGTGGGGCTTTTTTAGACACTCTTGTTTGTCCAAGGTCTAGACCACCAGGCTACTCCCCCTCTTACCTTGTGAAGGAGACAGCAGTGTGTGTGCTTTGCTTAACCCCAGCAGGCACTACATCACCACAGAAGAGCCCATGTTGTCCTCATGGACTGACAACATAAATTAATGGATATTTGGGGTTGTGTAAGAACCAGTGGAGCTCAGCCCAGGTCATATAACCCTGGTTTTGTCAGGTATTATTTAACCAAGCGACCTACAAGCTCGTAGCGCGGCACCGAGTGCTGTTGTCCATGAAACAACATATTTTCAGATGGGGGTCGGTGGCCAAATACACATAATTCTGGGGGTCCTTGACATGAAATATTGAGCACCACTGACATAGAAACATGAGGTATTTCAGAAGACTGTCAGGATTTAGAAGACATTTTTTTAAATTTCGATGTCAGGCCTTAAAAGATACAGGTGTGCGCTGAGGCCCATAGCCTATACCACATATAGGCATTCTGACAGCAAGTCACTGGTTCGATTCCCGATGACCTTTGGCTTTGACCGCATTGTTGAAAATAAATTGTTACACCATTATCAAATGGATAGATGCAACAAAAACAATCCCGCTACAATTATGTTGTAGTGTGTAACGTGATCTGATGATGTGTACATGTGTAATTGCACTTACAGTAAGTCCACGCTCCCAAAGGTGCCAAAAGTTTCATACTGTCAAATTTCAAAACTATAATAAACCTTGTATATGCGTTTGTGTAAACTGTGCGTTTGGTGGGACCCTGACAAACACCACACTTGATTTGATGTGATCAGACAGCTTAAGGCCCAAATCCTTTTTCCCATACCGCATCATGCACACACCGCCAGACACCGCACTACACTCTCACCTCCTCCATTTCCATCACAATGAATGGCCGTGCCACATGCATCTCCTCACTCCCTAACAGAGAGAAGGCAGCTACAAATTGTATTAAATGCCGATGCCACCGTTTTCGGCATAGAAGCACGCGCATGCAAACACACACACACACGCACGCACGCACGCACGCACGCACACACACACACACACACACACACACACACACACACACACACACACACACACACACACACACACACACACACACACACACACACACTTATTCTATATCCATCTACATGATGTCCTCCCCCATCAAGTCCATCAAACCTGGAAGTGGAACGTGATTTAGTGTTGTCTGGCTTGCACTGCGATGACTTTAAGGTCTAAAAATAATGATCTAAGGTTGTCCCTGTTGGCGAGTAGACTGTCGCTTTTGGATCCACAGATTGGAAAGCAGACGGGAGAGGCTCTCCGGAGGCTCTGTGGAAAGGCAAAATAATAGTAAACACAATATTGGATGATGGAGAGGAAATGAGGAAAGATAATAGCGAAGGGAATAATATTCCTTGGATGAAAGTCTGGGCGATAAATGTCCAACTGGCTGAGTGTGTAACACCGGATAAGATTCATTTTGGTCCTGGCAGTCCCATCACTGCTATACACTACCAACGTGTCTGTCCAAAGGTCAATGAGGATTTAACGATGCCTGGTAGCCTCGTTCATCAGGTAGGGGGGTGATATTCTATCCAAAGATTCTTGCCTGCTGTCCCCCACTGTGTGTAAATCCCCTCAAAAACATCCCAACGCAAATGCCTTCCATTCAAGTGTGTGTGCCCATATTTAGGAAGGCCTGATTTAAGCCAGTGCAGGCTCACAGAGTGGGGTCCTGCCAGGCTCCAGGGGGTCGATCCACTCCCCAGCAGAAACGATTGAACAGTTTAAACACTTATTTGATCATATCTGGCCTACAAGGTCCCACAACACGTCACACTCTGCCGTGTTTTGAGGTTGTGGATCAGCTAATTTAACATTTGGAAAAAAATAATACATTTGATTTTTCTTTTTACACAAAATCTTTTCTTATGGGGGCCCATGCTTGGCACAAACTATTGTAATTTGGGGGGTCCGTGACCAAATGGGGGTCCTTGACATGAAAATGTTTGAGAACCATTAAGCATTACCTTTTTTTCTCTCGAATGTGAACAAAATAAAAGCCTGGGTACAGAGGCTGCTTTTTTTTTTTTTTTTTTTTACACCACACTTCTGTGTTTTTTCCACACAGAAGAGATGTTGTCTTCAGACGGTGGGTCTGAACATGTAATTACCTCCTCACAGCCTGAGACCGTTGTCCCTGTAATTCCTCTAACGTGAAGGGCCTGCAGATTCAGGGAGGTCCACACACACACACACACACACACACACACACACACACACGCACGCGCACACGCACACGCACACACACACACACACGCGCACACGCACACGCACACGCACACGCACACGCACACGCACACGCACACACACTTTCAGGTTGGGATACCAATGTTAGCCAATCAGAACTGAGGATACAGGATAAACAATGGGATCACACAAAGAAATGAGCAGACACTTGTAAGCAAAACTGGAACACTATCAAATTCAAGCTGATTAATGTGTATACTTTACTACTATTTCTTTTCTAAAAAGAGAGATTTTAATTGAAAGAAAGAATGCTTTTACCGTATCTTGAGCACACAGCACAACACACTGACTGCACTGACTTTATGCCACCTGAGCCCTCTACTGGTCAATGTGTGCATTGCACCAGAGATAGTCATAATCATAATACTACTTATTTCAGAGCATTGCTTGAAGGATCTCTACACTGTTTACTGTGCAGTCTATCATATAATAGAGAGTGGCAAAACATTGAGCAGCATGGAGTGTTGGAGTTTGGAAGCGCTCGTTGGAAATCACTCAACCGTCCTGCGTACCACCTGTTTCTAAATGTCACATAATGCAGGAGGCAGCAAAATGTTGTGTTATTGAAAACAAGCACTTCCAAACTTTGACACTTAGAAAAATAATCAAATGTAGGGCATTTCTTGACAGAAAGTAGCTCATAACGTTTCTATGGTGGATTTTCATGAAACAAAAACTTTTGCAGATAGAAAGAGGATAATTCAAGCTTTTCGTACAGCTGCAATGTTGGTGAGTTTAACATTGTTTAATGCAATCAGACAGGACTTTTCTGTTTGGATGAATGGGCTGTCAAGGCCAGAAAGTAGTTTTTTGCCACTCAGTGGGCGTTCTATATTATTTCTATAATATTTTCCATCTCAAACTTAGCTTTTCATTTATTTCAGACTAATAATTTGTATTATTTACTAATTTAGTAGGCCTAAGGCGAGTCAAAGTAAGGGATCTTGCGACTCGGGGGGTCCACACAACCATCCCTTGTGTGTGTGGACCCCCTGGAACCCCCTGGAACCCCCCCTGGAGCCATAATATGGATATTATGAGGAACAGTTGAAACAAACAGACACGTTGTGAGCTTTACATTTACATTTTTGAAACAGTTTGAACAATCAATCATTGTGAATTTGGGATAAAGCATAGGCCTATAAGAGTAACCGGCATTATGTGATAAATATGACCTTTGCCTGTATATGCAACATCGACTATATGTTGGTTTGAAATACATCATACTTATATGCTGATATATGCAGAAAACTATAGGTATATAATATACAGTAATTTCCAAAGTATTACTGTGCCATGCATTTTAAAATTTGAAGTGAAAGTGTTTCCCAATATTTTGTAAATACAATCAAACTCAAAGTATTTTTTTGATACAGATTGCATGGAGATGTATTCCTATACTGCACTATCAAATTCAAATGTCTGACAAGATACTATTTCAAATGCATCTTTCAAATATACCATATAGCTACATGTCCATCCCTGTGTCCACTAAAGTGAAAGTGTGTATATTATTATTATTATTCATAATAATAATAATAATACTAATCATAATAATAATAATTATTATTATATTTATATTAATATTAATATTACTATTATCATCTTTTTAAAACAGGTCTCCTACCGGTAAGTAGGTCCCTGGCAGTGGCACAACATATAATTTCAAATGGGGAATTGGCGATACCAATCATACCATGCAGACTAAATGGGATTCAAATCATGCTTGACGTGAATAAAAGGTATTGAGATAGATTAGCCTCGGTCGGAATTCAGAAAGCCTCGGAATTCGTTTTTAGAGATTAGTCAGATAAATGTAATTTATTGTCCGCTTGCGCTCATAAGCGACACCATATCGTACGGCTGGGTTTAGGACAGCTGTTGCCAGACCTACCAGACAGGCGCGGCCGTTTTCTGCTGTCGACCGGCGTCTTTTCCGGGTTTTTAGACCACTTGGTGGATGGAAAAGAAGCTCCACCCACGCGGCTGACTGCCGCTGGGGGCAAGCGTTTCCGGGTAAATCTGCTGCGTGGGTGGAGCTTCTTTTCCATCCACCAGCTGTTTAAAAAACCCAAAAGCGACGCCGGCAGACAGCTTCCTTTGGCCGCGCCTGTCTGCTCAGGTCTGGGAAACGCTCACTGGATGGGGCTGGTTGGCGGTGGTGCAGCACTGCGCATGCGTCTCTGATCCAAACCACACGCGGCTCAATCACGACGTCCTCCGTGCAGCCGCCGCTATGCATCACATCACAGCGAAGGCTCTCCGTACGAACACCGTCCCTCCGTCACAGAGAGAGCCGCTGCTCTGCTGGGCGGTTAGTATTATACCTTCTACCAACCGGTCCGGGCGGGTGTGAAAGGAAGGCTCCCAGCCTGTTAGACAACATGGGTTAGGAAAGAGATGGACCTTATAATATGGATCATTATGGATTATCCACTTTCTGCACTTCTTCTAGGAGGAGGAGGAGGATGAGGACTAGGATGAGCAGCGGAATGACTGGAGATCATGTTGTTTTCCAAGAAGAGATCTCGTCTTCTTCTTGACAAAGACGGAGGAGACTGACTGACTGACTGACAGAGATCACATTTTGTTTGGATCTCTCCCCGTTGGTGTTTTATTTTATTTTTTATTTTTTTCTTATTTTTATTTGTTATTTTTTGGTGAGAAATGTTTGCAGAATTGGTGAGCAGCGCCGTGGCTTTGCTCCTCTATGTCAACACGCTGGACGCCGATTTCTGCTACGATGACAGGTAGGAGGTAGCCCTGCTTGGATGAATGAATGACATGATGATGTGTGAAGCCTTCCTAATCCTATCCTCCCTGATTGCAATTTATATGTCCCGTATTTATACTGTGTCGTTTCGTTGTTGTTGTTGACGTCCCGTCGCCGCAGTACGAGAACAAACTATAGATTATGTTGTTGTGTATGTACCGTACCGGTACCGGCCTACCGGGACCCGGTCCACACAGTCCACACAGTTAGACAGAATCACTAACAACCACCATATTCCGAACGCAGGCAAACGGTTGAAACGTTGACTGTGACTGTTGTGTGGATCGGTGCGTTGACACATGCTGGCTGGCAGGCAGGTCCTCCAGCGATACATTGGTTGTCACTTACAGGCAACATTGTATCCACTATGTAATGTTGCAGCAGTCAGTCTGGAAATAAATAAATTAATAAGTAAACTACAATCAATCAATCAATGCATAAATAAGTAAGGTGTTTAATTGTATAATAATTGTGACCCCTACAGATAGCGTGCCTTTCTTAAATTGTATCCGCTATGTTAGCAGTGGCCATAAACAATGAACAATATGACCAACCATGACCAACTTTCATTATTGGGTCTGGACAATTCATTCTGAGCTATATACCGTTACTGTATTGTATTGTATTGTATTGTATTGTATTGTATTGTATTGTATTGTATTGTATTGTATTGTATTGTATTGTACATTGTTGGCTGCAAAGTCATTATGAAGACCTTTTAAGATCTAATGGTAAATATATTTTGTGCAAAATATGGCATTTACTGACTAGGAGTTGGGTAATGCAAAAAATATATCCATATTGTTGTAAAGTTAAAGCACAACATGCACAATATACAGGCAGCACCTTCAGCTTATGCAGTTTAATATACGTGTTGGCTTCAAGGGTCTTTATTTAAGGTTGTGTGCAGGACAGTACAAACGCAGTGATGTAAATAGGTTTTCAATGTAATGAGTCCCGGGATGCAGGGATGGTCTTTTAGATGAGTCCCAGGGACATTTGATGACTCCCACTTCAACAACGTTAGGAGACATATTTTGCCATTTTTACAAATTGCAGCATTTAACGCCCATTTCACTTTATATGGTTATAATGTGGTTATATTCATGTAGAAAACAGAAGAAGAAATGATTATTATAACTAAAGCTAGCAAAATAAACTAGAATAAAAAACAGTACAGTAGTGCAGTAGTGCATCCCGTGGAAGCAGAGGTCGTTGTTTTATTGCGTCCCTTAACTATAAACTGTGTTTTGGGATGCAAAATGCACCCTATTTTAATCTCTGTTTCAAATGTGCTTTTGTTTGGCTCCTCAGACATTGCAGCAACTTTGTATAGCATCCTATAGCCTAACGCAGTGGTTCCCAGAGTGGGGTCCGGGGACCCCCAGAGGTCCTTGAAGGAGTTCCAGGGGGTCCCCAGCTAAATGATAGTTTGGAACCAAATGGACCCCTTATGGGTCTGTAACTCTGAGAGTGTACAAATGGAACCATTCCATTTGTACCATTCAATTAACATTGATTTTACTATATAAACTGGGGGGTCCTTGACATTGAACAGGTTGAGAATCACTGCTAGAGCCATAAAAATGTTCTCTTATGGGGGGTCCCTGGCATATTATTTTCAAATGGGGGTCCACGGGCTAATTCATGTCAATGTGGGGGTCCTTGACATGAAAACGTTTGGGAGGTATACTAGGACCGTCAGTAGGCTAGCACACAATACTAGGGATGCTCCGATCAGGTTTTTTCGGACCGATACCGACAGGGGAGGATTATCCAACGGGCCTGTTTGGCCCAGGCCCAACAGGCCCCTGAGCTAGGGGGGCCCTTGAGCTTGAGCGTCCGCGTGACTGCGAAGAGGCTCAAGCTCAGGGGCCCCCCAAAAAAGGGGTAACAGTGAATAGCAGTGACGCACACGGTCCTTGTCACTGCCCTTTTGCATGACGGTGGCCCAGGGGCCCATAATTTCTAGACCCGCCTATATGTATACCGATCACCGATTTGTTTTTCCTCATGATCAGCCGATACCAATAGGTCCGATAGCGATACTGATCTTGTGAAATGTTGCAAATTTTTTAAATTTCCAAAATGATTATATGTCAAAACCCACCTCAAAACTGTTCCTGTGTAGGTCCGATAGGTCCGATAGCGATACTGATCTGATGTTGGGGTTTATATGTGGGGAGAATGTTTAGGCCTGTCACAAAAATGCAAAATGATGTCATACTAAATATCTGATTGACATTTATACCACTTAAATGGTGTAAAAGATCAGTTTCTCCAGATAGGGTAAATTGCTGATCACAGATAGGGTAAATGCAGATCACCGATCAGAGTGAATATCGGCCGATCGCTGGCCGATTATCGGAACATCTCTACACAATACTGTAAGCACTAGCAGGTTACTCACACAGAAGCTTTTGAAAAGTGACTTTATTATTCATATACCATTCTCGACTTTGACAGAAAAGCATGCCTGATCATTTTCCGCATAGTAGTAAATCAGCATAACAGTTTGGCCTCTCCGCTGACATGATTTTTAACAATTATTTTGTTTTTGACATGCTTCTGGTTGTAGGCTACACATATCACCCAGCGTTATCTGTTTTTAGCAGCACATTGCGTTGCGTTTGGTTCAGACTTGTAATTAGCAGGCGTCTCAATACTGTCCCCGTGGGCTGAGAGAGAGAGAGAGAGACGACGTACAGACTTGTTAAATCTGTATTTGGAACAAAGACCTGATGTGACCTTCATGTGACTGAAGGAAAGCTGTGAAATGTACATGACGTTGTCGTTGCATGCAGCTTCATCCTCTGGTTAATAAAACTGCAATTTCGCTCTAAACCAACACCCCTTAACTTGGAATAATAGAGCGGGCTTATTTTAAATGTGAACATGGCGATATCGTTTATAGTTCCCTTCCTCCAAATTTGCCACAATCTTCATTCCTTCAGGGTTGCCGACATCAAAGGACAACATACTGTACGTTTCCAAAGGGAAAACTGGTAGTTGATGTCGGCATGCATGTAGACACACACACACACACACACACACACACACACACACACACACACACACACACACACACACACACACACACACTGTACGTTGAAGGCTTATGATAAGGGGAATTCAATTAAATACCTTGTCACAGATCAGGACAATTCCCTTTAGTTTGCCTTAAAAAAAGCTGAATGGAAATAGCATCTTCTTCGTCTTCTTTTTTGTGTTTTGTGTGTTTTAATCAAATTGTCACTGTTGAGGTGGAAACCTAGATTGTATATCCGAAAGCGTTAGGCTACGCCTCAGAAAATGATCGCATCGCGACACATTGTCTATTTTTGCCAACAAAACAACACGACAACAGCAACAACAACACAAAACGTTTAATTGATGAGAGGTTTCTGACTAATTATTGTCCTTATTATTTCAGTAATATTGATAATATTACAAAACAAGCTTTTAAAATCCCCCCCCCCAATCAGGTTTTTTGGGACTGATACCGATCACTGATTGTTTCTCTCATGATTGGCCGATACCGACACTGATCTTGTGAAATTATCTTGTGAAATGTTGCAAATTTTAAAATGACCCACGTCAAAACTGTTCCTGTGTGTGTGGGAGGAAGGGGAGAATGTTTAGGCCTGTCACAAGTATAATTATGGCCAATTTATTCACATATGCCCATTTGATGGTATGCCAAATGTGCATGTTTATTTGAGAGAGAGAGAGAGAGAGAGAGAGGTAGAGTGTCATGGAGAAAGCTGGCATAAAAGACACCTGAGGATGATCTCTCATGGATCAGTGTTGTGACTGCAGGGGAGTACATAATGATCCTACAATCCATCTCCATCCAGTCTGCTTGTTTAACACATTTAGGCCTGACGTTCGAAATACGTCATTTTGTTTCTGTATCAGTGATGCTCCATATTTCATGTCAATGACCCCAAAAATGATATGTACGTAATTGCATGGCCACTGACCCCCCCCATCTGAAAATATGTTATTCCAGGAACCCCTCAGAAGCAAAGATTTGAGTTAAATTCGCTCTGACAGAATATATTCAATGATTTGCACTACATTTTCACGATTTAAAAAAAATAGCAGACCTACAAGCTCTATGAGCTCTATGAGCTTGTAGATCTGCTATTTTTCAATAGCTAAAGTATAAAATAATGCTTAAAACACCAACAGGGGTTCCCGCCCAGAATGAGTTAAGTAGAAGGTGTTTACAAGAACAGTCCTAGACGGTTGACTGTCTATAATTAATGCAGGTTTTTCCTGGATGGGAATGGGCCTTTGGGGGTGACTAGTTACACTTGACAGTAACAGTAAGCATGATCCGACCTTCAGGTGTCTACGCTTGGAACTGTTAAGTCAGTGTGAGCCTGTGTTACATCATTTGACAGAAAGTTATGCATTTTCTTGTTATTTCATTCTGAACAGTTGATTAACAAAAACATTTATATTATGTTTTAGAAATGAAACCCACATGAACAAAATGTTTTTTAGTTTTTTTTGGCGATGTGGGGGTGACATGCAGTAAAGATCGGGAGTCGAACCTGCGGCACACTGCCAGGCTCGGACTACCGGCCAAGGTGCCTGGACCGCTGAGCCACGGCCCAGGCCAACAAAATGTTTTTTTTAATTTTTTTAATTCTATTGGAACATTGGAAGGGGGAGTGGAGAATGATTCAAAGGGCGACCATCTCTAAAGCCAACTTCAGAGAGAGAGAGAGAGAGAGAGAGAGAGAGTGTGTGTGCGTGCGCGCGTGTGTGTGTGTGTGTGTGTGTGTGTGTGTGTGTGTGTGTGTGTGTCATAATATGTTCTCCGCGCCTGGCTGCGACTCGACAGATCCTCACCCACCACCCCAAAGGTTTAGAATGATGGAGACTTAGAGGCCTTAGAGATGGTCTCCCTTTGAACCCTTACAGTGTGATAATATATACAGTAGGACACAGTGGATCTATGAGGTCCTACAGTAGATCATGGAAACCATGATAAGAACAGAATGAGCAGGAACACGCTTGCATCTCATATCATATCTATTGTACATACTGTACAGTCAGTCCCTCTGTAGCCTGGGGTCCACCTATGCTTTCTATGGCATAGGCAGCTCCCGGGAGGATCCGCCGGGAGAATCTAGACGCAGCTGCGCGACATGAGACTAATTAATTAGAGCGACAGAGAGAGAGAGGAGTGTGTGTGTACGGGTGTGCGTGTGTGTGTCAATTTAACGAAGGTCCAGACGACCAGAAATCAGCAGAGAGTGATCGACGTTTGCGCTACTCTTATCTATCTATGCCGAATTGAAGTGGACTCGGTCCCAGACTTTTTTTTCCTCCCTGGAAATCAAAACGTCTGTGTTTCCGAGGCTAGTCCCTCTGGTGAAGTAGTAGATAATCAACATGTCATGGTTATCAATATGCTTATGCAGATAAACGTGTCCATCGTCACTGAGTCAGGCAGCTGAGGCCATATTTCATTACAATTGGCTACAATCCTGAATACGGTTGATTTGTTGATGGGCAAATATAACATTACCATCACTAGGGATACATATTCCATATTCTATTCTGTCAATTCCAGTGATTCTGGTCCTACTCCTGGCATGGTGATTTTCCTTTGTGGGTGGCTATAAAACCTCTTTGGGGGCGCCAAAAATTCCTCTATGCAGGATTGTCACAGACTCACACTGCTTGTTAACCCAATGATTTGATTAGATTGTACAAATTCCATACGCAACCCTGAGGTCATTCAGAGGTCACGATTAAAGGGAACGTCTACCCCGAAAACAGAATTTACATTGTTTTCATAATGTTAGCCTAATAGCCTTTAATCCTTTCATTTTAAAGCATTATGTTATACTTTAGCTATTGAAAAATAGCAGATCTACAAGCACGGAGTGCCGCGCTACAAGCTTGTAGATCTGCTATTTTTGAAAAATCGTGAAAATGCGCCTGGAATCATTGAATATATATTCTTTCAGAGCGAGTTTTTAACTCAAATCTTTGCTTCTGGGGGGGACCCTGGAACAACATATTTTCAGACGGGGGTCGGCGGCCAAATTCAGATAATTCTGGGGGTCCTTGATGTGAAAAAGGTTGAGCACCACTAACGATGGCTAGCCTCGATCCTGTAGCGCCACACCATTAGAACGAAGATACATCGCATGGATGCACCTGGGACGTATCCTCAGTGATGTATCCTCAGTGATGTATCCCAAGGTCATCACCTGGGACGTATCCTCAGTGATGTATCCTCAGTGATGTATCCTCAGTGATGGATCCCAAGGTCATCAGGGTTCCGGGTCTCGCGAACATCATACCCCTCACTCAGGTGACCCAGCCGGGGTGATAAAGTCCCGACTTACGTCCCAGTAGCTACCCTCGATCAGTCCCACTAGGGAAAGACCAGGGCCACACAATCCGTTGGAAACACTCCGGAACTACTATGCCGGGACTGAGACTATTCTGCCATGTGTAGAGGGACTAGGCTCTGTGGGTTGACTCCTGTCCGGGCCCCTCCTACGTCTCACCAGGTCCACTCCTGCTCTCACCAGTAGTACAGCGAGGACCTGTGCGTTGCACCAGACTCCCAGCACCAGACACTTCATTCAGGAGTGGTGGATTCTTGAGCCGCAATAGTTCTGCAGGCTCCATTAAAATATGCTATTAAAACCCTTACAAATCCACCGTATGACCTTGTTGCAGTTAATTTGAAATGTTGACTTTCCAAATGAATATGACAGCCCTTGAGGAGTGGCCTGTTCCATGTTGTCACATCACCGTGGGGGGCGTTTCCTGTCACCCCTGTGGTCAGACTCTTCATTAGTGGACACACAGCCGTGACACCCGCTCTGGCATATGGGACTGCATGATGTCACACAGTTCATATTACCACTACCGCCATAATATACAGTTAGTACTCGTGCATGGGAATGTGAGCCCAGATAAATGTAAATGGAAAGACATATTGTCCAATATTCTTACTATACTTGCTATGAACCTGCATATGAGGTCAATGTGGCGTAGAGACAATCAGAAAAATAGATACTGTATGCTTGGCAAAGATATTTGTTATATAATATGGGAAAATGGAGATAGCCGCCCTTAATAGACCCCTGGGAGCCTCCAGACGGTCAACAAACTAGGGTTTAACCCGGCCATTCTAGACGGGAACCCCTTCTGGTGTTTTAAGCATTATGTTATACTTTAGCTATTGAAAAAATAGTGAAAATGTGGCACAAATCTTTGAATATAAATTCTTTCAGAACGTTTTTAACTCAAATCTTTGCTTCTGGGAGGGTCCCTAGAACGACATATTTTCAGATGGGGGTCGGCGGCCAATGGGGGTCCTTGACATGAAAATGTTAGGATTTAGAAGGCATTTGTAGAATCGTCCTCAGGTCTAAATGTAATAAATTGATGTAGCAAAAACACCAGCGTGATTTATTTTATTGGTTGCATTTCATTGGGACATCTCTCACGTTCTCCTAGGTGATTTTCACGTCATCATATGATGCTGCTCATGCAGTGAGACAGTCGTACGGCTGAGATCTTCAAGTCACTTCGAGGGCGTTATACTTTCTCTCGGAGTGTTAAATCCACACACAGAGTACTTTTATTGTTCCCTGTCATGAGATGATGGATGTGATGATGGACTCCCCCCCCCCCCCCCCCCCCCCCACCCCCCCCCCCCCCGCTCCTTTCTCAGCCCACATATGATGTTGGAAAGTCCATTATGTGAGGATGTATGAAGGACCTGGGTTATTGAGAGAGAGAGAGAGAGAGGAGAGAGAGAAGGAGAGGAGAGAGGGGGAGGGGGAGGGAGGGAGAGGAGGGGGAGAGAGAGAGAGAGAGAGAGAGAGAGAGAGACGCAGTCTAGTAGAAAATCACACCAATGTGAAGTGAGCGGTGGCTTTGGAGTCGAGCACAGTTATTGACTTAATAGAATGTTCGACCTCTCTGGGTGTAACGGGAAAAAAAACATACATACATACGGACGGACGTACATGCACATAGCTGTGCATAGGAAACAAACACGGTATCCCAGCATGCCTGACAATTTAAAGTCAACAAATATAAACTAGACTAAAATGTTAGGAAGGGACTAGTGGACAAGAGATCCAGTATAATGTTAGGAAGGGACTAGTGGACTAGAGATCCAGTATAATGTTAGGAAGGGACTAGTGGACAAGAGATCCAGTATAATGATAGGAAGGGACTAGTGGACAAGAGATCCAGTATAATGTTAGGAAGGGACTAGTGGACAAGAGATCCAGTATAATGATAGGAAGGGACTAGTGGACAAGAGATCCAGTATAATGTTAGGAAGGGGCTAGTGGACAAGAGATCCAGTATAATGTTAGGAAGGGACTAGTGGACAAGAGATCCAGTATAATGTTAGGAAGGGACTAGTGGACAAGAGATCCAGTATAATGATAGGAAGGGACTAGTGGACAAGAGATCCAGTATAATGTTAGGAAGGGACTAGTGGACAAGAGATCCAGTATAATGATAGGAAGGGACTAGTGGACAAGAGATCCAGTATAATGTTAGGAAGGGACTAGTGGACAAGAGATCCAGTATAATGTTATGAAGGGACTCTAGTGGACAAGAGATCCAGTATAATGATTGTACACATTTTTCACTGCATGCTGAAAACGCTCACAACACGTGATCTTGTAGATCGGCTATTTTCAGCAAGTGTAAAATCAGTCATTACGACGGCGCCAAAATACATTTTAGTCGACTAAATCAACTGTAGATTTAGTCGAGTAAAATCTTTTGACATTTAGTCGACTAGTCGACTAATAGTAGACTAACACTAAAACATTCCAGGTTACTAAAATAAAAATGTGACTAAAACTAAATGAAGTTTCATTCCAAACACTGACTGAACTCAAATAGAAATGTTCTGCCTAAAACAACACTGCCAGTAAGCTTCGGCCGTCACATGTGAGTTGAGAAATGGGCAACGAGATATTTGATTCCAAGCCTAGTTTGATACAGATGTGCCGTTTGAAGAGCTTCACATGTCCTGCCATTGGCAGTTCAGTAGATTGTCAGTGTGTTGTCAGAAACACAACATTGTCAGTGAGAAAAGGGGGGGATTTGCCAAGGTGTTGTATGTTCATTCTATTCAGATTCCCTGAATAGATGGTGTTCCTCTACTGGCACTTCTTTTCTTTTCTTTTTTTAATATATATTTTTTTTATCCCACGATTTTGTAACCCATTTTTCACCCCTGTGTCAATTATCTAATGTGATCCTGGGCTCTACACACCCTCCGCCAACCTGGGGAGAGCAACGGACTTGAACTCATGCTTCCTTCATGCCCGAGTGTCCAAGTTGCTCCTTTACACCTGACAGGGGGGAGTTTCCCTGGTTGGACGTAGCGCGTGGAAGGAACACGTCATTCCAACCAGTTCCTTTCCCCTCCATCAGACACCCCGGCTGGCCAGGGGGAGGTAGTTTAGAGACCAGGATTAGGCTGGCACTTCTATTCAGTAGCAAAGCAGTAGAATGATGATAGGCAGTGAATAAGACCTGCAGGGAAAACAAACAATGCATTTTCAGAAAACTTTCTAAAGATCAAGAAAGCGTGAATAGTTGGAATCTGTACGTTTAATTGGTGTCCCAAGGCGGTTGAGCTCAAAACCCTGCCCCCCCATCGCTATGATTGGCTGAGACCTTCCTATCCTGTTCCACTTTCAAATGCGTCACGAATCACGATACAGAAGTTAGATACTGTGCCATTTCAGCTAGACTTTAATTTGTGCGTTTGCGTGTGTTGCAATAGTTGCCGTTTCAAGACGACAGACACAGAATACAGGGTGCTGATATGAAGATGAGCCATCCTGTCATCCTGTGGACATAATTCTAGCCTTGGTCCAGCCTGGGTTGAATGCGTAATGACTCTGGGGTTATCCGTTTTGAGGTGGAGGCCTGTAAATAGCCTTTAGGGTTGGCCTGATGTGGACTCGGCTGGCTGTGGTGCCGTTCTGGGTCCATAGGGCTGCCCCCATGCCTCTGTTCCGTCTATCCACCCAGTAATCTACAGTGTGACTGGCTAGGGCCTCCACTGAGGGGACGGAGGAGCCTTGCGGTGGTGTGGAGGGCCCAAGGGCTGGGCCTCCACCGAGGGGACGGAGGAGCGTTGCGGTGGTGTGGAGGGCCCAAGGGCGGAACCCGGCAGTCTGAGCATGTCTTCTTCCACCCCAGTCGGGCTCTGCTCTACCAGTTACCCTGTAATTACCACCCTGACTCCGGAGTGGGACTCAACGGCACGGTATATTGCAACCATAATGGTTTCTCTCTCTCTCTCTCTCTCCTCCCAAAGCCCCCCCCCCCCCCCCCTACCACCCCTTACCACCCCCACCACCCTCATCCTCACCCCCACCCCTAAGCCTGTGAGGCCTCCAGCTCTCATCATGTGACGGCTGCCTCCAGATGGTCTTGTTTGGGGAAGCATTTTGAGGGGTTTTTTCTACCCTCTGCAGTTTTTTGGAGAGAGCTGGGTTTGAGGTGGGGATCATATGGAGGATGTTGTGTGTTGTGTTTGGTTGTTGCCAGGATGGAGACATCAGGTCAGATCTTTCGGATTACACGCACGCATGCACATGCATAGTTTTTGGTATACACAGGGCTTAATGGAGATGTTCTCGTTCTTCTTGTGGTCCTTTACTGTCCCAATGTTCTGTTCCCCAAAGCTGCAAAGGAATGCATCTTTATTCAGCTGGATGGGAAAATGTGTGTCTGTCGAAGCAATGCCTATAGGTAAACTTCTTGGCCAATGGGACATTTAGGCCTGACATCTTTTCGTTCGTTTTTTCGTTTCGTTTTTTTTTTTTTAAAACAACAGTTTTCTGAAATACCTCATGTTTCTGTCAGTGGTTCTCAATATTTCATGTCAAGGACCCCCAAAAATGATATGTATTTGGCCTCCGACCCGCATCTGAAAATATGTAGTTCCAGGAACCCCCCCAGAAGCAAAGCTTTGAGTTAAAAACGTTCGCTCTGAAACAATATGATTTGTGCCACATTTTCATGAATTTTCAAAAATATTTCAATAGCTAGATTATAATATAATGTTTAAACCACCAAAAGGGGTTCCCGCCCAAAATGGGTTAATGGACGCATGCATCAACCCAAACAACAACATAAATGCAGTTCTACTCATTTCACAGAAATCGATGAATTCAGGAGCATTTCATTTCATTTCTACTGTTTCTCACTAGCCCAGAGAAATCATCTCCAGTTCCAACCACAGATACAGTAGATGTCCTCCTTCTCCATAATGCTTCATTTCCAACAGATATGATGAGGGTTGGAATTGTATGCTATTTTCCACTCTCACCACAATTGCAAGATAAGCCAGGCTGGCAGAAAGAAGCACGTTTGTCGCTAAAAATACTATTAATAAGGGGTTCCGATATGTTGCATTGCTTTCTGCTACCCACAGAGAACCCAGAATTACTTGCCACAATTGAGTCCTGGATAGAGTGAGTTCATATCTAGGTCATGGGAAATGGCTTGACTAGATGCGATCATGCGATGCTCTTTTTTTTTGGTCGCTGTCATCAAGCCCAGAATAAGATTTAGGGAGGAATCGTTGCCGAGTTTCACGTTGATTTAAAAACAGAAAATATCCATTATACTATTATTGAACATGAGAATATGTTTCTCCTGATGCAAGGCTTAGTAATATAACAATACAAGGAACACGCAGGCATGCAGGCGCATGCACACACACACACACACACACACACGTACGCACTATAGTACACAGTAACAGTCCTCAGGAGATTTGTCCTGTATCTTCCTATTGTGGGTCAGTGGGTTTGTCAGTGCTGGTAAATCAGCTCCTCAGGGTCAGACTTATGGTGTGCGTGCGTGCGTGCGTGCGTGTGTGCGTGTGCGTGTCAGCATGCGATGGCAACTGTGTATTGTCTATCACTCCAGCACAACTCGCATAGAGAAACCACTGTTTACATCCATTCTAAAAAAAAAGGTATCAATTGATGACGATTCAGTTGTTTGTCAATTGGTTCGCAAATGAGACACGCTACGTTCGACGAAGAGAGTGACCAACAGTGATATAGAGAGTGACCAACAGTGATATGAAGAGAGTGACCAACAGTGATATAGAGAGTGACCAACAGTGATATAGAGAGTGACCAACAGTGATATGAAGAGAGTGACCAACAGTGATATAGAGAGTGACCAACAGTGATATAGAGAGTGACCAACAGTGATATGAAGAGAGTGACCAACAGTGATATAGAGAGTGACCAACAGTGATATAGAGAGTGACCAACAGTGATATAGAGAGTGACCAACAGTGATATGAAGAGAGTGACCAACAGTGATATAGAGAGTGACCAACAGTGATATAGAGAGTGACCAACAGTGATATAGAGAGTGACCAACAGTGATATAGAGAGTGACCAACAGTGATATAGAGAGTGACCAACAGTGATATAGAGAGTGACCAACAGTGATATAGAGAGTGACCAACAGTGATATAGAGAGTGACCAACAGTGATATAGAGAGTGACCAACAGTGATATAGAGAGTGACCAACAGTGATATGAAGAGAGTGACCAACAGTGATATGAAGAGAGTGACCAACAGTGATATAGAGAGTGACCAACAGTGATATGAAGAGAGTGACCAACAGTGATATAGAGAGTGACCAACAGTGATATAGAGAGTGACCAACAGTGATATGAAGAGAGTGACCAACAGTGATATGAAGAGAGTGACCAACAGTGATATGAAGAGAGTGACCAACAGTGATATAGAGAGTGACCAACAGTGATATGAAGAGAGTGACCAACAGTGATATGAAGAGAGTGACCAACAGTGATATAGAGAGTGACCAACAGTGATATGAAGAGAGTGACCAACAGTGATATGAAGAGAGTGACCAACAGTGATATGAAGAGAGTGACCAACAGTGATATGAAGAGAGTGACCAACAGTGATATAGAGAGTGACCAACAGTGATATAGAGAGTGACCAACAGTGATATAGAGAGTGACCAACAGTGATATAGAGAGTGACCAACAGTGATATAGAGAGTGACCAACAGTGATAGAAGAGAGTGACCAACAGTGATATAGAGAGTGACCAACAGTGATATAGAGAGTGACCAACAGTGATATAGAGAGTGACCAACAGTGATATAGAGAGTGACCAACAGTGATATGAAGAGAGTGACCAACAGTGATATGAAGAGAGTGACCAACAGTGATATAGAGAGTGACCAACAGTGATATAGAGAGTGACCAACAGTGATATAGAGAGTGACCAACAGTGATATAGAGAGTGACCAACAGTGATATAGAGAGTGACCAACAGTGATATAGAGAGTGACCAACAGTGATATAGAGAGTGACCAACAGTGATATAGAGAGTGACCAACAGTGATATAGAGAGTGACCAACAGTGATATAGAGAGTGACCAACAGTGATATGAAGAGAGTGACCAACAGTGATAAGAAGAGAGTGACCAACAGTGATATAGAGAGTGACCAACAGTGATATAGAGAGTGACCAACAGTGATATAGAGAGTGACCAACAGTGATATAGAGAGTGACCAACAGTGATATGAAGAGAGTGACCAACAGTGATATGAAGAGAGTGACCAACAGTGATATGAAGAGAGTGACCAACAGTGATATATAGAGAGTGACCAACAGTGATATGAAGAGAGTGACCAACAGTGATATGAAGAGAGTGACCAACAGTGATATGAAGAGAGTGACCAACAGTGATATAGAGAGTGACCAACAGTGATATAGAGAGTGACCAACAGTGATATAGAGAGTGACCAACAGTGATATGAAGAGAGTGACCAACAGTGATATAGAGAGTGACCAACAGTGATATAGAGAGTGACCAACAGTGATATAGAGAGTGACCAACAGTGATATAGAGAGTGACCAACAGTGATATAGAGAGTGACCAACAGTGATATGAAGAGAGTGACCAACAGTGATATAGAGAGTGACCAACAGTGATAGAAGAGAGTGACCAAAGAGAGTGACCAACAGTGATATGAAGAGAGTGACCAACAGTGATATGAAGAGAGTGACCAAAGAGAGTGACCAACAGTGATATGAAGAGAGTGACCAACAGTGATATGAAGAGAGTGACCAACAGTGATATAGAGAGTGACCAACAGTGATAGAAGAGAGTGACCAAAGAGAGTGACCAACAGTGATATGAAGAGAGTGACCAACAGTGATATGAAGAGAGTGACCAAAGAGAGTGACCAACAGTGATATGAAGAGAGTGACCAACAGTGATATGAAGAGAGTGACCAACAGTGATATGAAGAGAGTGACCAACAGTGATATAGAGAGTGACCAACAGTGATATGAAGAGAGTGACCAACAGTGATATGAAGAGAGTGACCAACAGTGATATGAAGAGAGTGACCAACAGTGATATGAAGAGAGTGACCAACAGTGATATAGAGAGTGACCAACAGTGATATGAAGAGAGTCACCAACAGTGATATGAAGAGAGTGACCAACAGTGATATGAAGAGAGTGACCAACAGTGATAGAAGAGAGTGACCAACAGTGATATAGAGAGTGACCAACAGTGATAGAAGAGAGTGACCAACAGTGATATGAAGAGAGTGACCAACAGTGATAGAAGAGAGTGACCAACAGTGATATAGAGAGTGACCAACAGTGATAGAAGAGAGTGACCAACAGTGATATGAAGAGAGTGACCAACAGTGATATGAAGAGAGTGACCAAAGAGAGTGACCAACAGTGATATGAAGAGAGTCACCAACAGTGATATGAAGAGAGTGACCAACAGTGATATGAAGAGAGTCACCAACAGTGATATGAAGAGAGTGACCAACAGTGATATGAAGAGAGTGACCAACAGTGATATGAAGAGAGTGACCAACAGTGATATAGAGAGTGACCAACAGTGATATGAAGAGAGTCACCAACAGTGATATGAAGAGAGTGACCAACAGTGATATGAAGAGAGTGACCAACAGTGATATGAAGAGAGTGACCAACAGTGATAGAAGAGAGTGACCAACAGTGATATGAAGAGAGTGACCAACAGTGATATGAAGAGAGTGACCAACAGTGATATGAAGAGAGTGACCAACAGTGATATGAAGAGAGTGACCAACAGTGATATAGAGAGTGACCAACAGTGATATGAAGAGAGTGACCAACAGTGATATGAAGAGAGTGACCAACAGTGATATAGAGAGTGACCAACAGTGATATAGAGAGTGACCAACAGTGATATAGAGAGTGACCAACAGTGATATAGAGAGTGACCAACAGTGATATGAAGAGAGTGACCAACAGTGATATGAAGAGAGTGACCAACAGTGATATGAAGAGAGTGACCAACAGTGATATAGAGAGTGACCAACAGTGATATAGAGAGTGACCAACAGTGATATAGAGAGTGACCAACAGTGATATGAAGAGAGTGACCAACAGTGATATGAAGAGAGTGACCAACAGTGATATAGAGAGTGACCAACAGTGATATGAAGAGAGTGACCAACAGTGATATGAAGAGAGTGACCAACAGTGATATGAAGAGAGTGACCAACAGTGATATGAAGAGAGTGACCAACAGTGATATAGAGAGAGTGACCAACAGTGATATGAAGAGAGTGACCAACAGTGATATGAAGAGAGTGACCAACAGTGATATAGAGAGTGACCAACAGTGATATAGAGAGTGACCAACAGTGATATAGAGAGTGACCAACAGTGATATGAAGAGAGTGACCAACAGTGATATGAAGAGAGTGACCAACAGTGATATGAAGAGAGTGACCAACAGTGATATAGAGAGTGACCAACAGTGATATAGAGAGTGACCAACAGTGATATAGAGAGTGACCAACAGTGATATGAAGAGAGTGACCAACAGTGATATGAAGAGAGTGACCAACAGTGATATAGAGAGTGACCAACAGTGATATAGAGAGTGACCAACAGTGATATGAAGAGAGTGACCAACAGTGATATGAAGAGAGTGACCAACAGTGATATGAAGAGAGTGACCAACAGTGATATGAAGAGAGTGACCAACAGTGATATGAAGAGAGTGACCAACAGTGATATGAAGAGAGTGACCAACAGTGATATGAAGAGAGTGACCAACAGTGATATGAAGAGAGTGACCAACAGTGATATGAAGAGAGTGACCAACAGTGATATGAAGAGAGTGACCAACAGTGATATAGAGAGTGACCAACAGTGATATAGAGAGTGACCAACAGTGATATAGAGAGTGACCAACAGTGATATAGAGAGTGACCAACAGTGATATAGAGAGTGACCAACAGTGATATGAAGAGAGTGACCAACAGTGATATAGAGAGTGACCAACAGTGATATAGAGAGTGACCAACAGTGATATGAAGAGAGTGACCAACAGTGATATGCCCATTAGAGAGTGTCCAACAGTGATATGAAGAGAGTGACCAACAGTGATATGCCCATTAGAGAGTGACCAACAGTGATATGAAGAGAGTGACCAACAGTGATATGCCCATTATCGATTAGTGCTGCTCAAGCCCCTAGGGAGGCTCATAGAGTATATAAAAGGATAGAGACTGAACTGGCGCGAAGCTCCGCCCCCCCAGCTATTCATGTCAGTTGAATTTGCTCAGTGGCGTTTTGAAGCACCCGGAAGACTGCCGGAAGTACCGTCTCAGAACGTCTACTTCCGCATTTGACCACCAAATTTTGGTGGTCAAATGCGGAAGTGCAACCGAGCGCTCAATGTTAAAGCCCAGCTGCACGGGGTTTCCCGGTCATGAATCCACGGGTCCGCCTGTAGTCCCTCCTCCTACCACTAGGGAGGAGAGCTTCAACGTTGAATAGCCTCACTGGCCCCTTGGGGAGGCTCTCCAGCGTTGAAGCACCTTACTGGTCAGAGCTGAGAATGCAGGCGGGCCCCTGTATTTTTTGCCTGAGGAAACCCCATGCAGCTCGGGTTTAACATTAACTGCCTGGTTGCACTTCAGCATTTGGACACCAAGGGCTCCATGTTCGTCACTGCTAAACCCCTTATCCCTAAACTTCTTTGCCTTTTTTTTTTTACTATTTTGAAAAACATTTTTGAATACCGGTAGTTCAACTAGCCAATCTACATTGACAGACACGTTGTGAGCTTGTAGACTGGCCATTTTAACTATTCAAAAATGTTTTGCAAAATAGTAAAAAAAATGCAAAGAAGTTTAGGGATAAGGGGTTTAGCGGTGACGAAAATGGAGCCCCAAATGTTGGTGTCCAAATGAGGAAGTAGAGCGTTCTTCCGGGTGCTTCAAAAGGGGTTCGGTCTCTATCCTTTTATTACTCTATGCTGCTCCTTCCCTAGCAGCCACCAGGTGAACGCTGGTAGCCTTAGCAGCATCCTAGTTCAACCGGTCAAGGTTTGACTTTTCCATCACACACACACACTAATCCTCGATGACATTTTACATGTGCAACAAGCTCATGCAATGCCACCAGATAGCCATAACCACCGCGGGCCAGATGGCGCCTAGACCGTCACGACGCGTACGTTTTGTGGCTTAATTTCTCCACTCGCTTTAGACTGCCTGATGTGGAGGTGGTCGGGGAGTTAGAGGCAGCAGGATATCGGGTTCTCTCCCGGGCTTTGATTGCTGCAGTGGACTTGTATCCACGGCGGAGTGAAATCCAATAGGTCTCTCCAGGGTGTAGTAGTGTGCTAGATTACCCTCGGGGATTGCCTGCCTCAGACGATGATCGTCATGTGTGATGTAGTATAACCCACTTAGACCTGACGATGATTCTACACATGTCTTCTAAATCATGACAGTTTTCGGAAAAACCCTATGTTTCTATATCAGTCGTTCTCAAACATTTTCATGTCAAGGACCCCCAAAAAATATATGAAATTCCCCGCCGAGCCCCATCTGAAAATATGTAGATCCAGGGACCCCACCAGAAGCAAAGATTTGAGTTAAAAACGTTCGCTCTGAAAGAATATATATATTCAAACAATTGGGCCCACATTTTCACGATTTTTCAAAAATAGCAGACCTACAAGCTTGTAGCGCGGCACTCGGTGCCACACTATGAGCTTGTAGATCTGCTATTTTTGAAAAATCGTGAAAAAAGAAAAAAATATCTGCTTTTTCAATAGCTAAAGTATAACATAATGCTTTAAATACACCAAAAAGGGTTCCCGCACAGAATGGGATAATAGGGCTATGGGCCAGTGTATTGGCGAGGCCTGAGAGTCAAGACAGCCTGATCAGTCACCGTGCCTGGAAGCTTGATGAAAGCCTGCGTTGTGCCAGAGAGAGAGAGAGAGAGAGAGAGACAGAGAGAGACATAGAGAGACATAGAGAGAGAGAGAGAGAGAGAGGATCCTGGATGCTTTGTAATCTGCTATACAGAGGAATGAGAGATGTAGTTGTTAGGTTAGCTGCTGGTTCATAGGTTGAAGCTTTAGAGAGGGCATTATCTTTGCTGTGCTGCTTTACGGTTTTAATCAGAGACCTCTTTGCATATTCACGGTCTTCATGCCTGTCTGTCTACGTAGGGCGAAGGATTATCTCGACTGTATCACACATCTAGTGTACACACACGTGCGCGTGCACAGTACAATCAACAACCACGATCACCTTAGACTGGAATAGTAGATAATTGAAGACAGACTGATTAAAATAAACCGTCTTTATTCACACAGTTACACTGAAAGATCTTGAGGGTAAATGTAACTCTGAGAGTGTCCATTTTTGAGTAGTGCAACCACTCCAAGGAACAGCTATGTCCCAACCTATGTCCTAACCTATGTCCCAACCTATGTCCTAACCTATGTGACTATGTCTGTTAGAGTACCAGTAGGGGCAAAAGTGGCGCTGTTGTGCCAGAAACAGAGAGATAGTGTTGCACTGTTAATTGCCTGCTAATGAGAGAGAGAGAGAGAGAGAGAGAGAGAGGGGAGTTGCACCACTCAGTTCACACAGGTGTGATTTTATATTTATATTATATTGTAGTTAAATTAACATTCAGCAATAATATTAGGTGTTCTTAAGGCAACACAATGGATATATTATAAAGTGAACCAATTTAAAAATAAATCACCATGGAAACGATTATGCGAAACAATTGTGATTATTATGTCCAATAATTGCAATCGGGTGATTATGTAATAATTAATAATTAATAATTATTATGTAATAATTGTCTCTGATATATCTCCTGTTCTGTGCATTCCTTGACCCATTTAGACCTGAGGACGATTCTACAAATATCTTCTAAAACAGTTTTCTGAAAAACCTTATGTTTCTATGTCAGTGGTTCTCAATATTTCATTATAAGGACGCCCAAAAATATATGTAATTGGCCGCCGATCCCCCCCATCTGAAAATATGTTGTTCCAGGAACAATATTCAAAGATTTCACCATTCTTCAAAAAATAGCAGACCTACAAGCTCATAGTGCCGCGCTATGAGCTTGTAGATCTGCTATTTTTCAATAGCTAAAGTATAACATGCTTTAAAACACCAAAAGGGGCTCCCTTAGTATTGTTGGGTGTAGTGTAGTGTAACCTCCCATCATTAGACATGGCTCTCAAATGATTCCATTCAAGTGGTTCTAAGTCGTTAATGGGTCTAGACAGGGGTTTGGATTCTGAAAAGCTAATGTTGGCTGATGGATCTTAAGCTGTGTCCAGCTTCAGTCTCTCGGCCCCTCTTCATATTAATGGGATTAACAGGCCTGTGGATGAGAGGGGGGGGGGGGGGGTTGTAAGCAGAGAACCCCCCCAAGCACATTAGAAACACAAACTCCGCTGTCCACAATATCCGAGGGAGGGGGATGCTATATTATGTCGTCTTATCAATGGAGGGGAGAAGAGAAAGGGACGTCCATCTCTACGGCCTCGATCAGCGACACGCTGCCCTGGTCCTTTCAGATAAGGGTTATTATGACACCAGTTGGCCGGCCGGTAGCAGGACACCACGGCTTTGTCCATTGTGAGGAGAAGAAGAGGTCTGTGTGGTCCCTCTATTCTCTCCATAGACCCAGTGAAAAGAGGCCATTTGTCCTGAAATGGAGGGTAATTAAGGTCCTGGTTCTGTTGCTCTGTTGTTTGGACAAAGAAGCAGGACCTCTGTGTTTTTTTTTAACCACAAAAAAACTAAAAAAAACTGGCAGCTTTTGAAGAGCAACCTGTCGGAACCAATGGGGTCAGCTGGGTTGTGGGTGCATTGGCTGTGGTTAAGTGTCCTGGAGTGGGAAAGGGAAGGAAGGAAGTGAACATAGGATTCACTGAGTGTGCTGCTAACAGTAGCTGCATTGTGTTATGAATATGCCAAGTCCACGACTTGCCAACTCAGCGCTCGGAGAAGAATGCCAGGGTAAAGACGACCATGTGCCATTTTTATGTTCTCATGGGAAAGGAGACTATTAGCCCAGCTGGACTGCATGTTGTTTGATATAGCTGCACTGCAGCGATATCAAACAACATGCAGTACAGCTGGTCTAATAATGGTCTAATATCGCCTGTCCTGCACCTCCTTTATGTCATCACAATTTACTCGGATATTCGTATTTTGATACTAATTGTATCGCGCTGTGGTAGAGCTGCACGCTATTAAACCCTGAAATCATGATCACAATTAGCTTGTGAAGAAAAAATCACACCTGTGTGTCGTGTGAACTCCCCTCTCGCCCTGCCCTCTCGACAATGCGAAACGAATTAAACAAATAGCACGTTTAGCGTGTTACGCACGGTGGAACCCTGGATTAAACAATTTAAAGCCCTGAAAGTGTTCATTTCAATGTATTGGTTAGCCCTGCCGTTTAGACCTGTTGGTCTTGAATGTTCAGCTGTTCAGTCACATCTTCAATCAGCACATTGTTCCGTTTGTCAGGTGTTACACAGTGATTTTAAAGTAATTAAAATGTAACCAGACTGAGTTCTGCTTTGCAGAGCCAACGACGCTGAAGTGCTGAATTCATCCAGCTCTTCAAAACAATAATGTTAGAGTTTCTCTGACATTCTGTTATTATTGTGGTCGAAGTGGTTTTCAAATATGATTACAGCACGGTATCAGATTCTCCCCCAAGAGTGGTTAAGTGAGTGAAACGCAGCAGCACAGAGCAGCCTGCGGTCTGGTCAGTGAAGCTACTGTGGCTAACCTGGCGCTCAAGGGCCGATCATCGCACTGAGACAACAGCAAAACCCATCAGATAGAAGTTTTCAATATTCTCCACTCTTCAGTACGTTCCGCCGAATCAATGTCACACTACTAACTAGGCCCAGGCGGTCGATCAAATCAAGCAAGTCAAGAGGCAGCCATTACTGCTTTACCGCTTTCTGTCTTGGTACCAGTAGATGTGGTAGGAAATAGAACGCTAGCTGTTTCTTTTTTTACTTCTACATTTTTATCCCACGATTTTGTAACCCATTTTTCACCCCTGTGTCAATTATCTAATGTGATCCTGGGCTCTACACACCCTCCGCCAACCAGGGGAGAGCAACGGACTTGAACTCATGCTTCCTTCCTGCCTGAGTGTCCAAGTTGCTCCTTTACACCTGACAGGGGGAGTTTCCCTGGTTGGACGTAGCACGTGGAAGGAACACGTTATTCCAACCAGTTCCTTTCCCCTCCATCAGGCGCCCCGGCTGGCCAGGGGGAGGCAGTTTAGAGACCAGGATTACTGCATGTTTTTTTGTGGGGGTACCTAACGCTAGCTGTTTCAGTGGCGCGTGACATCACTACAGGAGCAGACTCTGTGTGCTACGTACGGTCTGCTACCTATTTCTAATTCAAAACATTCAGAATGGTGATCAATTAAAACCTTAATTATGTCCTGCGTTTTGTGTGGACCGTCCTCTACATTAGTTAGCTTTTGTTCTGAGACTTAGACGTACCGTAGCAAATATCACAATACTGAGCACAATTAAATCTGGTGAAGATGTAGTGGTTCTAATTCTGCTCGTCACGACTTGATGAGGCAGATGAGTCCGACATCTCACCAGATGGGGAACCGCTCATGTTGTATTGTGTTTCACATATCCAGCCAACTCTCTCTCTCTCTCTGTCTCTGTCTCTGTCTCTGTCTCTCTCTCTCTCCGTCTCTCTCTCTCTCTCTCTCTCTCTCTCTCGCTCTCTCAAAGGCGAGTGATGGATGGAATCACAATGGTTAACAGGTTGGATATCCGTTGTATATTTTGGCTATGCACTGACCCCCACCCTGGTATCTGTGTGTAGACTGTATTAATAACCATAAAGTAATCTCCTAGTCCTTACATAATAGTTTAGCAGAGACTGAAGTTGGAAAGGCTGTGCCCAGTGCGGCTGTGTCTTGTGTCAGGCTGTCAGCGGGCAGCGCAGGCAGTAGTGGATATGCGCTAAACGGCGAAATGCATGTTAATTAATTAATTAATTGGCTGAATCTGTAGGGCCTTTTGATTTTGTGAAGCGCCAGGGCCTTGAGAGGGGTTGATCCGTCACTGTGTGTAGTGTATATTTTGGCTATGCACTGACCCCCACCCTGGTATCTGTTGCAGTAATGTTTACTCTTCACCCTAGACCTTCCACGTGTGACTTTCCCCTCTCTGAATAATCCAGGCCAGTGAGATCTTCCTCTTGGGCAGGAGAGAGAGAGAGAGAGAGAGAGAGCACAAGGTTTATTTTTGGTCGGAGAAGGAAGTTTGTGTTGAGATAAAGTGTACAACAGTTTGTTCCCGTTCCCGTTTCTGGCCCCTTGTGGGTTTTAAGGAGCTGGGTCAACGTGCCCTCAGCTACTCTGACGGAATAAGGAGACTTCCTAAATGTGCCTCCAGAACAATAAATACTGGTAGAGAGAAATACATGGTGTGAGATAGAGAGAAGCAGAGAATTATGAGAGGGAGAGAGAGAGATAGATGAGGAGAGCATATTATGGTATGTTCCTTGCTTGTTTAAGCATTGTAGTATAGGTCAATCATAATTTCAGCATGTAAAGTGACCTCACAGTGGTGTCCTGACTCCTGACCGTGAACTGGCGCTGCCGCCAGGTCTGCCCGTATACGTTCAGCATCTACTCGATGAGATGTTAGGGGGTGCATACTTAGTTTAGACTAGTCATTGGTTAGACATGGGTTAAGGTTAGGTTTAGGTGTGCTGCCCCATGGGAGGTTAGGTTTAGGGTGAGGGTTTGAGATAGGTTGTAGTTGTAGGTTGTAGTTGTAGGACTAATGACTGGTCTAACCAATGACCATTACAAATTCCACCTCCACGTCAGATCCCCCAGGTGGCCCCTCATCCCCCAGATCCCCCTGTAGGTGGCCCTTCATCCCCCAGATCCCCCAGGTGGCCCCTCATCCCCCAGATCCCCCTGTAGGTAGCCCTTCATCCCCCAGATCCCCCAGGTGGCCCCTCATCCCCCAGATCCCCCTGTAGGTGGCCCTTCATCCCCTAGATCCCCCTGTAGGTGGCCCTTCATCCCCTAGATCCCCCTGTAGGTGGCCCTTCATCCCCTAGATCCCCCTGTAGGTGGCCCCTCATCCCCCAGATCCCCCTGTAGGTGGCCCTTCATCCCCCAGATCCCCCTGTAGGTGGCCCTTCATCCCCCAGATCCCCCTGTAGGTGGCCCTTCATCCCCCAGATCCCCCTGTAGGTAGCCCTTCATCCCCCAGATCCCCCTGTAGGTGGCCCTTCATCCCCCAGATCCCCCTGTAGGTGGCCCTTCATCCCCCAGATCCCCCTGTAGGTGGCCCCTCATCCCCCAGATCCCCCTGTAGGTGGCCCCTCATCCCCCAGGTCCCCCAGGTGGCGCCTCATCCCCCAGATCCCCCTGTAGGTGGCCCTTCATCCCCCAGATCCCCCTGTAGGTGGCCCTTCATCCCCCAGATCCCCCAGGTGGCCCCTCATCCCCCAGATCCCCCTGTAGGTGGCCCTTCATCCCCCAGATCCTCCAGGTGGCCCTTCATCCCCCAGATCCCCCTGTAGGTGGCCCTTCATCCCCCAGATCCCCCTGTAGGTGGCCCTTCATCCCCCAGATCCCCCTGTAGGTGGCCCTTCATCCCCCAGATCCCCCTGTAGGTGGCCCTTCATCCCCCAGATCCCCCAGGTGGCCCCTCATCCCCCAGATCCCCCTGTAGGTGGCCCTTCATCCAGCCTGCAGTGTGCTCTAGCTAGCAGGTACTTCAGTGTTTTTATTCACCCCCTCTCCCCCTCCCCTTCTCAACACCACATGGTAGAGACATCAGAGGCAGCTTTAATTAGAAGCAGTTTAAGTAAATCCATCGTCTTCACTGCTGAGTTCAAAGCTTTGTTTTCCTTTGTGTGAGTGACTGCTGTAAAAGGTCGAAGGCCTTTATTCTTAGCCATCATCGGATGCAACGAGGCCCGCTCGTCAAATAAATCGTCTTTCGCTTAAAAACTTCCACAGGGCCCTGCAATTTATTTCACTCCTTGGTGCGTTCGCTCTCTCTCTCTCTCTCTCTCTCTCTCTCTCTCTCTCTCTCTCAATGCAATCAGGCCATCATCTTTGAATGATTGATCTGAATACTAGCTTAACATGGCAGCTGGAGCGAGGCAGGTATAGAGATCACAGGTTTATTTGCGTGGCAGCACGCTGTCGTTTTTGGAGATAATGGCTTTTAGATTGGGCATTCTGATGATGTCAACGCGGTCTAATAAGGCTCTTTGTGCCCTTCTCTGTCGTCTCTCTCCGGGAGTTATGACCGCAATCATGGAGCTACTGTCTATCGCTTGGCAGCTCGCTGTGAGATTATACTGTAGATTTCACTGGAGGAATAATAATGTTATATAGTTTCCCAAGTGAGAGGTGCACAGATGTTTGTGTCCACCTGAGTAACGATTTGACTTTTGTCTCTCTTCTCTCAGTGCACTAGAAGAACAGACAATCAGTGGTTATTATTAGTGATGTCCCGATACTGCATCGGTATCGGAAAAGTATCGGTATCGGCCCTTATTTGTCATATCAGGTCATAACGATATCGGCCAATATGCCAGTCTAACCATCGATCGAAAACAGAGGGGTAAGGGGCTGACACTACGGCAAGTAAATAAAATGTTGGGGCATGTGGAGTTTGCTTTTGAGTTGCCCAAACTGCACATTTGAGTGAGGAGTCTGCTACACAACACGAGGCAAATACCCACAAGTAATTTCATGTGTAAGGCTGGCCAAAATGGTGTAATATTATACATGAACAATATTGATTTCAGTTCTGTGATAGGCCTATATACATTTAAAATGTGTAATGTACCTTTTAAGTACTTCTCGGTTATTCTGTACCATTCGGCACTATATGCGCAGCTTGCACATCATACATACAAAGTATACAGTACATACATACATACATGCATGCATGCATGCATGCATGCATGCATGCATACATACATACATACATACATACATACATACATACTCACACACGTGCACGTCCCTTATCTCCGTCCCTGCCGTTCACCCTGAGGGAAATAATAAAGAAAGGAATTTAAGGCAGCAGACTTCTTGCTGGTAGACACTAATTACTCCTTTCTCTGTTTTTAAGAGATTTGTTTTTGGCCTTTTCTGCCTTTTAATGATAGTACACAGTGGAGAGAGACGGGAAATAGCCGGGAGAGAGAGAGACTAAGAATGACATGCAGCAAAAGGTCGTTGGGAATGGGACTCCAACCCGCGACACGCTGTCAGGCATGTGTCTATGTGGTATGTGCCTGGATCGCTAGGCCAGTGGGTGAACCCCCCCCCCCCCCCCCCCCTCCTTTCTCTTTTTTGGATGTTGTATCACATGCTTATTTAAAGTCAATTAACTTTTGATTGTCCTTTTGGACAGTATCATGCACTTGACGGACAAGAATCACCTTGAAATAATCCCGCTTACTTTTTGCTTTGACCTCATGCAATTAAAGTTGTTCAGATGAGTAGTTTGATTAGACATTGTTTAAACTAAAAGATATGATTAAATGCGAGCCTGGGTTGGCTCCCTCCCTCCCTGGGTTGGCTCCCTCCTATGGGAGCCAACCCAGGGCGAAGTCAGGAGGGGAAAGAAGCGTACCACCTATGTAGACGTGCTGCGGCGCGACAGCTTGGCTGACAACACTGCAGAGCTCAAGAACCTGATGTTGGATAGGAATTTGTGGAGGGCAGCGATCCAGGAATCCTGAGTTGGTGTTGGCTAGACCTCACTCTCTCAGCAACTAACTAAATAAATGCTAGCCAGGCAGAGATGTTTCGTCAATATGAAATATTCTATAGCAATACTATAGATTGTTGTAAATTGTGTCCTTATAATAATATTATTACTGCTTTGACCTGGCTGTGTTCCTGCAAGCCTATATGTCTAATAGCTTTACAATGCAATATACACGTAAATGCATTGTGGGAAAGGGAACATCCTCTGTCATAATCACATAATCATCATTTAGAATTTGGAATGATCTCATGTCAGTTATTAACCCGCTCTGGGCGGGAACCCCTTTTGGTGTTTTAAGCATTATGTTACACTTTAGTTATTGAAAAATAGCAGATCTACAAGCTCATAGCGCGGCACCGAGTGCCGCGCTACGAGCTTGTAGGTCTGCTATTTTTGAAAAATCGTGAAGATGTGACTTGAAAATGAAGTCTTTGAATATATATATTCTTTCAGACAACATTTTTAACTCAAATCTTTGCATCTGGAGGGTCCCTGGAACTACATATTGTCAGATGGGGGTCGGCGGCCAATTTCATATAATTCTGGGGGTCCTTGACATGAAATATTGAGAACCACTGACGTAGAAACATAGATTTTTCAGAAAACTGTCGATTTGTAGAATGGTTCCCAGGTCTAAATGGGTTAAGAGGTCTTGGGGTTTTCTTCTGGAACGATCCCGGTTCTCCCTTCATTCACCACGTTTTGATGAATGATGGGAAGAGATGTTGGGATTAGCAGCTGCTCTTGAAACACAGATCGTCGATCAGAAGCCATCAAAGTTCATGGCTTTTCACAGGATTACATTTCCTCTCCTTGTGAGTCAGATTGTCATAGTTTAATAAAATGTAGTTGGGCACCATTTAAAAAGACATTTCATCATTATAGTGTCTTGGGTCTGGTTGGAAGTGTGTGTGGGGAGGGTAGTGTAGTGTCTTGGGTCTGGATGGAAGTGTGTGTGGGGAGGGTAGTGTAGTGTCTTGGGTCTGGATGGAAGTGTGTGTGTGTGGGGAGGGTAGTGTGTGTGTGGGGAGGGTAGTGTAGTGTCTTGGGTCTGGATGGAAGTGTGTGTGGGGAGGGTAGTGTAGTGTCTTGGGTCTGGATGGAAGTGTGTGTGGGGAGGGTAGTGTAGTGTGTGTGGGGAGTGTAGTGTAGTGTCTTGGGTCTGGATGGAAGTGTGTGTGGGGAGGGTAGTGTAGTGTGTGTGGGGAGGGTAGTGTAGTGTCTTGGGTCTGGATGGAAGTGTGTGTGGGGAGGGTAGTGTAGTGTGTGTGGGGAGTGTAGTGTAGTGTCTTGGGTCTGGATGGAAGTGTGTGTGGGGAGGGTAGTGTAGTGTGTGTGGGGAGGGTAGTGTAGTGTCTTGGGTCTGGATGGAAGTGTGTGTGGGGAGGGTAGTGTAGTGTGTGTGGGGAGGGTAGTGTAGTGTGTGTGGGGAGGGTAGTGTAGTGTGTGTGGGGAGGGTAGTGTAGTGTGTGTGGGGAGGGTAGTGTAGTGTGTGTGGGGAGGGTAGTGTAGTGTGTCTGGGGAGGGTAGTGTAGTGTGTGTGGGGAGGGTAGTGTAGTGTCTGGATGTAAGTGTGTGTGGGGAGGGTAGTGTAGTGGGGAGGGTAGTGTAGTGTGTGTGGGGAGGGTAGTGTAGTGTCTGGTAGAAACATGAGTAGGATTGAAGATAGCTGCCTGGTTGGCTGTGTGTTGTTAAAGATGGAGTGCCGTGATTTTTTTCCTGATAGTGTGATGTCACTATATTACTGTTTATTTCATTGGCCTGTTTGACTGTTCAGGGTTCAGCCTCCAGGAAGAAACCCTAAATACAAAGTTAATAGAGCGTCGCAGTCCCGTCCCCTCAAGAGATCCGGAAAACAATTCCCCGTTCATTTTCCTCATAGACTTTTCAAATTTAAAGACGTTTACGCCGCGGACAAAGCCAACTCTTGTCGTGACAAATCATGACAACAAACACAATATTTTGGACCAAAATATTGAGTTGGCTTCGTACGACGCTTAACAGTTTGACGGCATAAAACGCTTTAACCCGCTAAAAATCAAATATCAAATATTCTACGCTGCCGAGATTGTTTTATTACCTTTTAGAGCATACGCTGAAGTATTTGCAGCTTTCAACAACGCCAGCATATTCTTGTTTCAATAAATGACAGGTCAAAGCTCTGTCAAGGTTAAAAAAGCTGAGCATCTCCAACCAAAGTTGTGGGGTTGATCGTATAATAGAGATACAGAGTCTTCTAATCCTAATAGAAATTGCGTTTTTCATTTTTCATGTCGGTACAGGCACAGTGTAAACATTGTGTGTTTGTAAGCTTGAGGAATCCTTAGCCTTAGCTGTTATAAGAATGTATACAGCACCTGTCATTCGATGTTCACCTTTTGCCTTGCATGTATCTTTGTTGAGGACAAACGGAATACATTCATAGTTTATTCTGCAGGAGAATGTATAAATATGTACCAATAAATACTATGGCAGGACCCTTTGATAAACTGGTGTTTCTGTCTGTAAATGAATCACAAATCTCTTCATTGTGTGACACTGGGCTTAGAAACGGAATCCAGAGGAAAGCACGCACATCTATAACAAACCTTCAGGTGCTGAACAAAAAGATACGTACAGGAGATGGAGAAGTAGTTTCGTAGCTCCCACAGGATATTTATTTGATAATAACCCATTTTGGACTGAGGTCGATAAAAAAAAGGCTTTTAAATCCTAAAAACCCATGTTTCTATGTCAGTGGTGCTCAACCTTTTTCATGTCAAGGACCCCCAGAATTCTCTCTATTGTGCCACGGACCCCCATCTGAAAATATGTAGTTCCAGGGACCCCCCAGAAGCAAATATTTTAGTTATATTAGAATATATGTCCAAAGATTTGCGGCACATTTTCACGATTTTTCAAAAATGGCAGACCTACAAGCTCATAGCGCGCCACCGAGTGGCACGCTATGAGCTTGTAGATCTGCTATTTTTCAATAGCTAAATTATAACATAATGTTTAAAACACCAAAAGGGGTTCCCGCCCAAAATGGGTTAAGGTGGAGGACAACGTTTCGACCCCTTATGGGTCTTATTATATCTGACGAAGACCCAAAAGGGGTCGAAACGTTGTCATCCACCTTATTATCAAATACATATCCTGTGGGAGCTACGAAACAGTGTGCGGACTACTTCTCCTTCTCCTGACTATGGGCTACTTCTCCTTCTCCTGACTATGGGCTACTTCTCCTTCTCCTGACTATGGGCTACTTCTCCTTCTCCTGACTATGGGCTACTTCTCCTTCTCCTGACTCTGTACACATGTCTGAGAAACAGTGGATTTACTCTGGTGAGCTGTGCCTAGAGAGACTGTTGTCAATAGTCCACAGTTAGGAGTGCTTTCGGGAACGGGATTCAGCCTTTTTTTTTAGATGCTGTATTTTCCATGAAAACACTGTTTTGGTTATTGTTTTGAAACGCAAGAAGCTTCCTCAGACCCTACAGTGGATTCAGATATTGATTGAAAAGAAGTTACTACTATTATGCTTATATTATTGTTTGCCAAGAATCAAGCAAATCAAGAGGGATTTGTCTCTTACTCACACATGCACTTAAACAGCACGCACGCAAGCACGCAAGCGCACGCACGCACGCACGCACGCACTCACACTCACACTCACACTCACACACACACATGCATACTGTACATACATACATGCTGTTTCAGTTCCTGTCATTGTCTCCACCAGGCCGAAGGCATGGGGAGAGAGTATGTTTTGCACTCCGTCCGTGTGTCCGTCCGTCTGTCCGTCCGTGTGTGACCAGCTAATCTCTGGCACCGTTGGCTTGATCGCAGCCATGCTCTGCACACACACTCCCTGAATGCCTCTGCCCCAACGTTTTCAAATTGGCCGGTTATAGCGCCACCAGGAGGTCGCTTTGTGCAAAACAAATGTTTTGACAGTACACCTACAGATTTTGTCCAAACAGCACGCAAATTGGCGTGGCGTGGCGTGGCGTGGCGTGGCGGGGCGGGGCGTGGCGTGGCGTGGCGGGGCGTGGCGGGGCGTGGCGGGGCGTGGCATGGCGCTACACGCGGCCGGCCTTTAGCTGGTGGTCTATTGTACACTGAGTGGTGGGGCGTCTATTAGTTCAATCTTCCTGTGGAAAATATGAATCATAATATTCACAGTCAGATCTCTCTCTCTCTCTCTCCCTTTTCTTTTCTTCAATGCTTTGCCCATTCTCGCCACAACTCTCTCGTCAATGTTCAACACTTATTTTCCAGGTTTCCAGGTTTTTTTGTTTGTTTGTTTAACAACTAAAAAGTGAACACCATGTGGAAGAACCCTGATGAATCTTGACATATGTGACGTATGTGTGTTGTTTATTGTTTATTGTTGTTCACGTTGTCATGCACACTGACACTAATACATTTATTTCTTCTCTCCTTTCATATGGTCCTGAATGATGCTGTCTGTCCCTGGTGGTTCCCTATCAAAGGTAAACATTCTTTTCTTTTGCTTTCTGCTTCTCAGTCAGTAGTTTCCAGTGTCACAGACAGTCAGTGGGTTTAACGTTCTAGTCTTGAGGTGATGTACGGTAAGTTTTCACTGTCACAGACCCATATTTTATGAGGTCAGAAGGTAGTTTAGTGGCTTCATTCTGGGTGGAGCAGACAGAGTGCTATGTGAGCCCACTAGAATAGAACGGAGGTGGTGGTGGGGGCATTCATTACTGCAGTGACAGGCTGGGAATTGATTTGATGGAGCTCCACCCTGCTGAGCCGGGAATTAAATGTCATCCACGGACCTGGTGGGGAGTCGACGGGATGTGATGGGTGGAGGGTGGAGGGTGGAGGGCCCTGTGGC
This sequence comes from Electrona antarctica, assembly GCF_951216825.1. Classification (NCBI taxonomy): domain Eukaryota; kingdom Metazoa; phylum Chordata; class Actinopteri; order Myctophiformes; family Myctophidae; genus Electrona; species Electrona antarctica. The sequence goes on along the minus strand of NC_136810.1, from coordinate 4,173,380 downwards.
TCTGCTCCGCGCTGCATGATGAAGGACATGGCTCCACGGACCGGGTGGGGAGTCGACGGGCTGTGATGATGGGTGGAGGGTGGAGGGTGGAGGGTGGAGGGTGGAGGGTGGAGGGCCCTGTGGCTCCGCTCCGCGCTGCATGATGAAGGACAACCTGTCTGTCACTGTGTTACAGGGGCAGGGGCTGAACTCCCGTAAGAGTCTAAGAGAGGGGGCACTTTTGGACCAAAAATAGCAGATCTCCAAGCTCACAATGCGTCACGCTCACAACGCGTTGAGAGCTTGTAGATCAGCTATTTTCAGGGCGCAACACAGCAGTCTTTAGCTAGTGGAGATGCCGTGTATACGACATTCTGAACAAACGCAAAATACTGTGTTCAAGTTCAGGAGACTTGGGGAAAAAAAGCTATTCTCCTGAATGCTGGCATGGAAAGGAGTGGCATTTACATTTTGTGTCACCATGTAGTAAATGCTACATTCGTGGTCTGGAGAGGGCAGTTGACAGGTAAAAGGGCAGGGGCTGAAGCCCCCTTTGATGTCTATAGTGTGCATGTCCCTGCTGTCACTGTCATTGGACATTAATTTTGTTCAAGTCTTTTCTACCAGCAAAATGGCTTTTACAGTAGTTTTTGGAGGGGTGACATTATTACTATGGGACCATACTGTAGTGATGCAGGCCATTTGCTTTTACTGGACATACTGTATATTTGACCGTGTGGCTTTTCCATATCACAAGGCACAGACTGAGATATTTCCTTTTAACTGTCCGTCGTTTTAACACATTCAGCACCGGGATTCCTTCAAAATAGAAGCTCTGGGGTGCCAGAAAGACATGCCCCCCCCCCCCCCCCCCCCCCCCCCCACCCCCCGGAAACAATCCGGGAAAAAAACAGAGAAATATTTTGCTTGCTTACCTTGCTCTCATTTCCGCATGTAGGCGCGAGTGCGTGTGATGTTCCCTGGTACAGAAAAAAAACACCATTTCACCACTGTATACTGTATAATATATAGTATATGCATGACATGTATATATACAGTATAATGTAGTACTGTAAGCAAACCACACGGTACTTACTGTATATTTGGCAGCAATGCCGTCTTGCACAGCAGCTTCTCTGCGCGAGGCGAGCACAGGAGAATTGGTCAATTGCACACACACTTTTCAAGTTGTAAAAACTAGTCTACTCTGTAAAGATATATTTTTCTTGGGTCTCTTTTTCCTTTTCTCTTCTTTTTTTAGAATTCTTTGCCTTCAGGAAGGCAAGTATTCAGTTGGAATGAATAAAAGAACACTTTACACCTCATAAAAACCTGAGTGTACCTCAAACATCAGCTGCTGAGGGAGGGGCTCTCTGGCTCTGTGGAGGAAGGGGCCTCGTTTGCACCCAGAGCAGTGCACCTGGCTGGGGGCCCCTGTTGGAAGTGGTGGGGCGCAGGGGCCAGGCCAGGGCCCCTCTAAGGCTTCCTGTTAGACATGGTGGAAGTGGTGGGGCAGGGGCCAGGCCAGGGCCCCTCTAAGGCATCTTGTTAGACATGGTGGAAGTGGTGGGCCAGGGGCCAGGCCAGTAGCCTGGTTAATAAACCAGACCGAATCAGCCGTTGGCAAAAAAAAGTTGCCTACCAGCGGATTACGGTCTGGCGAGGCTCAGTAGCACGCCTCTTTCCTACAGCAGAGAACAGGTCGGACCAATCGGGACACGGTATGCAATATAGGCGGGCTTTGGTACAGTGACGTTCAATGCTTGAGACTTTTGACTGACAGTAGCTCTGACCAATTGCGTCAAAGAGAAAATGTTCCCCGGGAAATGAAATCCAAGTGGAGCCAGCCCAGACTGATATACCGCGACAGTGTTGTGTGATATTAGTCTGGCTTATTAGCCAGGCTACCAGGCCAGGGCCCCTCTAAGGCATCTTGTTAGACATGGTGGAGCGCCCCCCCCCCTCCACCTGTTAGAAGTGGTGGGGGCTCTGAGCCCTTGTAAGGAGCCGTGTATGTCAGAAGTGGTATAGGATGGGGGTCCAGGGCCCCTGAAATGATCCTTGGACACAACCGCATGCATGTGTTTGATTGTCTGTCCTCACTCTGTCACTTTGGTACACGCTAAGCGTAATGCAGATGACAGGTCTTCAGGAATGCATGCACTCCCCCCCCCCCCCTCTCCTCTCTCTCTGTCTGTCTGTCTCTCTCTCTCTCCGTCCATGTCTGTCTGTCTCTCTCTCTCTCTCTCCGTCCATGTCTGTCTGTCTCTCTCTCTCTCTCTGTCCATGTCTGTCCTCTCTCTCTCTCTCTCTCTCTCTCTCTCTCTCTCTCTGTCCATGTCTGTCTGTCTCTCTCTCTCTCTCTGTCCCTGTCTGTCTCTCTCTCTCTCTCTCTCTCTCTCTCTCTCTCTCTCTCTCTCTCTCTCTCTCTCTCTCTCTGTCCATGTCTGTCTGTCTCTCTCTCTCTCTCTGTCCATGTCTGTCTGTCTGTCTGTCTCTCTCTCTCTCTCTCTCTGTCCATGTCTGTCTCTCTCTCTCTCTCTCTCTCTCTCTCTCTCTCTGTCCATGTCTGTCTGTCTCTCTCTCTGTCCATGTCTGTCTGTCTCTCTCTCTCTCTGTCCATGTCTGTCTGTCTCTCTCTCTCTCTGTCCATGTCTGTCTGTCTGTCTCTCTCTCTCTCTGTCCATGTCTGTCTGTCTCTCTCTCTCACTAGCTCCCTCTCCCTCTCTCTCTCCCTAGCTCCCTCTCCCTCCCCCCCCCCTCCCTGGTGGGAGCTGTGCAGTCCTTCTCCCGCTGGCTCCCCCGGTGGACCACAGCTGCCAGTTGACACTCCAGAGTGCTAAACTGTGTATATTAATTTTATCTCTCTCTTCACCACAAACCCGACCGAAGCGTCTGGCTTAAGGCCGCTGGCTACCGTGCTCAGATGAACGTGCGCTCTGTGCCGCTTGTTTTAACCCAGTTTGCGTGACTTGAATGTTTTATGTTCTGTTGAGCTCCAGGAATGATCTCGTTTCCAAATGGCTCGTACAGAGAGTTGTCCGATGAGATGATGCTCACTGCTTTTAGTGGTTCACATGTTTTCAGTCTAAATAACATAGTAATGAGCTGGAGATAATCTGACACAGTGACACTTTGGACTAGGGATGCTCCATTAATATGTAGCATAATTGGAATAGGCCATATCGGAATGGTCTCAAAATAATACAGATTATTTAATCCATTCTAGACGGGAACCCCTTTTGGTGTTTTAAGCATTATGTTATGCTTTAGCTATTGAAAAATAGCAGATCTACAAGCTCGTAGCGCGGCACTCGGTGCCGCGCTACGAGCTTGTAGGTCTGCTATTTTTGAAAAATCTTGAAAATGTGGTGCAAATCTTTGAATATATATTCTTTCAGAGCGAACGTTTTAAACTGAAATCGTTGCTTCTGAGGGGGAGGGGGGGGGGGGGGGGGTCCCTGGAACAACACATTTTCAGATGTGGGTCGGCGGCCAAATACAGATAATTCTGGGGGTTCTTGATATGTCAAAAGAGGTTAAATAGAATTGTCCCCATTTTACTGAAATATGAACAGCACTTTCTTAGATATTTCCATTTCTCTCTCTCTCTCTCTCTCTCTCTCTCTCTCTCTCTCTCTCTCTCTCTCTCTCTCTCTCTCTCTCTCTCTCTCTCTCTCTCTCTCTCCATCTCTCCTCTCTCTCTCTCTCTCTCTCCCCTGCTCAGAGTAACTCATTCATTAGACATACAGTTTGCAGCTAATTAAGTACATCAGTGAATTAGGGGCTCAGTCACTGTCGTTACGACGTCATGCTGGAGATGACAGATAGTCTAAAGTGCGTGCGTGCGCACGCACGCACGCACGCACGCACGCACGCACGCACGCACGCACGCACGCACGCACGCACGCACGCACGCACGCACGCACGCACGCACGCACGCACACACCCTTAGAGCAGAGACAAAGAGCTGTCTAAGCCTGATTGAGCTGATAGCAGGGCTTTGCAGCAGAGAACCTCTCCTTAGCGGAGGAGTTAAAAAGACTGTTCCACAAATAGCCTTCACACTAGATGTCACGATGATGTCAGAATTAATTCTACATCAAAAAATGTCAAAAAATATTGAATATTTAATCGTATTATATACTATATTTTCTTACTATTTTGATCTTTTTACTTTATAACACAAGAGTAATACCGTACTCTCTATGTAGTTATTTGCTGTCATTTACTATTAAATGACACAGCTTCACAGTGAATGTATTGTCCTAAGCAACCTTAATACTACTAATACTTACATTGTACTACTTCCAGTACCAACCTTAATAATGAATGCTCTTTTATCTTCCCCTGGGGCAGATGTTGAGTGCTTGGGTTAGAAAATAATCCTTGGACAAACTTGAACTTTCCATGTTGTTCACTGGGGCTTAACATGGAGGAGGCTGTAGATGAGGTTCACTGGGGTTTAACATGAAGGAGACTGTAGATGAGGTTCACTGGGGCTTAACATGGAGGAGACTGTAGATGAGGTTCACTGGGGCTTAACATGGAGGAGGCTGTAGATGAGGTTCACTGGGGCTTAACATGGAGGAGACTGTAGATGAGGTTCACTGGGGCTTAACATGAAGGAGACTGTAGATGAGGTTCACTGGGGCTTAACATGGAGGAGACTGTAGATGAGGTTCACTGGGGCTTAACATAAAGGAGACTGTAGATGAGGTTCACTGGGGCTTAACATAAAGGAGACTGTAGATGAGGTTCACTGGGGCTTAACATGAAGGAGGCTGTAGATGAGGTTCACTGGGGCTTAACATGGAGGAGACTGTAGATGAGGTTCACTGGGGCTTAACATAAAGGAGACTGTAGATGAGGTTCACTGGGGCTTAACATGAAGGAGGCTGTAGATGAGGTTTGATGGAGGATTTGTTGACGTTGAGTGAATATGACATCTCATGGAGTGGATAAGATTCTTCCCTTTTGTTCCTGTGGAAGATCAGTGTTTTCTGGAGTACACAACATGAGGATTGTTTTTTAAGAGAGTTAACGTTATCTATCGTCATGCGTACGTAGTGTTTCTGGGTAATCACCGTCTCATTGTCGGCCTCTGAGAGATCAGGCTTCCTCTGACGACCGACTCTATCAAAAGGAATTGCTTTGCAGGCTGTTTACAATAAGTCAGCGTTCAGAGTGTTGCGATGAAGGAAACAATTCTTCACTCCCTGAATAGATCTACCGGTATCTATTTCCACCAACAGCTTGTCGTGCTGGAGGACACCGAAACACAAACCCCCCCAAACACTTGAGATAATCCCATCCTGAACGCTGAGAGTGATTGCTTTGCTTCTGTGTTCCGTGGAGAGCGTTTTACATTCAATTACAAAAAACATGGTGTGTGTGTGTGTGTGTGTGTGTGTGTGTGTGTGTGTGTGTGTGTGTGTGTGTGTGTGTGTGTGTGTGTGTGTGTGTGTGTGTGTGTGTGTGTGTGTGTGTGTGTGTGTGTGTGTGTGTGTGTGTGTGTGTGTGTGTGTGTGTGTGTGTGTGTACACACACATGCCTGCTGGCTGTACATGAAGACAGCATGTGTGCATAAAAGCTTGTGTGTGTGTTTTATAAGCTTGTTTGAGTGCATTTTACTGCTGGATTCCATCATGATGAGAGTGTGTGTGTGTGTGTGTGTGTGAGAGCTTCACAGAAAACCGTTCCACAGAGACCTCCCAGTCTTAATGAGCATCACCGCCTTAACCGATCCAGGACGAGAACCCCTTTTGGCGTTTTAAGCATTATGTTACACTTTAGCTGTTGAAAAATAGCAGATCTACAAGCTCATAGCGCGGCACTCGGTGCCGCGCTATGAGCTTGTAGATCTGCTATTTTTTGAAAAATCTTAAAAATGTGGCGCAAAATCATTGAATATATACTCTTTCTTTCGAACGTTTTTAACTCAAATCTTTGCTTCCGAGAGGTTCCTGGAATAACATATTTTCAGATGGGGGCCGGCGGCCAATTACAGATCATTTTTCGAGTCCTTGACATGAAATATTGAGCACCACTGACATAGAAACATACTGTAGGTTTTTCAGAAAACTTTTTAGGATTTAGAACTAAGACATTGTTTTAATTTTGATGTCAGGCCTAAATGGGTTAACACAACAGGTGGTCTCTCTGAACACCAAGCGAACGCCGGAGAATGAGAGTACAGTCTGTTTGAAATGCAGGATGTTCATTATCTTTAGTGGAGAGGATGTTTATGCAGCAACGCCGCTGCTTCCACCTCTCGAGCACCTCCATGAAATCATATTTTATTGAATATTCCCCATCGTTGAATATAGCCAACATATCCAATACATAGAAATGGACTCCCCCATTGCCATTCCAGCAAAGTTAATGCTAATTTTGTTTTGCTGGACAAATTCTGTCACTGTAGTGAAAACACAGCTCAAAGACTCCATGCCTTTTTGATGAACATATGAGAGTATTCATATTTTTGTTGCATTGAACAAGCTACAAATCTATATGTGGCATGCACCTTTCAAGTCTAAGTGCGTTGCATTTAGAGCTATGTTACCGCTAGAGGCTGGTCTGCATTCATGCGAGCCCTGGAAGTCGAGAGTAACATAGCTCTAAATGCAACGCATTAGAGCTATGGACCAGACCTAGCTGTATATATCAACTCAGTTTCATGCAACGCTTGCATGAGAGAAAAGGGGAAGAAACTAATAAAACACTTCACAGAGCAAACACTGTGGTAATGGAGTGGTTCTGTGAGGTGTAAAAAATGGGTATATTCACAATATAAGGAACCGAGGGCATAATCCAAAACACCTGCACAGAGGACTGGAATCGTGCAGAGTCCATGTCTATATGTGGATACGCTGTAATTGGATTCAAGCGCTAGTCTCTGTGCAATGAAAATAGCACATAACGTATTCATGGGATTGCCAAGAGCATGCAATGCTTTCTAATCATGGTAATGGCCTTCCATTCATGTTAATAACACTTAAAACGGTGCAGTGTGTCTGGGAATTTATCTTGGTAGACAGGCTCTTTGCTCATGTGACATTTATATAGAGCCTTTTATCCAAGACGCTTTATATAGATTGTGCATTAAATTCACCCATTCACACACACATTCATACACACATTCACACACCTTTACATAGATTGTGCATCACATTCACACATTCACACACACACATTCATACACCGATGACAGAGGAAACCATGCAAGGCACCAATCAGCACATCAGGAGCAATTAGGGGGTTCAGTGTCTTGCTCAAGGACACTTCGACACAAACTCTGCAGGGGAGCCCACAGGGTTCAAACTGGCAACCTTGCGGTTACCCTCCAGCCACTCTACCCCTGAGCCACCGCCGCCCCGTGGGTGCATGGGTATTCTGCATAAAACATTTATGTATTTTTACTATTTTTACAATAAGTACGTCTGCCATCAACACACATTTCTTAAACAAGACAAGACATTGCATTGCGATGCATTATATGATGTTACCTTTTCAGTTTTGCCTGACTTTTGTAAAATCTCTGAATATTTTATTCACTGCCAGAGAGACCCTGTTATGAAGATTGATACTAAGTGAATCTGTGTTTGTCTGCTTGATTGCCTATAATATATATATATATAATATATGCCCCGATGGTACATCCACTATGTATGCTATGCCCTGAAGGCAGAGCGCATTAGTCGCCATCCCCTCCCCTCCCCTCCCCTCCCCTCCCCTCCTCTCCCCTCCCCTCCCTCCACCCCCATGGTCGTCTGCACCACTTAACCCATTTATGCTTGACGTCGAAATTTAAAAAATGTCTTCTAAATTCTGACAGTTTTCTGATGTCTCTATGTCAGTGGTGCTCAATATTTCATGTCAAGAACCCCAACAATTATCTGTAATTGGCCGCCGACCCCAATCTGAAAATATGTTATTCCAGGAACCCCTCAGAAGCAAAGATTTGAGTTAAAAACGTTCTCTCTGAAAGAATATATATTCAAAGATTTGTGCCGCATTTTCACGATTTTTCAAAAATAGCAGACCTACAAGCTTGTAGCGCGCCACTCGGTGGCGCCCTATGAGCTTGTAGGTCTGCTATTTTTCAATAGCTAAAGTATTACATAATGCTTAGTTAAAACACCAAAAGGGGTTCCCGCCCAGAATGGGTTATAACGACAATGCAAGACTTCCTGGATTCTGTTTATTATTAAACAATGTTGTTTTGTTGTGGAGGTAGCCTAGTGTAGCTCATTAATTAAACAATGTTCTGATATTGAATGTTGTTGTGGAAGTAGCTCATTAAACAATGTTCATATGTTTAATGTTGTCGCGGTGGAGAGACTATTAGCAGCTCATTGAACAATGTTTAGATGGGAGGCCTTATGACAGCTCAATGCCTCCTCCTGCTCCTGCTTTTGACTTTTAATGGAATGTGATTTGAAGGCTTGTAAATAATTCCTGTGGGGGGAGGATGGGGGGGGGGGGGTTGTGTGTTTGTAGGTCACTGTGACATCACGGTTTGTTCCTGCTGCTCTGTCTCTGGGGGAGGGAGGATGTTGGGGAGTTATGGGGGAGGGGCTGCGGTGGCGAGGATGATGATGAAGGCTTGTTGGCTTGTCTGGCTGAGCCGTCACAGGCTTTCATCATCATCACCGCACCTTTTTTTAAGCACAACATGAAGTACATCGAGTATAAACATTACAGTATGTGGAAATAAATAGTCGTCTGTGGTGTGCATAAAGTTAAGTGCTGATGAGTCTGGTTTTCAAGATTTTCTACAGACAGACGGACAGACGGAGAGACACAGACAGACAGACGGAGAGACACACACAGACAGACAGACGGAGAGACACAGGCAGGCAGGCAGGCAGGCAGACAGACAGACAGACAGACAGAGCTTTTTGCTGTGTTCACACTATCAGCTACAAAGCGACAGGGCAGCACATTTTTTGTCACTGATTGTGTTGAAGTGTTGATCGCACGCATTAATTAATGATATTGAAAAATATTAAGGAAAATTTAAAGCTTGGGTTTAAAAAAACCCAAGAAACTGGGAATTGCCTTAAGGAAATAATTAGTTTCTCCCCATTAAAAGTCTGGAGTTAGAATGTGAGTGGCATTGGTTAAACCACATTCTGTAGCTACAGTTGAAGCCAGCTAGATTGGAGCTTTGTAGATTTCTTTAGAAGCTACAAAGTGCTTTGCTTGGCATCTTGGTACAGCCCGGCATAACGCAGCATAACAGCCACGGTTGACCCAGAAACCCTCCCCTCATCATGCCAACCCACCAACGGCCCATTACAGTGACATAGATTAATCTGGTTCCCTGGAAGTGTGTCACTGACGCAATCTTTATCTGCAAAATACTTTATGTATTTGCACTGTATCTCTATAAGAGAGGAGTATTGTGTATTTGCACTGTATCTCTATAACCCATTCTGGGTGGGTACCCCTTTTTGGTGTTTTAACTAAGCACTATGTTATACTTTAGCTATTGAAAAATAGCAGATCTACAAGCTCATAGGTCTGCCATTTTAGAAAAATCGTGAAAATGTGGCGCAAATCTTTGAATATATATTCTTTCAGAGCGAACGTTTTTTTTATTTTGACGTCAGGCCAAAGTGGGATAAGAGAGGAGTATTGTGTATTTGGACTGTATCTCTATAAGAGAGGAGTATTGTGTATTTGGACTGTATCTCTACTATAAGAGAGGAGTATTGTGTATTTGGACTGTATCTCTACTATAAGAGAGGAGTATTGTGTATTTGGACTGTATCTCTACTATAAGAGAGGAGTATTGTGTATTTGGACTGTATCTCTACTATAAGAGAGGAGTATTACTATTTGGACTGTATCTCTACTATAAGAGAGGAGTATTGTGTATTTGGACTGTATCTCTACTATAAGAGAGGAGTGTTCTGTATTTGGACTGTATCTCTACTATAAGAGAGGAGTATTACTATTTGGACTGTATCTCTACTATAAGAGAGGAGTATTGTGTATTTGGACTGTATCTCTACTATAAGAGAGGAGTATTGTGTATTTGGACTGTATCTCTACTATAAGAGAGGAGTATTGTGTATTTGGACTGTATCTCTACTATAAGAGAGGAGTGTTGTGTATTTGGACTGTATCTCTACTATAAGAGAGGAGTATTGTGTATTTGGACTGTATCTCTACTATAAGAGAGGAGTGTTCTGTATTTGGACTGTATCTCTACTATAAGAGGAGTATTGTGTATTTGGACTGTATCTCTACTATAAGAGAGGAGTATTACTATTTGGACTGTATCTCTACTATAAGAGAGGAGTATTGTGTATTTGGACTGTATCTCTACTATAAGAGAGGAGTATTGTGTATTTGGACTGTATCTCTACTATAAGAGAGGAGTATTGTGTATTTGGACTGTATCTCTACTATAAGAGAGGAGTATTGTGTATTTGGACTGTATCTCTACTATAAGAGAGGAGTATTGTGTAGCTGAGATTACGAAACCTTTGTTTTGTGTAGTTTTGTGTTTGTTTTGTTTTTTCCACGCCACTGGAGGGGAGGACGGGGCTGAGAGGAGCCACTGGGGGGGGGGGGGGGGGGCTGAGAGGAGCCACTGGAGGGGGGGGGGCTGAGAGGAGCCACTGGAGGGGGGGGGGGGGGCTGAGAGGAGCCACTGGAGGGGGGGGGGGGCTGTGAGGAGCCACCTGCAATAACAAATTACTCCCCAGTGATCAGAAGGCCTACAGAAACAACACTCCATGATGATTTTTATTAATATTAAACACATGCCCAAGGCTGTGTGTGCGTGCGTGCGTGAGTGAATGTGCGTGCGTGTGTGTGTGTGTCTGTGTGCGCGCGTGCGTGCGCGCGCATGTGTGTGCGTGTGCGTGCGTTGGTTTGTTTGTGCGTGCACGTGTGCGTGTGCAAGAAATATATGCCTGGAGGTGTGTTTGACACAATGGAAAATCCACTCCTACGACGAAGGGCCTTCCAAACCAATTGTATTCAGTAGCACATATACCAGATATGACGTTCATTACGAGGAGAGCAACCTTCACCTCTGAAATGGCACAGATTTCTGGCACAGCTCACTTTAAACGACTTTGATGTGTAAGTTTTGGTTTCTGTCTTGAAGTCTTAACTTATATTTGTAGACGGGTGGGAGCGGAGAGATTATGAGTGAATTTGAATGGACTAATCAGTCACTAAGTACAGTAACAAAGTACATTTACTTGAGTAGGCTACTGTACTTAAATATATTCCTTAGTATCTGTACTCTATTTGAGTGTTGAGGGATTAACACTATTTTATACTTCGAATATTAAAAATAGCTACAACCTCACAATGCGCCACCACCCGTTGTGAGCTTGTGGATAAAGTGTGGAACATTTGGAATCATTTTGACAAACGTAAATCCTCTCTTATTCCCTAGAAATAATCCCCTTCAGAAACGAGGCCTGGGATTTAAAACGTGCAGTTTGAAGGAAGGTAGAACCAGAGTTAAGTAGCTGGAAAAGCACAAAGTCCAATCGTGTTTTCTTGTCACGGTTTGTTCCAAAACTAAAATCAAAATTTGCTGCCAAAAACAACGCCTGCTATCGCGGAGCACATGCGTTTGTTTGATCGTCTTGCCGTTGTTTAACATGTGGATACATTTGTATCATAGCCCAGTTCATTACTGTTGATCAGAGTCTCATTTACAACCGAGTCCACCTTTATTGTCATTATTACAAGTAACATGGGTAAATTCTTGTTTGTGCAGGCTCATCATTGCAGTTAAAAGAAAGACAAAGTGCATAGTACATGACTAATCTACATGGTACAATATGTATGCATATAAATTAATAATAGTGATGTAGCCTACGTGTGTATATATAAAGTAGTCTCTACTAAATCGGGCGGCCGTGGCTCAGGGGTAGAGTGGCTGGATGGTAACCGCAAGGTCGCCAGCTCGAACCCGGGCTCCCCCAGAGTTCATGTCGAAGTGTCGAAGACTCTGAACCCCTAATTGCTCCTGATGTGCAGGTTGGTGCCTTGCATGGTTTCCGCCGCCATCGGTGTATGAATGTGTGTGAATTGATGCACAATCTATGTAAAGCGCCTTGGATAAAGGCACTATATAAATGCACCATTTACCATTTTAAAACAAGAGACCAGTTCAGTTCAGTCTGTGCAGCGTCACCAGTCCTAGTTCTTGTTCAGCAGTCTATTTGTTGACAAGTAGAAACTGTTCCAGAGTCTGGAGGTGCTGCTCTTGATGCTCGTGTAGCGTTTGCCCGGCCGTGGGCGCGGCAGTGGCTTGAACAGGCTATGGCTGGGATGGGGTGATGGACGTCCCTGATGGTGTTTTCAGCCTTAGCCACACAACGTCTCTCGTGAATTTCCTGGAGAGGGGGAAGCTCCCCTCCCCCGATGCGCTGTGCTGTTCGCACCACCCTCTTCACAGTATTAGGGTAATTTGGACTTTTCATGCATGGCTTTTACTGGCTGACCTCACAGCAACACACACTGGTTTACTGGCTGACCTCACAGAAAAACACACTGGTTTTACTGGCTGACCTCACAGAAAAACACACTGGCTGCTGTTCTGCTGATATTTACCTCACATTTCCAGATTTTCTGAGTAGGGACACAGGACTGACTGTGAATAAACTTGGTGTGGCAATGAGCAACAGAGACAAGTGGAAGCAGCTTGTGTCGCAGATCTCGAGGGCACTCGTAGGATGAGGATGATGCATGGCTTTTACTGGCTGACCTCACAGCAAAACCCACTGGCTGCTGTTCTGCTGATATTTACCTTTCCAAAATGGTCTACTATAATCATCACTCGCCTCCTCTATTCTTGGCCTTGTAGATTTCACATCAGTTTAATGCGTACACCACATGACACGGGACCCCCTCACCCAAATTATAATTGTCTCCACCAGGCCGAAGGCTTGGGGAGAGAGTATGTTTTGCACTCCGTCCGTCCGTCCGTGTGTCCGTCCGTCCGTGTGTCCGTCCGTCTGTGAACAGCTAATCTCCGGCACCGTTAACCCGGTCGATGCCTAATTTTGCACACACACTCCCTGGATGCCAACGATAAACCTCTGCCCCAAAATCTCCAGAACGGCCTGTTATAGCACCACCGGGAGGCCGCTTTGTGCAAAACAAGTTTTTGGACAGTACACCTACAGATTTTGTCCAAACATCACGCAAATTGGTACACAGTCTCTCTAGAGCCAGTCAACGAAACGGGTCTTTCAGATTTCTCAGACTAAGATTGGCTTCCAAAGTTCGCAGGAGTGCTCAGTTTCAAACAAAATGCTGCAAACCATGAACACATCGTCTGATTTCCGTGACATTGTGCACACACATTCCCACTAGGCCGAGGAAGAAATGCCACATGAACATTTTCAACTCAGCCTCATGGTGGCGCTATAACTGGCCGAAAAGTGTTTTTACCTCCACCTGCACGGATTTGTGGATAACTTTGTATGCCAACTCCCTAGAGGCCAAGGAAAAACCTTTGCCTAGATTTTTTCACATCTGCTCTCTATAGCGCCACCAGGAGGCCCACATATGTAAAACACATTTTCTAATATTACTCCTTCAGATGTTATCCAAATTTCACGCAAATCGGTACACATGCTCACCATAGTCATGTGATCAAGACGGGTTTGTTTGATTTCTCATAATCCACCTTCATTGCCTACGATTGGCTTCTAAACTTTTCAGGAGTAGCCCGCTTTGTGCCCGTTTTGTACAAATCGCCACAACTACTCAACGCAGTGTCCGATTGCAGTGAAACTGCATGCATATTCCCACTAGGCTGAGGAAGAAATGCCACTTGACAGTTTTTAAATCAGCCTCATGGTGGCGCTACAACAGGCCAAGCCGTGTCTCTCTCACACACACACACACACACACACACACACACACACACACACACACACACACACACACACACAAAACATGATTATATTACTCCTAAACATTTTGCCAAACATCACACACACTCCTATCCTCCTGGTGGAGACCTGTGCCCAGAAGGGCACTTTTTCTAGTTTATTGTCATTTTACAGTAACCGTGGTAAATGGTGCATTTATATAGCGCCTTTATCCAAGGCGCTTTACATTACATTACATTCACCCATTCACACACACATTCATACACCGATTGCAGCGGAAGCCATGCAAGGTACCAACCAGCACACCGGGAGCAATTTGGGGTTCAGTGTCTTGCCCAAGGACACTTCGACATGTAGCCAGGAGGAGCCGGGATTCGAACCGCCGACCCATGGATCATTGGACGACCTGCTCTACCTCTTGAGCCACAGTCGCCCCTACCCAACCTTGCATTGGCCATCAGTATTTTACAGTAACCTTGCATTGGCCATCAGTATTTTACAGTAACCTTGCATTGGCCATCAGTATTTTACAGTAACCTTGCATTGGCCATCAGTATTTTACAGTAACCTTGCATTGGCCATCAGTATTTTACAGTAACCTTGCATTGGCCATCAGTATTTTACAGTAACCTTGCATTGGCCATCAGTATTTTACAGTAACCTTGCATTGGCCATCAGTATTTTACAGTAACCTTGCATTGGCCATCAGTATTTTACAGTAACCTTGCATTGGCCATCAGTATGTTACAATGGGGACATACTGTACATCTGGACCTATAAGCAGAATCCTGTGTTCCAGTATCCCTCCATTGATTGATTGATTGATTGATTGATTGAAATATTAACAGTTTGCAGAATTACAGTACATTTCAAGCACAAACTCAATACAAAGACTGTTAACTGTGAGTGGACGACCCAATTAAGCATTACACTTGTTTTACAAGAGGGTCCACCTTGTTCAATTCATCAAATAGGTGTCATGTGATGCAGGGTTTGAACCTATAAGGTTCTGCTGCATGGCCCGGCCGGCCACGCTGAAGCTCTCCGTGAGTCCAGCCAGGTGTCACCTTCCACCACCGTTCTTTTTTTTTGAGTGGTGCAAACCACTCCAATAACCAGCTTTGTCTGTATGTTTGTGTACCTGTACCTACGTGTCCGTGCAAAAGTGAGCATGGTTACTATGGTTAGTGTGTGACGTCACTGACATAGCTGATCAGACTATATAAGACCTTGCACCACTCAGTTCACACGGGTGTGATTTTGATATATATATAGTTTTTTATTGGGGACAGCCAAGCAGTACATCTGACAAGAAAATCTTTGCACATAGTCACCCTTTTTTTTCTTTTTTTAAAAAATCACAAACATCAATAAACAACGTACACCCCCCAACGAAACAAGGACAAACAGGACAAAAGCAAAAAAAAAAAGAAATCACATCATATTCACAGTCACAGTACACTTGTGAGAGAGGCACTGTCTGTTAATTCTGAAGTCCACAGTCCGCTATATTTGGGTCACACCGAGCAGTCTAATCCAGGGAGGTACGATTATTGAAGTATTCTATAAAGGGTCTCCATGCCTTAGTGAAGCCTTCGACGGTTCTTCTGAGGGAGAATTTTATTTTTTCTAAGCTTAAGAAGTACATCACATCATTGAGCCAGATTGAGTGAGAGGGTGGATTTGGCGACTTCCAAGATAGTAATATTCTTCTTCTAGCTAGAAGTGTTGCAAAGGCAATAATCTCTAACTTCTGATTCGTGTACTGTAAGGGGTTTGACGGTGTGCCGAATATAGCGATCAATGGACAGGGTTGTAGTGCAATTTCTAGCACGTCTGACAGTGTGACAAATACAAGTGACCAGCATCGCTGTAGCTGGGGACAAGACAAGTCTGCCTCAGGATACATTTCAGCCACCCTGGCTTTACTAAGATGAGCACCGTTTACTAAGATGAGCACCGTTTACTAAGATGAGCACCGTTCTAACAGGGTGTTGAGCAGCGCTCTGTGTGTGAGTATATGTTTAACGCTCAGCACTGCAGGACCTAGTGACCCCCCTACCCCCCACCGCCCCCCCTTTCCTCAAGTGCTCATCCGCTCTCAGCGACAGACAATACAGGTCCAAGACTCGTTGGCACGTTGCGTAAGAGATCTTCTCTGGGTGACAGGTCAGAGAGAGAGAGAGAGAGAGAGAGAGAGAGAGAGAGGGGGCCCCCGGAGGGGATGGAAGAAGAAGAGGAGTGACGTGAGTGTCCCCCCCCCCCCCCCCCCCCCATTCTTCCTGTATTTCTCCCATCTGATCTCTGCTCCCAACGCCGAGCAACTGACCCTGATCTCTTAAGTCAAGGTTTGCCTTTCCCCCTTTTTTCACTCCCTGTTCCTCTCTGAGACTGACCTGGAAGCGGAGCTGACGCAGAGACCGGATCCGTGTGTTTGTGAGGAGCGGTCTGACGTATAGGAAGGTACCCTCCGCTGATCAAATGAGCGACACTGCAGCTCCACTCTACTTCCTGACGCCAAGAAGGACTTAGGGTGCGTTCGGAAATGCGCACCGGGAATGTGGTCAGTTTGTTGAGTGTGGTGGGCGGTGACGTCACAGAGGGCGTTCAGTCAGTGTGCCTTATGTACGAACGACCACAGCTGTGACGCATTCACACCGCCGACACCGGACAACCCCAGCTTCAGGGTAGGGTCGCTCAGTGCGGGCACTCGGCACACCCGGTGCGCAGCGCACTGGATTTTCGAACAGCAACGCACCGAGTGCACTGAATAAACGAACGACAAGAGAGCACACCAGTGCGTTCAGGGCGCATTTCCGAACGCACCCTTATTGTAGGACTTTAGTTAGGAGTTGATGCGAGGAGGAGGAAGACGGGACATGTGTTCTGGTCTCGCGGCGCCGTGACGCGTGTTTCCATTTCCAGTGCGTGACAAGTGGAGAAACTGACGTGTTTTGTTTGGCATTATGAATGAGGGGTGGCGCGACCATTACGAATAAATAAACATAAACAATAGGCTTGTTGTTCCGCTGTCTGAAAAGCTGTTTACTGATTACACATGGCTGTGTTTACCCGGTGGGGTTTCCATTGTTTGTTTTGGTCAAATGAACAAGCCCCTGACTCCCCTTAATGTGGCACATGCATTCCAGGAGTGTTCTCTAACAGGAAGCCCGTTTTGCTTTTCGTACAAGTTTCTCTCTTTCTCCTTTTAAAACAGACCGTCCACCTTCTAGGAACACGCTCTGACCCTCGGTCTCCTCCCGCTCCATCCCAGCTCTGTTGTCCTCCTCCAGCAGCCAGTCTGTCGGTTCCATTGTCCCTCTCTGGAGGAGAGAGGAAGCCCACGCAGGCAGCGCGCTCCTACTGGCCTTTTCAATAATGCTCCTCGTCTCTTTGTTCGCCTTTGTTCCCTGCGTCTTTTTCTTATATCAGGGGTGTTGGTCAATCAGCGAGGGGGCATCCGTCTTCTTATGTGAGGGGGAGTGGAGCTCCTGAAGGGGAGTGGAGCTCCTGAAGGGGAGTGGAGCTCCTGAAGGGGAGTGGAGCTCCTGAAGGGGAGTGGAGCTCCTGAAGGGGAGTGGAGCTCCTGAAGGGGAGTGGAGCTCCTGAGGGGGAGTGGAGCTCCTGAAGGGGAGTGGAGCTCCTGAAGGGGAGTGGAGCTCCTGAAGGGGAGTGGAGCTCCTGAAGGGGAGTGGAGCTGCTGAAGGGGAGTGGAGCTCCTGAAGGGGAGTGGAGCTCCTGAAGGGGAGTGGAGCTCCTGAAGGGGAGTGGAGCTCCTGAAGGGGAGTGGAGCTCCTGAGGGGGAGTGGAGCTCCTGAAGGGGAGTGGAGCTCCTGAAGGGGAGTGGAGCTCCTGAGGGGGAGTGGAGCTCCTGAAGGGGAGTGGAGCTCCTGAAGGGGAGTGGAGCTCCTGAAGGGGAGTGGAGCTCCTGAAGGGGAGTGGAGCTCCTGAAGGGGAGTGGAGCTCCTGAGGGGGAGTGGAGCTCCTGAGGGGGAGTGGAGCTCCTGAAGGGGGAGTGGAGCTCCTGAAGGGGAGTGGAGCTCCTGAGGGGGAGTGGAGCTCCTGAGGGGGAGTGGAGCTGCTGAAGGGGAGTGGAGCTGCTGAAGGGGAGTGGAGCTCCTGAAGGGGAGTGGAGCTCCTGAAGGGGAGTGGAGCTCCTGAAGGGGAGTGGAGCTCCTGAAGGGGAGTGGAGCTCCTGAAGGGGAGTGGAGCTCCTGAGGGGGAGTGGAGCTCCTGAAGGGGAGTGGAGCTCTGCTCGCTGGCTGTGATAATAGACCACACATGGTCCTGCTCCACTGGCTCTCTTAAGGCCACATGGGCCCTCCAGGCTCTTAGCGCTTCTCCCTCCTACAGGCCCAAAATGAGCTCTTTGTCCCCATTGGTTCACATCGTCGGCCTTGTGGGCCAGAGTGCTCTGTTTGGTTCTTTTGTCTCCGGTCTCGAGGGGCCGGCCCCTCCATGTCCTCGCTCCTCGCTTTGTTCACACCCTACAATGTGCCACCAACAAGTATTTGAGAAATGCAGTGAATGCAGGGGCGGCCATAAGGCTGAATGGGACAGAGACGCCACTTGGGGATCAGAAGGTCCCCGGTAGGCCCCTACAGGCCTGGGTACTGTGTGTCCCAAGTGTCCCTGAGCAAGACACTTCACCCCTATAGCGGCGATCCTGGCGCTGTATGTATGTATGGTGTCCACTGCTCCTAATAGTTAGGATGGGTAAATGCTGATTACACATACGTGGCACATCATGTACTGTGACAAAAACAATACCCCAAAGGCGTGGAGTGGAGACTATATGTGACCAGATTTGACTGAGAGCCTGCCATCGCGCAAATTCCAGCTTTTCACCAGAGGAGAAAAACCTTCTTTTTTTTTTTTTTTCAAAAAAGTTAATAGCAGACTCTTCACATACTAGAGCATGTCTGAAATAAGTGTCAGAGCTGAAATTGACATGTAAATATGAAATAAATGCCCAAACATGTAGCTAGGTGTAATGTTAGAGACCATAGAAGACATGTAAATATGAAATAAATGCTTAAACATGTAGCTAGGTGTAATGTTAGAGACCATAGAAGACATGTAAATATGAAATAAATGCTTAAACATGTAGCTAGGTGTAATGTTAGAGACCACAGAAGTGAACCTTTCAAGCCTGTTTTCTCAACTCGCTGTTTCTCTGCAAGACATTACTCTATAAGCCATATCTCCAAAACTGGTGGGTCAAACTGAACAACCAATATGTCATGTTGAAGCTATGATTCCCTGCTTTCATATGACATGAAACATTTTAAATAAAAAAAAATCCAATGGCAGTCCCTCAGTCAAATTTAGTCACATATTATGTTACGTTTGTCAATGCGTGTGCTTGAGTAAAGAGTGGAGAAAGGGGACAATCATTTATTTCAGGCTGCTAGTTTTGTGCTGCTAGTTAGTGGAACGAGTTAAGCTGTTGATAAAATGCGTTGGGATAAGAAGGAATTCCAGCGTTCATTCCTTATACTTTTAACTACCACAGATAACAGATCCTTCTCTCTCACACCCGCTAATTGTCGCTCTCGCTGAGGGATGGTAAGTTTACTGTGTGCAATTTTGGTCATTTGGACCAAATTAAAGACAACACTTAGCTATGTTTGTAAAAGTTGTGCATTCTTGCATGACAGACACCTCAACAATACAGACCAGAACCTCAACAATACAGACCAGAACCTCA
The DNA here is from genome assembly GCF_951216825.1 of Electrona antarctica. NCBI lineage: Eukaryota > Metazoa > Chordata > Actinopteri > Myctophiformes > Myctophidae > Electrona > Electrona antarctica. Next base: position 4,153,808 of record NC_136810.1, on the reverse strand, counting down.
ACAATACGACCAGAACCTCAACCCAGCTGCATTCCCACCAGCCTGCAGGCGAGACCCTCTCCGCCACAAGAATCCCAGAAAAAGGGCTGAGTTGTGTTTTGATCAAGCCTGCAATCTGGATTCTTATTCTTTTGCTCTGACTGGATTAAAGAGTCTGGATATTGTAATAAACACGTCTGCAACATAATACGCGCTCCTCAAACTCCCGTTCCGCCAACATGGACGACTTCTCAGCCATAAATCACTTACATTCATGTGACTTATTATGGGCGTTTCTTTTTTCTTCTGTAAGAAAGGGTCTTTTTGATGTGACACACATGCTGCGGGAGCCTTGCTTTCTTCTCTCTTTCATGATGCTTAGAGGCCATGATGCTAATTCACAAAACTTCTGTTGAGCCCTCGGAGCGACGGTTCAATGCCCCGCTCTGTTAACCCATTCAAAACGGGAACCCCTTTTGGTGTTTTAAAGCATTATGTTATGCTATAGCTATTGAAAAATAGCAGATCTACAAGCTCGTAGCGCGGCACTCGGTGCCGCGCTATGAGCTTGTAGATCTGCTTGTAGGTCTGTTTTTTTTTTTTTTTTAAATCGTGAAAATGTGTGGCGCAAATCTCTGAATGTATATTCTTTCAGAGCGAACGTTTTGAACTCAAATCTTTGCTTCTGGGGAGGTCACTGGAACAACATATTTTCAGATGGGGGGTCAGCGGCCGGTTCCATATAATTTCTGGGGTCCTCGACATGAATTAGTTTGAGAACCACTGATATAGAAACATAGGGTTTTCAGAAAACTGTCAGGATTTAGAATTCATTTGTAGAATCTGGTCTCAGGTCAAAATGGGTTAACATGAGGCATGTAGGATAGATAATGATGTCAGTTTAATATCATCACCAACCATCTTTGATTAACTAGGATTTTCCTTTATAAATACAAAGTTATTTACCAGTTCCCAGCTCTCAGATTTTCCCTACAAATCTGTTTGATTTATCATCAGTGCTGCAGCCCATTGGACCACACAGTTATAGAAGTGATCAAACTAAAGTATTGTCTTTAATGGGTAATGCACACAATAACTTGTTGTAAAGAGAAATGGCCTTTTCACATTATTGCATCTGCCTGAAGTTTTGAACCCTTGAAAACCTTTTATTTGAATGCTCAGGAGAATTGTGCTGTACATACAATTTACAATTTACAATTTAGGCATTTAGCAGACACTCTTAATCCAGACTCAGAGCGACTTACATTAAGCAAGAACAAAAAGCATGGGAATACATCACATATATAAACAGCATTTATCAAGAAACATGCGTAAGCTAAGAACGTAACTAGAACATATCTATATATAATGACACTATACATATAAGCTATACATATATATTATACTATGCTGTACTGTTATTGTGCTGTCTACATGACATGCTATAAGTCTGTTTCAAATGCATACAGTAGTATGTGTTTATGGGACGTAGTTTAACACACGGCAACTACATTCCTCACGTATCAATTGGCTAAAAACGTCAGACAAAGATTTTAGAATAACTTAATTTAGCCGTTTTTGTTATTGTAACTGTTTCTTTCTGTAGAACATCAGATCTGCTACAATTTTATAACCCCTCATCAAGAAATTACAACCTCCAAAACCTGGAAATCTCTTGGACGTCGTAAAGTATTTGTATGTGTTGCTCCAAATGTCGTTGTCTCTAAGGGAGAAAAGGCCGGAAAGAAAGAGACAGTATATTTTCCACTGCAGTGAAATCCTCTGTTTGGAATCAGAGCTTTGATATTAACTTCATATTCTGTCCTTTCAGGAAACTAATTGAAAACAAGCTGCTCTCCATGTAGCCCTTTATTTTATATATTTTTTTTATCGAGGGACAGACAGTAGGCTGACAGGAAGTGGGGAGAGAGATGGGTGGAAGACATGCAGTAAAGGCCCTCAGGATCGGGAGTCGAACCCGCGGCACACTGCCAGACTGGATTACCAGCCAAGGTGCCTGGACCACTGAGCCATGGCCCAGGCCAGAGTCATGTAACTGCTGGCTTTGGCCAACCAATTAGGAAAAATAAAACAACCCTCTGTTTGTCCCCCCCCCTCTCACCCCCCAGGACAGAGTTACCGTAGATTCTAATTGTGTAGTTCCTGTTCCCCAGAGGAACGGAATCAGACAAACACATTGATTGCAGATCACATTATCCCAATCGATTTTGTTCTCTTCAACCCCATGATAATTCAATCAATAATTGATTAAATAGCCTCACACACACCAACCTCTCTCGGCTGTCTCATCTGTGTGTGCATCTGATCTCACATGACGTGGATGGTCTCAGTCAGTACCAGATCATGGCGTAGAATGTGTTTTGTATCTGTACTGTACTGTACTGTACTGTACTGTACTGTACTGTACTGTACTGTACTGTACTGTACTGTACTGTACTGTACTGTACTGTACTGTACTGTACTGTACAACAACCATGTTTAGGGGCTAAAAGCCCATCAGTGTCTCAGCTGTGGAAATGGTTGTGTAAAATCCAATAGCGCTGACTGCTGTAGTACGCTACGGCACATCTACGGCACATCTACGTGTGTGATTGGATTTTCTCCCACTGTGGGAACTCTGCTCGAGAACGTTATCGACTCATGAAAATAGATGATCAACTGTAAGTCTCTTATTGAACAGTGGAGAACAATATGAGGTGGGGACGTCGTTGTCTGTGTTTGACAGTGTTTGGGAGTTTATCTGGGGCTGGCAATGACAGGAGAATTAATGAAGTGCAGCCTGATATTTATTACATTCCTCTATTTAAAAGGATTCTTTGTGTTAATTATACAACATTTAAACTCCACTCTAACACTAGTTTTCTCGATGCCAATAGTAAGGTTTAACACATTCGATAATCTGCCAAAAGCAACATGTTGTTTATTTGCATTAATTTAGACTAATTCTAGCCTAACAGAATTGTGTCGTTTTTATAAATGGAAAAAAATGAAGGGTTCAAAGCGAGGGGGCCATAAAAGCACGAGCGCTCCAGGAAGTCAGTGTGGTTTGTGTGATTTGGTGGCTGTTAAGTTTAAAATGCGTAAATGAGCTCCTTCACAAGAATGCAAATTGACACCATGTGGAAAACAAAAGCACCTAAAATCACGTCTGCGGCTGTTTGGGTTGGTCTCGGCCATGTTTATAGAGTTACCAGGCTCCACCGTGTCACGCAATGTTGGGTACAAACAACACTGGAGAAGTGGAGATGTCTGGTTGCTTCTGCATCCATGAAGAACTTCAGGCCAACAGGGATCGAGGACTTGATCAACATGTTTTACTTCATTTATTTTTTCTGTTTTCAATTGTTTCTCCTCCATCCATGCATCCACCACTGCTCTTTTTGATTAGACATTTTCAGTGTTATTTATTTGCCATGTGATGTTCTTCAGTGTCCCACCCTGTCCTTTAGTGATGAATTAACTAACATAACTAACATCAACTCCCCACAACCTACAGTTTAGTTCTCATATGATATCCTTTTTTAAATTCGAATAAATCACCACATTACATCACACACCTTAACTTAACAGATATGTTCTCTCTTTTGTCTCTGTATATGTTTGCATAGCAGTTCATTATGGCTGTAACAATTAATCAAACTAACCAATTTAACAAGCCTTGTAGATCTGCTATTTTCAGCATGCAACCAAGTGTAAAATGACTTATACTGGATCTCTTGTCCACTAGTCCCTTTCTAGCAT
>NC_136810.1:4123067-4147367 GCF_951216825.1 Electrona antarctica | reverse complement strand
TGGTTGCTTCTGCATCCATGAAGAACTTCAGGCCAACAGAGATCGACGTGGACTTGATCACAATGTTTTACTTCATTTTTTTGTTTGTTTGTTTTGTTTGTTTGTTTTCAATTGTTTCTCCTCCTCCATGCATCCACCGCTGCTTTATTTGATTAGGCATTTCCAGTGTTATTTATTTGCCATGTGATGTTCTTCAGTGTCCTTTTGTGATGAATTAACTAACATAACATCAACTCCCCACAACCTACAGTTTAGTTCTCATAATATGATATCCTTTTTTAAATTCAAATAAATCACACACCGCTTAACTTAACAGATGTTCCCTCTTGTTGTTTGCATAGCAGTTCATTATGGCTGTAAGTTAAACATTAGATTATTATAACTAAAAAATACATCGCATGGATGCACCTGGTACGTATCCTCATTGAAAAAGGTAGTCGACGAACATTTTTCGTCTTCGTTTTAGTCGACGAACTCAACAGGACACGGAGGGCTCTAGTGTCCTCCACATAGTAGGAGGCACGCTGGGCAAGACCTACGCTGTATACAGTACGCTATCATTTTCTGGGGGCGGAAGTAGTGTGGACTTAGACTGTTATTCGTCTGTGGTACTCAAATGACGTTGACGCTTTACAAATCTGTAAATCCTCGAATGAAACAAGTGTTGTGATTGTATCCGGGGGAAATAAACCTAACGGATGTTCCGGCCCCGACACCTCTGCCTTAGGTTGTGACCAGGCTTTTCTCTTGGCAGATGAGTAAGCCTGCATGGACCAACGCTATATGTAGGAGGCTACATGTGCCTCCCATTAGGGCCTAGAACAGACTACAGAGGGCTCTTAATGGGAGAGCAATAAGGAGCGAGGTAGGCTGGGAAGCACATGCATGTGCTGCTGCACACCCATGTGGATATGGGTGTGTTGTGATTGTTTCTAATGAGATCACTGTGTGTGTGTGTGTGTGTGTGTGTGTGTGTGTGTGTGTGTCATGCTGGTCTGTTCTAGCTGCACTGCAGAGAGATTGTGGACATTTGTACTCTAAACTAAAAACAGCATAAATTAAGTGACGTGAAAAATGGATTTCTCTCTATGTCTCTGTCTCTCTGTCTCTGTCTCTCTCTCTCTCTCTCTCTCTCTGTCTCTCTGTCTCTGTCTCTCTATCTCTCTGTCTCTGTCTCTCTCTGTCTCTGTCTCTCTCTCTCTATCTCTCTCTCTCTATCTCTATCTCTATCTCTCTGTCTCTCTCTGTCTCTGTCTCTCTCTCTCTCTCTGTCTCTCTCTGTCTCTCTATCTCTGTCTCTCTATCGCTCTCTCTATCTCTCTCTCTGTCTCTCTATCTCTCTATCTCTCTATGTATCTCTGTCTCTGTCTCTCTCTCTGTCTCTCTATCTCTGTCTCTCTATCGCTCTCTCTCTCTGTCTCTCTATCTCTCTATCTCTCTATGTCTCTCTGTCTCTCTCTCTCTATCTCTCTGTCTCTCTGTCTCTCTGTCTCTCTATCTCTCTGTCTCTGTCTCTGTCTCTCTCTCTATATCTCTATCTCTCTGTCTCTCTGTCTCTCTGTCTCTATCTCTGTCTCTGTCTCTGTCTCTCTGTCTCTGTCTCTATCTATCTCTATCTCTATCTCTATCTCTATCTGTCTATCTGTCTCTCTGTCTCTCTGTCCCTCTGTCCCTCTGTCTCTCTCTCTCTCTCGCTGCCTCATCCTTTTACCTTAGTGATCTGGTGATCTTGAGCCGATTGATTTTCCTTCATAGTTTCTCTCACCTTGACAGATTGCTCAGGATTCTTCAGGGTTAAGGTGATCATAGATATGGCTGGGCAGTATATCAATATTTTTATCAATATGATAAATATCGTCCAGGATTGTTGACATCGTAATATCATGATAATGGAAAGTGTTAGTGTGCTTTCAAAACAACATTAAAGGTCCCTACACACCGGGCGTGATTTTTAGCGGCGTTTCTCCATAAGTTTTCCGAAAAACGAGTCCAGTGAGACCTTTAGGTCTCATTGTTTGTAGTGGGCCAGAATTCAAGTTTTAAATTAAAACTCTGGACCTGACTGTGTACACGGTCAGCCTCTTCCAGAAGGAACGACATGACAGAACACAGCTGTTTTGAATGCCACAGACATAAAGGCAGCCATGCAGTGCCCGAAGGGGTCCGAGCACTACAATATATCTTCTCCTTTCTGCTCTGCTGCCGCCCCCAGTTACTCTTCCTGCTTTTAACCCATTCTGTACGTGAACCCCTTTTGGTGTTTTTAAGCATTTTGACAGACTCCATGCATTCACTTTCAGTAGAGGCCTGCAGAGGGGAGCTGTATGTGTCTGACTGTGCCCAGGTGATGGTCGTTAATTGATGCTCATTAATACATCAAGGAAGGCAATTATGTTTCTGCACTGTCAAATAGGTCTACATCTATCCTAAGATACCACATGTTAACTCGAGCTAGGTTTAAACAAGAAAGCTTGTTTACAGTTGTTGCACAGAAATTAAGTAATTTTACATGAAAAGTAATGCTACTTTTGCAATGTAGTTACATACAAATTGTGAAAATGCTTCTGAGGGGTGCCTGGAACAACATATTTTCAGATGAGGGTCGGCGGCCAATTATATATTTTTCTGGGGCTCCTTGACATGAAAATGTTAGAGAACCACTGATATAGAAACTTAGGGTTTTTCAGAAAACTGTCAGGAGTTTAGAAGACATTTGTAGAATCGTCCTCAGGTCTAAATGGGTTAAACCCCCACAACGTTATAAACATCCTCTTGATGGAGGTTTTCCTCCTCATTGGGTGCCATGATGCAACCTGCAGGTCCAGTGTGTCCTGGTCCTGGTCTAGTGTGGACCAGGTCCAGTGTGGTCCTGGTCCTGGTCCAGTGTGGACCTGGTCCAGTGTGGTCCTGGTCCAGGTCCAGTGTGGTCCTGGTCCTGGTCCAGGTCCAGTGTGGCCACTGGGGGCTCATAAATAGAGCACAGCCATATATCGGTCTGGCCAATCTGTCGGTTATTATTTAAAGGACCACTTCACCACTTTTCAACCTATCTTCATATAATAGGTCCTCACTAATAATCATGATAAACTGGCACGATTTTTTTCTACTCAGTCTGTGTCTCATAGGAGGGCTTTGGGCAGTTTAGAAACCGTCTTCCAGTGATTTTTTTACATTCTTTTTTTTTGATTTTCATTATCTTGAGAACGATGGCTTCCATTTTCGCATTGCAACTTTTCAGGACTAGAAAGCTTGCAGTTTCTATTAGCTTGTATTCCCCATCGATGATGTCACTGGAAGACGGTTTCTGAACTGCCCACAGCCCTCCTATGAGACACAGACCGAGTAGGAAAAAATTGCGCCATTTTTTCATGATTATTAGTGAGGACCTATTATATGAAGATAGGTTGAAAAGTGTAGTGAAGTGGTCCTTTTAAGTTTTTGACAACATTAGTACAGAAATATTGCTTGTTTGTTTACCTTTTAAAAAAATGGCCTATACAAACTGATACCTCATTGGGTCACATTGTGAGCTTGTAGTTTGGTATTTGTCTTCACATTTTACCTGAAATAGTTCAGTTTAGTTTGTGTATTTACTTGTTTGTTCATTGAATAATTAAAGTTAAATGTATTATTTCATAGTTTGAAGTATATTTTAACGTATACATACTTAATTTAAATGGTGTCTATATTTATAAAGTTACATGTTTTCACATTTAAATCTTATGTTTTTCAAATTGATTTCAAGATTTAGCAAAAGATATATGGGTGAAAACCTCGGTAATCAGTGATCAGTAGTGATGTCCAGGACCGGCATGGAACCCAATCTGTCCTCGTTGGGCCTCTCCTCGTAAAGCCGGTACATGCTGTGGGCTTCTGGGAAAGAGCAAGGTCAGAAACAGGCCCACCCTTTTCCTTAACCCACATGTTTTTTGCCAGCTTGCCTTCTTCCCCCGCCTGGGATTCAGAACATTGACCCTGTGTGGTGTTTCCGTCCATCTGGCGGGGGTCTGTTCCGTCCTTGAACCCCTCCGCTGGGTCAACAACCTTCCAGCCCCCGAAACCCAAATGATAAAACAGCCCTGCGGTGGCTGGCTGGGGCCATTAAGGCAGGACGGGCCTCACACGCAATACCGACCCGAGACCCAGACCGAGGAATAGCCCATTTTGGGCAGGAACCCCTTTTGGTGTTAGCATTATGTTATGCTTTAGCTATTGAAAAATAGCAGATCTACAAGCTCATAGCTACGAGCTACGAGCTACGAGCTTGTAGGTCTGCTATTTTTTGAAAAATCGAAGAACGACTGACACAGAAACATAGCTTTTTCAGAAAACTGTCAGGATGTAGAAGACATTTTTAGTATCTGATCTCCGGTCAAAATGGGATAGACAACCCTGGGAGACTCTCTCTCTCTCTCTCTCTCTCTCTCTCTCTCTCTCTCTCTCTCTCTCTCTCTCTCTCTGTCTCTGTCTCTGTCTCTCTCTCTCTCTCTCTGTCTCTCTCTCTCTCTCTCTCTTTCTCCCCCCTGCATTTATCTCCCAGTCCAGTTTGAGAGAGGGGAGAGCTCTCCAAAACACAAGAGGAGGAACAAATCAAACATATTTATTACTGCGTGGTCGAGGAGGTCGGAGCATGACAAAAGGCCTCCTGTTGTGAGGAGGAGTGCAGTGGACCAGGGGGGCCCGGAGGGGGCCCGGGGGCCTCCCAAACACAGCCCGGTTGTCTACGGCAGCATTAGACACGGGTCAGCCTGCAGAGAGAGAACCAGAGAGGGACTGCTTTAGCCTTTTCAGGAGGACGGCAACCTCCTTCTTGATCCTTGTTGGTGCATGATGGTTCTCTAATAAGGTTGAATTTTCCACTTTATATCCTAATTGAGAGCTTACCAGTCTCTCTAACACTTAAACTGAGCCCCTGGTAGAATGGCTGAATTGTTCCTCTGGTCCTAAATACCAGTATTGTGAGGGTCTGATGGACGTGGCGGTACAATCGAGGGTGTTTGTGTTGAGTTTTTACCCCATATTTTTAGGTAGAGTTTTTACCCCATAGTTTTATGTAGAGTTTTTACCCCTTAGTTTTATGTAGAGTTTTTACCCCTTAGTTTTATGTAGAGTTTTTACCCCTTAGTTTTATGTAGAGTTTTTACCCCTTAGTTTTATGTAGAGTTTTTACCCCATAGTTTTATGTAGAGTTTTTACCCCATAGTTTTATGTAGAGTTTTTACCCCTTAGTTTTATGTAGAGTTTTTACCCCTTAGTTTTATGTAGAGTTTTTACCCCTTAGTTTTATGTAGAGTTTTTACCCCTTAGTTTTATGTAGAGTTTTTACCCCTTAGTTTTATGTAGAGTTTTTACCCCTTAGTTTTATGTAGAGTTTTTACCCCTTAGTTTTATGTAGAGTTTTTACCCCTTAGTTTTATGTAGAGTTTTTACCCCTTAGTTTTATGTAGAGTTTTTACCCCTTAGTTTTATGTAGAGTTTTTACCCCTTAGTTTTATGTAGAGTTTTTACCCCTTAGTTTTATGTAGAGTTTTTACCCCTTAGTTTTATGTAGAGTTTTTACCCCTTAGTTTTATGTAGAGTTTTTACCCCTTAGTTTTATGTAGAGTTTTTACCCCTTAGTTTTATGTAGAAGTCACAGTGCGTTTCTACCGGATCTCCCGGAGCTCATAGTGCGCCACCGAGTGCCGCACTATGAACTTGTAGGTCTGCTATTTTTGAGAAATCGTGAAAATGTGCCTGAAATCTTTGAATATTTATTGTTACAGAGATAGTTTTTAACTCAAATCTTTGCTTCTGGGAGGGTCCACCATATTTTCAGATGGGGGTCGGCGGCCAATGTCATATATATTTGGAGGTCCTTGACATGAAAATGTTTGAGAACCACTGACATAGAAACCTTTTTTTAATTTCGACGTCAGGCCTAAATGGGTTAAATTGAGCTACTGGTAGAATGGCTGAGTTGTTCCTCTGGTCCTAAACACCAGTATTGTGAGGGTCTGATGGACGTGGCGGTACAATCCAGGGTGTTTGTGTTGAGTTTTTTAACTTTTTTACCCCATAGTTTTACGTAGAAGTCACAGTGAGTTTTTAGCCCATAGTTTTACATAGAAGTCACAGTGAGTTTTTACCCCATAGTTTTACATAGAAGTCACAGTGAGTTTTTACCCCATAGTTTTACGTAGAAGTCACAGTGAGTTTTTAGCCCATAGTTTTACGTAGAAGTCACAGTGAGTTTTTACCCCATAGTGTTACGTAGAAGTCACAGTGAGTTTTTACCCCATAGTTTTACGTAGAAGTCACAGTGAGTTTTTACCCCATAGTTTTATGTAGAAGTCACAGTGAGTTTTTACCCCATAGTTTTACGTAGAAGTCACAGTGAGTTTTTACCCCATAGTTTTATGTAGAAGTCACAGTGAGTTTTTACCCCATAGTTTTACGTAGAAGTCACAGTGAGTTTTTACCCCATAGTTTTACGTAGAAGTCACAGTGAGTTTTTACCCCATAGTTTTACGTAGAAGTCACAGTGAGTTTTTTACCCCATAGTTTTATGTAGAAGTCACAGTGAGTTTTTACCCCATAGTTTTACGTAGAAGTCACAGTGAGTTTTTACCCCATAGTTTTACGTAGAAGTCACAGTGAGTTTTTACCCCATAGTTTTACGTAGAAGTCACAGTGAGTTTTTACCCCATAGTTTTATGTAGAAGTCACAGTGAGTTTTTACCCCATAGTTTTATGTAGAAGTCACAGTGAGTTTTTTACCCCATAGTTTTATGTAGAAGTCACAGTGAGTTTTTACCCCATAGTTTTATGTAGAAGTCACAGTGAGTTTTTACCCCATAGTTTTACGTAGAAGTCACAGTGAGTTTTTAGCCCATAGTTTTATGTAGAAGTCACAGTGAGTTTTTACCCCATAGTTTTACGTAGAAGTCACAGTGAGTTTTTACCCCATAGTTTTACGTAGAAGTCACAGTGAGTTTTTACCCCATAGTTTTATGTAGAAGTCACAGTGAGTTTTTACCCCATAGTTTTACGTAGAAGTCACAGTGAGTTTTTACCCCATAGTTTTACGTAGAAGTCACAGTGAGTTTTTACCCCATAGTTTTATGTAGAAGTCACAGTGAGTTTTTACCCCATAGTTTTACGTAGAAGTCACAGTGAGCTTTTACCCCATAGTTTTACGTAGAAGTCACAGTGAGTTTTTACCCCATAGTTTTACGTAGAAGTCACAGTGAGTTTTTACCCCATAGTTTTACGTAGAAGTCACAGTGAGTTTTTACCCCATAGTTTTATGTAGAAGTCACAGTGAGTTTTTAGCCCATAGTTTTATGTAGAAGTCACAGTGAGTTTTTACCCCATAGTTTTATATAGAAGTCACAGTGAGTTTTTACCCCATAGTTTTACGTAGAAGTCACAGTGAGTTTTTACCCCATAGTTTTACGTAGAAGTCACAGTGAGTTTTTACCCCATAGTTTTACGTAGAAGTCACAGTGACTTTTTACCCCATAGTTTTACGTAGAAGTCACAGTGAGTTTTTACCCCATAGTTTTATGTAGAAGTCACAGTGAGTTTTTACCCCATAGTTTTACGTAGAAGTCACAGTGAGTTTTTACCCCATAGTTTTACGTAGAAGTCACAGTGAGTTTTTACCCCATAGTTTTACGTAGAAGTCACAGTGAGTTTTTACCCCATAGTTTTACGTAGAAGTCACAGTGAGTTTTTACCCCATAGTTTTACGTAGAAGTCACAGTGAGTTTTTACCCCATAGTTTTACGTAGAAGTCACAGTGAGTTTTTACCCCATAGTTTTATGTAGAAGTCACAGTGAGTTTTTACCCCATAGTTTTACGTAGAAGTCACAGTGAGTTTTTACCCCATAGTTTTACGTAGAAGTCACAGTGACTTTTTACCCCATAGTTTTATGTAGAAGTCACAGTGAGTTTTTACCCCATAGTTTTACGTAGAAGTCACAGTGAGTTTTTACCCCATAGTTTTATGTAGAAGTCACAGTGAGTTTTTACCCCATAGTTTTACGTAGAAGTCACAGTGAGTTTTTACCCCATAGTTTTACGTAGAAGTCACAGTGAGTTTTTACCCCATAGTTTTACGTAGAAGTCACAGTGAGTTTTTACCCCATAGTTTTACGTAGAAGTCACAGTGAGTTTTTACCCCATAGTTTTATGTAGAAGTCACAGTGAGTTTTTACCCCATAGTTTTACGTAGAAGTCACAGTGAGTTTTTTACCCCATAGTTTTACGTAGAAGTCACAGTGAGTTTTTTACCCCATAGTTTTACGTAGAAGTCACAGTGAGTTTTTACCCCATAGTTTTACGTAGAAGTCACAGTGAGTTTTTTACCCCATAGTTTTACGTAGAGGTCACAGTGAGTTTTTTACCCCATAGTTTTACGTAGAAGTCACAGTGAGTTTTTTACCCCATAGTTTTACGTAGAAGTCACAGTGAGTTTTTTACCCCATAGTTTTACGTAGAAGTCACAGTGAGTTTTTACCCGATAGTTTTACGTAGAAGTCACAGTGAGTTTTTACCCGATAGTTTTACGTAGAGGTCACAGTGAGTTTTTACCCCATAGTTTTACGTAGAGGTCACAGTGAGTTTTTACCCCATAGTTTTACGTAGAAGTCACAGTGAGTTTTTACCCCATAGTTTTACGTAGAGGTCACAGTGAGTTTTTACCCCATAGTTTTACGTAGAAGTCACAGTGAGTTTTTACCCGATAGTTTTACGTAGAGGTCACAGTGAGTTTTTACCCCATAGTTTTACGTAGAGGTCACAGTGAGTTTTTACCCCATAGTTTTACGTAGAGGTCACAGTGAGTTTTTTACCCCATAGTTTTACGTAGAAGTCACAGTGAGTTTTTTACCCCATAGTTTTACGTAGAAGTCACAGTGAGTTTTTCCCGGATCTCTCCCACACGTTTCTGCAAACGCTGCGTTAAAGTGTCTTACCATCCAGCAGCAGCTGTGTAACTAACGCAGACAGGTGCGTGTCTGTCAGTGAGCACCGAGTCTGGGGCCCCACATTTGAGTTACTTTCCCCGCACGCACGCACGCACGCACGCACGCACGCACGCACGCACGCACGCACGCACGCACGCACGCACGCACGCACGCACGGCACGCACGCACGCACGCACGCACACACAATATGTATGACACTGGACAGTTGGATGCTTCCTCCACTAATGCACCACGGCAATGAGGCGGAGAGGTGAGAGTTGTGGGAGAGGCAGAGAGAAAGTACTCTATGTCCGAGAGAGCAGTGAGTGAGTGTGAAGATGGAGACCGATGCAATAGAGGCCGGTGAGGGTGACCCAGCTAGCTGCTCAGCCCGGCACATGTTGACAGATTTATTGGATGTAATAATCAGAGTGTATATCACACCGCTCCGCTCAGCACTGGCAGCTCCTGTAATTGGCTCTCACGTCACACACCTGGAGCTCGCTACAGTGTATAAACCACAGCACAACTTCAAAATCTGCTCTCGGAAAAGACACTCGGTCATTAAAAATAAAGTTTTATTTTTATGATGTTCAGACTTGTAATGGTGCGAGTGTCTCACAAAAACAATAACTTGTGTATTTCCGTTCGTAAGACTTCAACAACTCATCCCTCAATGCAACTTGTGTCACTGTTTTGGTGCTGTTTGACAAATGAACTGCTCGTGACGGAACGTTCTGCCACCCTTTGTCAGCATTCTGATTGGTCCCTGACTGACTAACCAGCAGGCTCTTCTGCCTTGTTCCGCCCTGGTTCCGCCTTGTTTATGTTGAATTTGCTAAAATGTTTTTGGAAACAACTAAAAACAAACATGATATGCCCTGCAGTCACCATGCTGCACCTGGGATGTTCCTTTTTACTGACACCAAGTTTAAAATAAGAAGTGAGTGCACAATCAATACGAAGCAACTGAAAAACACCTTATTTCAATGGTAGTGGATGAAGAGAGAGGATTTTTGTCCAACCACGAAACGGCAACCAATGGGTGTGAAGAGGGGCACAACCATGGGCGGGACTTGACAAAGGGTGAATTAGAATCAAACCGGCAACCGCTATTGGCGGAACGTTACGTCAGATAAGCTTCATTATTGATATCAAACCGGATTGCTGCTTTCTTCTTTCTTTTTTTTTTTGCTTCTTCAGCGATCCTAAGCCGGTTTCGTGCGTTTGATAAAACGTGCGATGTTCGGAGGTCTTTGGTGATTATCCGGTGATCCCGATTGGAACATTGGTGCTTTCTAGAGCAAGGATGGGTTCATTTTAGCTCGCTAGCATTGATGCTAATTATTTAGCATCTAAGATGCCGGATGTGTATCCAGCGTGCAACACACTAAAACGAAGTAGTTCCGGGTTGGCAGTCTAGCGTTGGCTCTTGCGTCCACCAGGGGGCAGTCAACTTGTTAAGCACGTGTTAAAAAGAAATCACCATTATTAGCTTGTTTAAAACCATATATAATGGAGAGAGCCCAGTTTATCATTAGACTGGGCTTAGACTTAGACTTTGGATGATGCAACATAACGTCACACAGGCTGTGGGGGTATTTCTGAGCGGTGCCGAGCCGTTCCAACTACTAGCTACAGTATAATTATGTGTGTCTGTCCGTTTCAGCACGGACAGCTGCAGTAGCACTGTGTGACCTGGGGTGGGGCTGTTGGGCAGCTGCAGTAGCACTGTGTGACCAGGGGTGGGGCTGTTGGGCGGCATGGCTGTGTGACTGAACAGTACAGAGCAGAGTAGTACAGCACACAGAGTACAGTACAGAGTACAGTACAGTACACTGTTACTACTGTGTACAGTACAGTACACAGATACTACTGTGTACAGTACAGTACACAGATACTACTGTGTACAGTACAGTACAGCAGAGTGTACAGCACAGCACAGTACAGTACAGTGTAGTACAGTAAAGAGTACAGCACAGAGTGCAGTACTGTTACATTACAGTACGAGTACAGCCAGTACGGTGCGGATGCAGTACAGTATGAGTGCAGTACAGTACGAGCACAGTACGAGTATAGTACTGTACGTCTACAGTACGAGTACAGTACACAATACAGTACAGTATGAATACAGTACAGTACATTACAGTAGAGTACAGTACAGAGTACAGTACAACTACAGTAGTATGAGTACAGTACCAGTACAGTACAGCACAGTTTGAGTACAGTACAGAGTACAATACAGTATATCTACAGTATACAGTATGAGTACATACTCTACATACTTGTACAGTACAGTATGAGTACACTACTGTACACTACTACACTACTCACTTCACATGGGTGTGATTGTACTGTGGATTTGACAGCGTCCGGTATGGTGCTTGGTGCAGTGGGGGAAATTAGCTAAGTACATTTACTCAAGTACTGTACTTAAGTACACTTTTTGAGTTTACTGGAGTATTTGCAATTTTCAATACTTTTACTTCTAACTCCATTACATTTCTTTCAGAGTCAAATGTTTACTCCACTATTTGAAACCTTTAGTTCCTATAGTTAACCCATTTTGGGCGGGAACCCCTTTTGGTGTTAGCATTATGCTATGCTTTAGCTATTGAAAAATAGCAGATCTACAAGCCACTCGGTGGCGCGCTACGAGCTTGTAGATCTGCTATTTTTGAAAAATCAAAGAACGACTGACATAGAAACATCGATTTTTCAGAAAACTGTCAGGATGTAGAAGACATTTTTTTAGAATCTGATCTCAGGTCAAAATGTGTTAATTCGTGGATTTTCATAATTATTCCAAAACATACATTGACCACTTCAGCTGTAATATCTAGAAGCTCACGTGTCGCATTTGCGACACCTTGTGAGCTTGTAGATTAGCTATTTTCAAAATTTTGAACACCAGAGTATTTCTGCAATAGGCTGTTGATACTTTTTTTTTTTTTATGTTTTCTTTTTGTGGCTTTCGCCTTTATTTTATATTTTTTTATGGAGGGACAGACAGTAGGCTGACAGGAAATGGGGGAGAGAGATGGAGGGGAAGACATGCAGTAAAGGCTGTCGGGATCGGGAGTCGAACCCGCGGCACACTGCCAGACTGGATTACCAGCCAAGGTGCCTGGACCACTGAGCCATGGCCCAGGCCGGCTGTTGATACTGTTGACATTACACTGGTTGAGTTTCCCTGGGTCCGTCCGCTATGGTGCGGGTTGCTTGGCAAGTGGCCTGCATCTGTCTGGCTCGCTGCTATAGCTGCTATAAGCTAGTGATTAAAATTCAGGTCACACACGTACTCTGTCCGTCCGCCTACAGCACAAAGGGCTGATCAGCGATGCTAGGCAGCAGGCCCGAGTGTATTCAGCCAGCTAAAACACACTGCGGCTGCTGCTTGAGAAGCCTGCCCCGCTCCACACCCTGCCCCGCTCCACACCCTGCCCCGCTCCACACCCTGCCCCGCTCCACACCCTGCCCCGCTCCACACCCTGCCCCGCTCCACACCCTGCCCCGCTCCACACCCTGCCCCGCTCCACACCCTGCGTCTCACTGTGCCAGTGTTTACTTGTCTACTGTGCCATGAATGGAGAGAAACCATATGATTGTGCCAGCAGACCATAAGGAGCTTGGACCTTATATATATTCCTACTGCATATAAGA
Source organism: Electrona antarctica (assembly GCF_951216825.1). NCBI lineage: Eukaryota > Metazoa > Chordata > Actinopteri > Myctophiformes > Myctophidae > Electrona > Electrona antarctica. Next base: position 4,134,752 of record NC_136810.1, on the reverse strand, counting down.
GAAAGCTGCAGAATTAATTAGACACAGTGGAAGGGAAGAGAAACCGCTTTGATGTTTATTGATATTTATTCTGCCGATTGTGTGATTTTAGTTTGTGGAATCTTCAATGTTCAATGTTCCTAAATGTTCATTTCGAGCGTTTATTCTCAAAGTGGGGTCCCAGTCAAATTAGTTAAAGATGGAGTGCCACCATTTTTTTCCACCCTAAAACATAATCATCAGGTATTATTACAATATAAGGGGGAAGAACCTTTTCCAAAAAGTGTACAGTATTTGTTAAAATCATGCTTTTATGTGGACACGCCCACCAGTTCATTAAGTATGACTGGTTTGCCTGGTGGGTAGTGATGGGTGGTGATCCACCTGAACTGAAGCCACACCCACAGCTGTAGTTGTATGATAAAGGGGAGGGGTTAGGGGAGGGGCTGATAGTGTGGTGTCACTATATTACTGTTTACTTCATTGGCCCGTTTGACTGTCAAGGGTTCAGCCTCCAGGAAGAAACCCTAAATACAAAGTTAATACACCATTGCACATAAAAACAACTCCAGGGTGTCTAAGGAAGTACTGTCACCTCATAGACACATGAAAAACTGGAAAAATACAAAAATGGTGGCACTCCATCTTTAATAGTGGATCAAAATCAGTTTAACCACTTTAAAGCTACGTAGGCTACAGTACATTAGCTATTTGAAAATAGCCGAACTATAAGCTCACAATGTGTCATGATGTGACGGGTTGTAAGCTTTTTGATCTGCTGTTTTTTTTTTTTTTTTTTATGCAAGCATTCATCTTTGGAACATGTTAACAACAGCACAGATCTTGCATGGGGGTCCCAGCCTCCCAGGAACATGTTAACAACAGCACAGATCTTGCATGGGGGTCCCAGCCGGCCAGCCCAGGCACAGCATATTTTCAGATGGCGATCGTCTGACATGAAAACGTCCTACGAGACCTATTTTTTTTTAGGAACAATGAGACGATTCCTGCCCTTAATTCCCCCAAGTGCTTGACCTTTATCCCAGTTGTCCAGCGTGGCAGCTTGTCTTCCACTCTGTCTTTATCCCAGTTGTCCAGCGTGGCAGCTTGTCTTCCACTCTGTCTCTCTCTGCAGCTTGTCTTCCACTCTGTCTCTTCGTCAGCTTGTCTTCCACTCTGTCTCTTCGTCTCTCTGTCTTTCCATTCATTACTGTGAAGTCTGTGCTGGAGGAAGACATCATGTGTTCATGTTGTCCCTGCACTGCGTGCTGCACACGCCACTTCATTTACTGGCCTTTCAGGGAGAGAAAATCTATAATGGAAATAACCGAGTGACTAAGGTCCGTTCTGCGGACTGCGGTACAGAGCCATTCAAATTATGGACAAATTGTTCAAGGCTATACAATGTGCCACAGGCTGGTTTTAGAAGGAAGTCAAAATATATGCGTAGATGTTACAGTATTTCTCTCTGTAGGACACCTGTGGATGTTACAGTATTTCTCTCTGTAGGGTTAAAGGACACCTGTGGATGTTTTGTCACAGTGTGAGTTATTTCCCGGACCGCGTTTGTCTCGGTAATTCATCAATCATTAGAAAAAACACGATTTTTTCTTCTTCTCATCTCAACAAACACCAGATGCCATCGCTGCATGCCTGAGTAAATTGATTGTGAGTAAACTATTATTATTTTATTGTTTTTTTTAATGGAGGTAAAAAAAACAAACAAAACAGAACATTCAAATAATTAAATAAAATTTTAATACATTTTTGGGGTAATTTATTTTCAAAATTGTTACATTGCAGCGTGTAGATCCAGATCTGCTATATTAATTTTTAAAGATAGGGCTTAAGTTAATGAATGAATAAGTAATTCATTCATAACGTATTTTTGTACAACTGTTTGTGCAAAAAGAAATCACACCCCCTAAAGTCTGCCCGAGGCTCCTTCTTCTCCTTGGGGCTGATTCCTTTTATTCTGAGCTTACTAATCACACACGTCAACTGGAATAGAGCAGCATTCATTCCTGACAATAGGGATTTGACGGTGCCCTCAGCGGTGGTGTGTTGCTACAATGAGCTACACCACAATGACCCTCTCTGTTTGTCCTGACTGGAGCTGGGCTGGACGGATGACTTCAGTCCCCTTTTCTCTCCTCTGTCCCCCTCCGTCCCCCTCCGTCCTCCCCTGTCCTTATAAACTCAAATGTCACCACTGGCTGACATTTGCTGTAATGTGGGTCAGATTGGATGCAGAAAGAGGAACAATTAGGGTTTATCCAGATGTTACAGAACTAGAGCACTGAAAGCTCTCTGGCATTGTGGTTCGTTTTAAGTGCTGGCCAAGGTGTTGGATTAGAACCAAGTCTATTTTGACTTGCATTTTGTTCATGTTCCCTTTCTGACAGCTGCTGGCTCTAACTTTCTTTGTGATTATGCAGAATGGACTGTAGGATATGGCTGCATATATGGCTAATAATCTCCATATGTGTGGCTTGAATGTGCCATTAATATTAATAGTCTACACATATTTGTAACGATACTCTCAAATAGTATTTTTCTTTCGCTCTTCTGCCAAATTTGCTTCTCGCCTTTTTCATCGTCATTGATTTCTCTACATGAATAATTGATGTGCTGTAGGCTATGCAAATTAGTGACTGTGCCGATCTGATACTTAGCAGGTTTTGATCTGATACTGGCTGAACAAAAACCCAGACACACAAACATGAATCTAATCTGTTTCAGTCCATGGATGGTTGTAGTGGTTGAAACATCATGTACTATAAATGCCTGTACCCATACAAGAAGGTTGAGCATGTGTCGTTACATGATCCAGTAGCCTCTCAGCGTAGCGCGTGAATGAATGAAAGGTCAGCGGAAAGCAGACATCTTGTGGCTTTGACTCTTTCTGGCTATACCTCGCAGCTGCAGTTGAAGAATGTTTGACGAGTCGCGCCACAAAGTCACCTCTGTTGGCAAAGTGACACCCAAATACCAGATACTACTTTAGAACTCAAAACCGATTAACTCAAGGTGGGAGATGCCGATATCAGAAATTAAAAAAGTGATATTAATCCATTCTGGGCGGGAACCCCTTTTTTGGTGTTTATAGCATTATGTTTTACTTTAGCTATTGAAAAATAGAAGATCTACAAGCTACGAGCTTGTAGGTCTGCTATTTTTTGAAAAATCGTGAAAATGTGCCTCAAATCTTTTAATATATATTCTTTCAGAGCGAACGATTTTAACGCTTCTGGGGTGGTCCCTGGAACAACATGTTTTCAAATTGGGGTCGGCGGCCAAATACACATCATTCTGGGGGTCCTTGACATGAAATATTGAACACCACTGACACAGAAACATAGGTATTTCAGAAAATTGTCGTGATTTAGAAGGCATTTGTATAATCTTTTCTCAGGTCTAAATGAGTTAAGTTATCCCTAATTATTATTATTATTTTTTTGCGTTTGATTGCTTGATTCCACAGACAGAAGGCCTTTCAATATCACAAATGGCCCAGAGTTCATATACGGCCCAGATAAGAGGTAAAACAACAGAAATGTGTTTTAATTAATGCTTACACACAATGATGTAGACTCTCTGTTACAACAAACGGAGAGGATTTTTCCACAGTAGGCAGCACGCCACAAAGTGCCATGATGGAGGTACAGCATGCCATCACTGACCTGCCAGCTTGCCCATGGGAACAAACATTAGACAAAAGAAGGGCTGGCTGGGGGGAAAAAAGCCAGCGAGGCTACCCAGAGTTCTCTGTGGGCATTCCAGAAAATATTGTTGCGCTTCTTCCAGATATTAAAGCAGGGTGATGACACATACTTGGAACCCTGATCACTCTCCGCCAAAAGCTCCCGAAGCCAATCCTATTTCCACATGCCTGCCTGCATTGTTCTACAATGACCGCCACCCTTGTGTTTGCCTCTCTGCAGTTCTTTGACTGATAGCCAAACAAACTGTGCAGGTATTTTATACGTCCCTCTAGTCTCCTATATACTGGATGGTGTTCAATGTATTCCTTGGTTTTCTGCCACGTGAGATTCCGTCATTCTGAAACTATCCATACATTACTGTATCTCTGCTGTGATTTGGTTTTGGAATGAAGAAACACAGCAATGTGTATTCTAGTGCGAGAGTGGTTTTTTTTTCTTTCTTTTTTTTTGTTTTTGCACCAATTTCTTGCTGGCTTCTATAAGTAAAAAGGGTATCTTTGAAAAACAAAGAAAGGGTCCCGCACACTGTCAGAAACTTGCCAAAATGTTGCTCTTTATTGGGTCGACGTTTCGGTCGATTAGACAGGACGATTCCATCAGGACAGACAATATTGCTGGCTTCTATAAAAATTGTAATAATCTTGCCACCTTGTCTACATAATGGGAACTAGGGGCGGGTAAGAGGAGGGGGATGTGGGTATGGACCGGGTAGCAGTAAGAGGAGGGGGATGTGGGTATGGACCGGGTAACAGGACAAAAGGTGAGGACTTGGGAAATAATACAATACTAGTTATTGTAATAAGTAGGAACAGCTGTTTTACTGCATGTTTTAATAAAAAAACTATTTCTGGCCATGCAGCTCTCTGTGATTTAACGTCTCATCTCAGATTCATGGATGATCTACAAAAGTAAAATGGTGATTATAATGTCCGTGGTTTTCAATGTCATGTTTAATCTCCTGTGTCTGACCGCTACTGGGACCCAGTGAGTCCTGAGACCAGATGGAAAACCAAATCAATCTTCAGTTTTTGATGTCGTTTTTTTTATGTATACGGCTTCTAGTTATAATAAGAGGGTTAATTTCTTCCAACCTGCTGGCTTATTATAAGGTATAAAATGTGTGTACGGCTACAGAGCTCCCAGTAATCACTGCACGCTCATTTTCTCATACATGCATGAGTCGTTTCTAAGTAGCATTTTAATGCAGTAAGTGGGCCAGGAGTTGGCTTTCATCTTGGTTAAAAGGTATTAGTTTTATAGATCAGTTTGTCACAACCAATTAAAACATGATATTTTGCCTGGGAGGCCTATAAAATCGCACAGGATTATCTTTTCTCCATTTCAGCCTGCACGCCACCTAGACTGTTTAATACTTGGCTTGGCATGTGCGAGCGCCTGAACAAATTATAGACAAAGAATTACTGTCATATCCGACAGCTTTTTGAATGACCGGGAACTTGTTATGTGTTTTAATAAGAACCGTTTTCCAGTGTCTTGTCTCTCCTTTCATGAAGTGCTGGTGTTGGTATAGAAAGTGATCCTCTCGTGTGAGGATCTGGAAGCTGTGAGTAAAGTTTAGTCATGCCTTTGATCTGACGACCAGACTCAGCGCTGGCTCCGTGCGCTCTCCCTCCCCCGCCCTGCGCCGGATCGCATGACGTTGTTGTGTTGCAGTGCATGTAGCGCTCCGTGTGAAAACATTGAGGTTGTGGGGAGTGTTATTAACACCATTGCACTTTGGTTATCCGAGTCCACCACACTAGTGGCACTTATTAGGCAAGGCCAGTGTTTTCTGTAGACGTAATATTCAGCCCTTCTTCTGCTGTAGGACTATTTAGTGATTTAATTCTCACTGTCACCGAAGCACATGCAATTTCTGTCCACATCTTGATAAGGAAACAGACCGTGGCAGGCTGAGCCGCGCAACACTTTGGATGTAGATTTGGTTTGGCTGAGACCGACAGGGTCGGGGGACAAGGGGGGGGGGGGACGACATGAGATGAGAAAGGGGGAGTGTGGGGGGAAGGGGGGTTCCTCGTTAGTGGCCACATGATCCCATTGCTCCTCTGGTGTTGGCATCCAGGCGTGCGGTCGGGTTGAAGAATGTGCTCCCGGCTGGAAAAGGTTTACAGTGCATAGAGAGGGTCCTGTGTGCTGCCAGCAGCACCACCACAGAGAAAAGGTTTACAGTGCATAGAGAGGGTCCTGTGTGCTGCCAACAGCACCACACAGAGAGAGAGAGACGGGCCCAGGCCCAGCCCACTGAAACCCAATCGTTCTACTCCCGACAGCCAGTACTGGAGCAGCCTTGACGATCAGGGCATGTTGGCCTGAGAGGAGGATTAATGCAGTGCACTGGAGGCTGGCCATGGTTAGCCCATTCTGGGCGGGAACCCCTGTTGGTGTTTTAAAGCATTATGTTATGCTTTAGCTATTGAAAAATAGCAGATCTACAAGCTCATAGCGCGCCACCGAGTGGCGCGCTACGAGCTTGTAGGTCTGCTATTTTTGAAAAATCGTTAAAATGTGGCGCAAATCATTGAATATATATTTCAGAGCGAACATTTTTAACTAAAATATTTGCTTCTGGGGGGTCCCTGGAACAACATATTTTGAGATGGGGGGTCTGTGGCCCAATAGAGATAATTCTGGGGGTACTTGAGATGAAAAAGGTTGAGCACCACTGACATAGAAACATGGGTTTTTCAGAAAAATGTTAGGATTTAGAAGCCTTTTTTTTTAATCAAACTCAGTCCAAAATGGGTTAGGTGGACTGTCATGCAAATGTGTTAATTCTACCATACGTGCACCCCATTCATCTGCTCTTGAGTAGCTGACTGGCTGAGTAGGTCCAAAGGTCACTCCTTCTTCCTTCTCCATCTCACATTCCTCCATTTTTTTGGTTTGCATGAGCGATTGCCAAGCACAGCACTTTAGGTGCTTTAATACCTCCCTCTCTCTCTCTCTCTCCCTCTCCCTCTCTCTACGACATACAAGAAGGAGACAACATGAGTGGTGACTTACGAAGCCAGAGGGCTGTAACCGTAAAGGGTTTTGTGACTGAATGGCATTGGCTTTTCATCCGTTGTTGCTGCCAGAGGGAGGGAGTGAAGCCCGGTGTGGGTTTTGCGGCAATATATACGATATCTGGTCTCTGGGCTTTCACCGCAGTGTGCAATGGAAAGAGAACACAGCACTTGTCTCCAAAAGCAGCTTTAGATGTAATTGGACCGTAATGTCTCTTACGTGCATATCTCGCAGCAGGACGAAGATCTCTCTTGACAAATGGGCTGGAGAGAATATACTGGCATGTCTGAGTCATGGAGTGTAGAATCAGTGCTACCGGCTCTTAAGCCTGCCGATGAAGAAAGCTGGAGCCTCCATAGTCGGTCTGAGTGGGAGGTCAAAGAAACCAAAACTCCACCTTGCAAGTTGCTAGCCTGGCTAATAAGCCAGACTAATATCACACAACACTGTCGCGGTATATTAGTCTGGGCTGGCTCCACTTGGATTTCATTTCCCGGGGGGCGGGTTCAAACATTTTCTCTTTGACGCAATTGGTCAGAGCTACTGTCAGTCAAAGGTCTCAAGCATTGAACGTCACTGTACCAAAGCCCGCCCATATTGCATACCGTGTCCCGATTGGCCCGACCTGTTCTCGGTTGTAGGAAAGAGGCGTGCTACTGAGCCTCGCCAGACCGTAATCCGCTGGCAGGCAATTTTTTTTTTGCCAACGGCTGATTCGGTCTGGTTTATTAACCAGGCTAGCAAGTTGCAACATTCTAGGTCGCCTAGAGAGGATATATGTGACCAGATTTGACTGAGACACTGCCATCGCGCAAATTACAGCTTTTCACCAGAGGAGAAAAACTTTGTTTTTGTTATCAAATGTTTTTTATTTAAGACAAAATAGCACAATAAAACATGTTAACACCATGAATTAATAAAGAAAACAAAACAAGTAACACATACAACAGCAAAAGAAATGAACACAAAAACAAAAAAACAAACAATCCCACCCTCCCCTCCCCCGGGACCAAAGATGCCACAAAATGCACACCTGCGACAAGATTCCTACCACTGTGCAATAGGAAAAGAATAAATAATAATAATAAGACTAAATCATGTCTTTGACCAAATCTGCAATACCAGACCAAATATTAATGTTTTCCTCTTTCGCTCCGTGTAGTCTTGCCGTTGATAGATGATATCTAGAAAGGTCAAGGCCCATTGTCGAAATGTCAATGTATGAGGCGGTTTCCAGTGAGAAGCAACCATCTTCTTTGCGGCCGTTACGCCAGCAAAGAAGACACGGATACGGGTATTATTTAATGGCAATTGGGATACATCGTAAATAAATATTAAACGATGTAACCCAGTCTGGCACACTGCCAGACTGGGTTGCCAGCCAAGGTGCCTGGACCTCTGAGCCACGGCCCAGGCCTAGGTTCCACTTCTTACTCCAAATGTATTAAAAACATAATCTGTGCCAGTGTCCTTGGCATTGTTTCTCACTCCATTGTTTCTCATTCAGGTTGTGTCTGACAGACAAACCGGGGAGCGTTTCCAGCGTTTTAAAAACATTTTTCTGTGATCTGCTCATTCACGAGCCTGATTGTCTGCATGGTAGGAGCAGCAAGCCACTTTCCACATGACGGCGTCTGAGACAGTCTGTAGGGATGCATACGATGTGAGACAGTCTGTAGGGATGCATACGATGTGTGTTGATCCTGTGAGCTTCTCCACCACATCTATTGTTTATGTCGTTGGATGGAGGGAAGCTCACGTTCACCGATGTGCTCGGCTGTCCAACACTCGGCTGTCCCTCTGTATTGCTTTGCAGTTTGAGGTCAAATACAGTTCCCGTACCGGGCAGTGATGCAGCCAGTGAGGATGCTCTCAGTGTTACCTCTGTGAAGGACTTTGGGCCCCAAACTGGCTGGTGGTAATGGAGGCATTGGTTGGTTGGTGTGTACCAGGGGTGGGCAACTTTGAGATGGAGAGGGCCAATATATGAACACACTCACTCCAGAGGGGCCACAGTGCATATTACTGTCGTAGCAAAAATAGCCGATCTACAAGTACTCATAGATCGGCTATTTTTGCTATATTTGAATTGAAAACCTGAATATTTTTTTGCTATTTTTGAATTGGAATCCTGAAAAGTAAGCTTTGTATTGAATTTCAAATGCATTTAGTTATAGTTATGTTATGTACTGTTAACATAACTACATTGGACACAAAAAGACTAACATTTTAATACTGGTCATGAAGTAATTAAAGCAGGTTTGGAATTGTAACAGCTGAAATCAATACTATATCAGTATTCTGATAACATAACATGCGGGCCGCATTAAGTGAAGGTGGGGGCCCTGCATGTGGCCCCCGGGCCGCCAGTTGCCCACCCCTGGTGTGTACGGTACGTCCCTAGTGAGTTCCTCAGTCATGTTCTCCTGGCACCATTGTGTCAGGTTCTCCACCTCTCCTCTGTCTGTAGGCTGTCTAATGGCACCATTGTGTCAGGTTCTCCACCTCTCCTCTGTCTGTAGGCTGTCTAATGGGTTCTCCACCTCTCCTCTGTCTGTAGGCTGTCTAATGGGTTCTCCACCTCTCCTCTGTCTGTAGGCTGTCTAATGGGTTCTCCACCTCTCCTCTGTCTGTAGGCTGTCTAATGGGTTCTCCACCTCTCCTCTGTCTGTAGGCTGTCTAATGGCCGTCAGTAATTTCCCCTCCAGGATCAGTAATACATTCATTCCCATCCCCCTTTTTATCCTTTTCGTTCACCCCGTCAAATGGAGGAGGATGTTCTGCTCACCCCTGTTTATGTTTATGTTTATTGAAGGATCCCCATTAGAGACACATGACTGAGCCTCTAGTCTTCCTGGGGTCCTGTTAAAGCTGCTATATGTCGTATAGCTGCTTTATTTGGTTGTTTGTGTACTGCAATATGATCCGCCACGGCTTTCCACCTGCTTCCTGGTATGTTGATGAGGGGTGTGTTGGTGGCTAAGCAGTAAGGGAGATGTAGAGTACTTTCCACCTGCTCCCTGGTATGTTGATGAGGGGTGTGTTGGTGGCTAAGCAGTAAGGGAGATGTAGAGTACTTTCCACCTGCTCCCTGGTATGTTGATGAGGGGTGTGTTGGTGGCTAAGCAGTAAGGGAGATGTAGAGTACTTTCCACCTGCTCCCTGGTATGTTGATGAGGGGTGTGTTGGTGGCTAAGCAGTAAGGGAGATGTAGAGTACTTCTTATCCTTGAGTCATTTGTTAAACCATTTTGACCTGAGATCAGATTCTAAAAATGTCTTCTACATCCTGACAGTTTTCTGAAAAAGCTATGTTTCTATGTCAGTCGGTCTTCGATTTAAAAAAAATAGCAGACCTACATGCTCATAGCGCGCCACTCGGTGGCGCGCTATGAGCTTGTAGATCTGCTATTTTTCAATAGCTAAAGTATAACGTAATGCTAACACCAAAAGGGGTTCCCGCCCAAAATGGGTTAATTCAGTCATTTTACATTGACGTTAATTTATTTTATTCATACATGTAGATGTCCCTAATTCAGATCTAGAGGTCAAAAAACATTATCATGTTAATGGTTAAATTATACTTGCAAAAATAACTGATTAGCATATTTAATTAAAAAATCCCTTTATTTTCATTGACATTTAATTCCTGGCTCTCCTCCCTTTGTCCCCCAGACTCATTGTTTGTGTTAATTGTGATTTGGTCACGAGCACTAATTACAATCCGGTGCTCTTGTCTTGTTATCTCGTGTGTCGTCCCTCCGTCCCTCGTCCATCACGCATTTTAATTACGATGCCTCTACGGCCCAATGCTGAAATAAAGCAAATAAATGTTGTGGAATAAACATTAAGCGTTTCCTTCCTAAGGAGATTTAATATGCTGTTACTGACTGTCGGGCAGAAACCCTGTATCTCCATATGTGACCAGATTGCAAAATCCAGCTTTTCACCAGAGTGAGTTATGAGTTATAATAGCACAGGCAGACTCTTCACATACTAGGGCATGTCTGAAATAAGTGTCAGAGCTGAAATCGACATGTAAATATGAAATAAATGCTTAAACATGTAGCTAGGTGTAATGTTAGAGACCACATAAGTGAACCTTTCAAGCCTGTTTTCTCAACTCGCTGTTTTGTGCAAGACATTACTATATCTCCAAAACTGGTGGGTCAAACTGAACAACCAATTATGCCAATTTGAAGCTATGATTCACTGCTTTCATATGACATGAAAAAAACGAAAATTCAAAAAAATCCAGTGGCAGTCCCTCAGTCAAATTTAGTCACATTTAATAATATGCTGTTGCTGACTGGGGCAGAAACCCTGTATCTCCATATTTCATCGTAATAATAATAATATAGAAAAAAACATTCTCAATTATTCAATTAACTTATGTCAGCTATTGGTTCTAAATAGCCCTATCGGCTTGGATATATTTTTGGCTAATTGCCCTGCCCTAGTGCCCTAGTGTTTGTTTGTGGTGAAGGGTGTGGCGCTCAGTCCCAGCTGTAGGAGGCGCCCATGGTGGTAAAAGAGCTTCCAGCTTCATAGCTCACCCTCTGATTTTATGTCTGGATAAATGTCACATGACCGCAATCTCAAGGGGAAGCAAATGCAAGTTTCAGTTCTTTAGCAACCTATATTTTGTGCTTAATCTGCACTGGAAAAGAATAGCCTATGAACCCCCTGGAGAATGTGCTCCGTGTTTCCTGTGGGAAATGTAGACTTACTTGGGAAAACATTGTTTTCAGACCTATAGCACCTGTATTGAATGTTGCTGCATAGTAAAGTTGTATCATACTTATCGACACTAGGGCATTAAGCAACTAGTCGACTAGTAAATCCACTAGTCGACCATGTTGGTACTAGTTGACTAGTTGATAAAAAAGGGTTTTATTTTTACACAGTTTTTAAATGTACAAATATTTAATTCCAAATGTTTTTATTTTTTTATT
>NC_136810.1:4002985-4117985 GCF_951216825.1 Electrona antarctica | reverse complement strand
TTAAAAACATTCGCTCTGAAAGAATATATTCAAAGATTTGTGCCACATTTTCTCGATCAAAAAAAATATAGCAGACCTACAAGCTCGTAGCACGGCACATAGTGCCGCGCTACGAGCTTGTAGATCTGCTATTTTTCAATAGCTAAAGTATAACCTAATGCTTTAAAACACCAACAGGGGTTCCCGTCCAGAATGTGTTAACAATCAAACAATGAATTGGCCCATGATTGGCATTCCCTTGGCAAAATATTTTCATTACTCTGGGGAAAATGTAATGAAAAGGTTCTTGTGTTCTTGCTCTTTCATTACATCCTATATGAGTTGAAGTTAACGTGCTACAGGCTACAGCCATAACTCAGCGAGCTGGAGGATTTCCACATTGATTAGCTGTTTGTATTCTTTAGGCCTCGGGCCAGTGTCAGGGAGCCTCCTTGATCATTAGAACAGCAGTGATCTTGTGACAGCTGTGATCACGATCGTGCTTCAACAAAGCAGATCCCCTCCTGCCCACCGACTGCACTCACTACTTAGGCCTCTTTACTTAACCCATTTAGGCCTGACGTCAAAAATGTTCTGAAAAACCTCATGTTTCTGTATCAGTGGTGCTCAATATTTCATGTCAAGGACCCCAAAAATGATATGTAATTGGCCGCCGACCCCCCTCTGAAAATATGTTGTTCCAGGGACCTCTCAGAAGCAAAGATTTGAGTTAAAAACGTTTGCTCTGTAATAATATATATTCAAAGATTTGAGGCACATTTTCACGATTTTTCAAAAATAGCAGATCTACAAGTTCATAGCGCGCCACTCGGTGGCGCGCTATGAACTTGTAGATCTGCTCTTTTTCAATAGCTAAAGTATAACATAACGCTTAAAACACCAAAAGGGGTTCCCGCCCAAAATGGGTTAACCCATTTAGACCTGAGGACGATTCTAAAACAGTTCTTCTAAATCATGACATTTTTTATGAAAAACCCATGTTTCTGTATCAATGGGTCTCAAAACTATTTCATGTCAAAGACCCCAAGAACTATATGTATTTGGCCCGCCAGACCCCGTCTCAAAATATGTAGTTCCAGGAATTCACCCCCCGCCCAGAAGCAAATATTTGAGTTAAAAACGCTCACTCTGAAAGAATATATATTCAAAGATTTGCGCCACATTTTCACGATTTTTCAAAAATAGCAGACCTACACTCGGTGCCGCGCTATGAGCTTGTAGATCTGCTATTTTTCAATAGCTAAAGTATAACATAATGCTTTAAAACACCAAAAGGGGTTCCCCGTCCGTCCAGAATGGGTTAAGTTCACATTTCAACCCCTGCGGAGCCAGCCCACCTCTGACTGCACCTCCTGCCCCTCCACGGAGCCAGCCCACCTCTGACTGCACCTCCTGCCCCTCCACGGAGGAACTGCAGATTGACTCTGACTGCACCTCCTGCCCCTCCACGGAGGAACTGCAGATTGCCATGGCTGATTGCTGCTGATGAGAAGAAAATGAATGTGTGCTGATTATTATGGGACAGAAAAAAAAGAGAGAGCTGTGCAGAGTAGACACTCCTAAACCAGGATCATCTGGCGTCAGCTGTGTGTGTGTGTGTGCGTGTGTGTGTGTGTGTGTGTGTGTGTGTGTGTGTGTGTGTGTGTGTGTGTGTGTGTGTGTGTGTGTGTGTGTGTGTGTGTGTGTGTGTGTGTGTGTGTGTGTGTGTGTGTGTGTGTGTGTGTGTGTGTGTGTGTGTGTGTGTGCGGTTGTTGAATAGTTTCTTCTAAATGGATGATTGACAGCTAATGGAAGCGCTTCAAACAGCGTCTGAGTTAGAATGAGAGACGAGCGACTGGGTCGGGAAGAGCTGGAATGTTCAGTGAAGCTCGGAGGATAATGGATCTTCTGTTGGTTCTGTGGCTCTGGTTGACCAACAGAACATGAGGAAGCTCAGAGGATAATGGATCTTCTGTTGGTTCTGTGGCTCTGGGTTGACCAACAGAACATGAGGAAGCTCAGAGGATAATGGATCTTCTGTTGGTTCTGTGGCTCTGGTTGACCAACAGAACATGAGGAAGCTCAGAGGATAATGGATCTTCTGTTGGTTCTGTGGCTCTGGTTGACCAACAGAACATGAGGAAGCTCAGAGGATAATGGATCTTCTGTTGGTTCTGTGGCTCTGGTTGACCAACAGAACATGAGGAAGCTCAGAGGATAATGGATCTTCTGTTGGTTCTGTGGCTCTGGTTGACCAACAGAACATGAGGAAGCTCAGAGGATAATGGATCTTCTGTTGGTTCTGTGGCTCTGGTTGACCAACAGAACATGAGGAAGCTCAGAGGATAATGGATCTTCTGTTGGTTCTGTGGCTCTGGTTGACCAACAGAACATGAGGAAGCTCAGAGGATAATGGATCTTCTGTTGGTTCTGTGGCTCTGGTTGACCAACAGAACATGAGGAAGCTCAGAGGATAATGGATCTTCTGTTGGTTCTGTGGCTCTGGTTGACCAACAGAACATGAGGAAGCTCAGAGGATAATGGATCTTCTGTTGGTTCTGTGGCTCTGGTTGACCAACAGAACATGAGGAAGCTCAGAGGATAATGGATCTTCTGTTGGTTCTGTGGCTCTGGTTGACCAACAGAACATGAGGAAGCTCAGAGGATAATGGATCTTCTGTTGGTTCTGTGGCTCTGGTTGACCAACAGAACATGAGGAATCTCAGAGGATAATGGATCTTCTGTTGGTTCTGTGGCTCTGGTTGACCAACAGAACATGAGGAAGCTCAGAGGATAATGGATCTTCTGTTGGTTCAGTGGCTCTGGGTTGACCAACAGAACATGAGGAAGCTCAGAGGATAATGGATCTTCTGTTGGTTCTGTGGCTCTGGTTGACCAACAGAACATGAGGAAGCTCAGAGGATAATGGATCTTCTGTTGGTTCTGTGGCTCTGGTTGACCAACAGAACATGAGGAAGCTCGGAGGATAATGGATCTTCTGTTGGTTCTGTGGCTCTGGTTGACCAACAGAACATGAGGAAGCTCAGAGGATAATGGATCTTCTGTTGGTTCTGTGGCTCTGGTTGACCAACAGAACATGAGGAAGCTCAGAGGATAATGGATCTTCTGTTGGTGGTTCAGTGGCTCTGGTTGACCAACAGAACATGAGGAAGCTCAGAGGATAATGGATCTTCTGTTGGTTCCGTGGCTCTGGTTGACCAACAGAACATGAGGAAGCTCAGAGGATAATGGATCTTCTGTTGGTTCCGTGGCTCTGGTTGACCAACAGAACATGAGGAAGCTCAGAGGATAATGGATCTTCTGTTGGTTCCGTGGCTCTGGTTGACCAACAGAACATGAGGAAGCTCAGAGGATAATGGATCTTCTGTTGGTTCTGTGGCTCTGGTTGACCAACAGAACATGAGGAAGCTCAGAGGATAATGGATCTTCTGTTGGTTCCGTGGCTCTGGTTGACCAACAGAACATGAGGAAGCTCAGAGGATAATGGATCTTCTGTTGGTTCTGTGGCTCTGGGTTGACCAACAGAACATGAGGAAGCTCAGAGGATAATGGATCTTCTGTTGGTTCTGTGGCTCTGGTTGACCAACAGAACATGAGGAAGCTCAGAGGATAATGGATCTTCTGTTGGTTCTGTGGCTCTGGTTGACCAACAGAACATGAGGAAGCTCGGAGGATAATGGATCTTCTGTTGGTTCTGTGGCTCTGGTTGACCAACAGAACATGAGGAAGCTCAGAGGATAATGGATCTTCTGTTGGTTCTGTGGCTCTGGTTGACCAACAGAACATGAGCTGGCATTTCATAAGACATCTTATTCAAGAAAAAACCTTTGTGGGAACTATTTATTACCTACCTACGGTTCCATAATAGTTTTAGAGGACATGAGGATAAGCCCAGTTGGAACCAGTAATGCTTAACCCATTCTGGACGGGAACCCTGTTTGGTGTTTTGGAGTATTATGTTATACTGTAGCTATTGAAAAATATCAGATCTACAAGCTCGTAGCGCGGCACCGAGTGCCGCGCTACGAGCTTGTAGATCTGATATTTTTTGAAAAATCGTGAAAATGTCGTGCAAATCCTTGAATATATATTCTTCCAACGTTTTTAACTCATATCTTTGCTTCTGTGGAGGTCCCTGGAACAACATATTTTCAGATGGGGGTCGGCGGCCAATTACATATATTTTTGGGAGTGCTTGACATGAAATATTGAACACCACTGACATAGAAACATAGGTATTTTCAGAAAACTGTCAGGATTTAGAAGACATTTTTTTAAATTTCGACGTCAGGCCTAAATGGGTTAAAAGACCACACCCGTGGTCGGTCAAGTTGGGTTCATTGACTACAACTCACGGTGTGCTTGACGTGACGGACGACGGCCATTTTCAAAAGCATAATGTGGTTTGTTTGAATTCAGTGGAATTGCTTTTGGGTTCCAGTCATTTCAGTACAGTATGAAAACCAACTTGCAAAGACATTAGACTTGCTTGAGATGCAGTCCAACAACACACTGGATTGAGATGCAGTCCAACACACTGGATTTATCCTCGCAGAACATTTTCGTCAAAGCACTGATTGGTCCGAAAAATAGTCGCTGAAGAAAAGATACATTTTTCGAGTGATATTCTGCACTGTGATGTTTAGCCAAACAATGACTCATTTAAGCTATGTTCCGGAACGTCTTAATGAACATGGAAAAATATGTAAATGATCTGTTTATGTACAGTATATAAGCTGTGAATAGACAATGGCATGTATTGATGCTAGCATGGTCCTTTAAAGTTTAACCCATTTAGGCCTGACATCGAACTTTATGACAGTTTTCTGAAAAACCCAATGTTTCTATATCAGTGGTGCTCAATATTTCATGTCAAGAACCCCAAAAATGATCTGTATTTGGCCACCAACCCCCATCTGAAAATATGTTGTTCCAGGGACCTCCCAGAAGCACAGATATGAGTTAGCTCTGAAAGAATATATATTCAAAGATTTGAGTCACATTTTCACGATTTTTTGTAGATCTGCTATTTCTCAATAGCTAAAGTATAATACTTAAAACACCAAAAGGGGTTCCCGCCCAATATGGGTTAAAGTAAAAAAGGATTGATTGCACCAGAAATCAGGGCAGACATGTCTGAGGTTCTCATCCAGATAGGCAGCCTGTATATATAGATGTGGTGTCGGTTATGCTTTCAGATTTATATTCTCCAATAGCGTGTGGAGGAATGCTGGGTTTCTCAGCATCGCAGGCATCTCCCTAACCACTGGCAAGCACATGTTTTTAATTCCGTTATCTTTAAAGTTTCACAGTCAATAAATGTTTGTTTCTGAGACACGTTTCTCTTCCCCCTGTCTCTCTACAGCATCTGACTCTGGGTTCACAAGGGGTTAAATGCTTTGATCATGTCATCCACTAGACAGGACCTCTGTGGGATTGGACTATGTGACCTCTCTTACCATGTGGCCTGCGGGACGCTGCTGTGACAGCCCAGCGGTGGCCCTCATGACTTAGGGGTCAACTATGTTCTCTATGGTCACACATCACTGTAATAGGGCTGAGTAGATCTACATGGAGGTGATGACAGCGGCGTTATAGTTTATTATCTTTACAACACTTCTTGGTTTTATAAGTTGCCATAAAATTACGTGTGTACAGTTTGAACTCTTGAAGTAGTCTGAGTAGTTTTTCTCTTCTCACCCCTCATCTTTGTGAGCATCAAGCGCTGCCACTGAAGTATAGACACTAGGGTCTTGTCAAGTGTTCACTATTGCTCTTGAGTTTTACAGAATGATTTAGATCAATAGTTATTAACATTTTAGGATTTCCGGTCTCGTCGGGGGACATTTTCGATGACGTCCCACTGTTATGCAACATCGAATGGTGCGTAACAGGCGCTCCCAGGCTGTGGAACGATGCGATCGGTTTTGGTCAATAACCTCCGTCTTTATGTCTTTATGAACTTCGTCCTGGGCGATCGGGGTGTTAAATGACATGGTGTGTTTGTTTACATGGTTGTCATGTTGGAAACAACATAACATTCAGCAGCATTAGACAGTGGTCCGTTATAGAGCCAAGCGGTTATCAAGAAATAACACACTGCTGAATTCAGCAATTGACCAATCAGAATCAAGCATTCAGCCAAGCCATGTAATGATGTGTTACAGTGTTCAATTGTTCATTAAATCTTTGAGGCTGTTGCCAGACTGTCATCTTGGAGTTTATTTCAGTGTGAAGAAGTCTGTGCTTCTTGTATTGAGGCATTTTCTTTCACCCGCAACCCATAATAAAGTTGATTATTAGCAGACTGGAGAGATTTGGGGAATCTTTAAAGCCTGTGTTGAATGTTTCTGTGGTTGTTTCCACAAAACAAGGAAAGCTAATTATTTATTTGGGTTTGTTTATGTCCAACTTGTCCGTCCATTCATGTCTAATGGCCTAATTGTTATTCCATTCAAGCAATATGAATATTGCATGATGTGATTGCACCGATTTGAACAAGGTAACATTGTTTGGCTTCTCAGAAAGCAAAAATGTCACACACTAGTTAAACCATTATATATTTGTATGTATTGATAATCAAGAACACATTGTTTGGAAGTGTAATAGCTGTATCCTTATATCTTGTCTCATCACCTGCTAACAATCAGGTTTGTACATGTGCTAAAATGCTTCACTAACGCATAGGGGAAGATTACAGCTAAAATGCTTCACTAACGCATAGGGGAAGAGTACAGCTAAAATGCTTCACTAGGGGAATATTACAGCTAAAATGCTTCACTAGGTGAAGATTACAGCTAAAATTCTTCACTAGGGGAAGATTACAGCTAAAATTCTTCACTAGGTGAAGATTACAGCTAAAATGTTTCACTAACGCAGTAACGCATAGGGGAAGATTACAGCCAAAAGGCTTCACTAACATAGGGTGGACAGACAGATAGATGGACAGAAGGGCTACAGGCTAATAGCAAAGTCCAGTGTGTTCAAGAGCGGTGCCCGTTGGGCATACTGGCATACTTGGAACGATGCAAGTTGGACCAATGACTGGTCGGAAACGACACAAAAAGGCCTGTACTTGCGAACAGAAAGTAGTCCTTTTCTCCTGAACCTAATTTAATTGGCGTGTGAAAGCAGCCCGCTTCAGTTCACCTCAACACGACTTTCACAGAAACATCGGCTGCCGCTAAAAAGAAACAAAAACCTTTTAGGTTGCATTTTTTTTGCTTGTGCTCATTTCCAACCCAAGTGCCGCAAAAAAAAAAAAAAAGCATTTGCACTGTGGCACATTCAGAGAGTCCCTAACTGGCCTGTTTTTTTTTTTTTTTTCATTTCAGGATATTTTCTTCACATGCCTGCCTCATAAAGGCTAAATTGTTTCAGTTCTGAACTGATTGAGCCTGAGACACAGAAAAAAGGAAAGGGGGAGAGAGAGAGAAAGCCTCCTACGGGGTTGGAGGTAAAGGGGGGTAAAGGAAAGGGGGAGAGAGAGAAAGCCTCCTCCGGGGTTGGAGGTAAAGGGGGGTAAAGGAAAGGGGGAGAGAGAGAGAGCCTCCTACGGGGTTGGAGGTAAAGGGGGGTAAAGGAAAGGGAGAGAGAGAAAAAGCCTCCTACGGGGTTGGAGGTAAAGGGGGGTAAAGGAAAGGGGGAGAGAGAAAAAGCCTCCTACGGGGTTGGAGGTAAAGGGGGGTAAAGGAAAGGGGGAGAGAGAGAAAGCCTCCTACGGGGTTGGAGGTAAAGGGGGGTAAAGGAAAGGGGGAGAGAGAGAGAAAGCCTCCTACGGGGTTGGAGGTAAAGGGGGGTAAAGGAAAGGGGGAGAGAGAGAAAGCCTCCTACGGGGTTGGAGGTAAAGGGGGGTAAAGGAAAGGGGGAGAGAGAGAAAGCCTCCTACGGGGTTGGAGGTAAAGGGGGGTAAAGGAAAGGGGGAGAGAGAGAGCCTCCTACGGGGTTGGAGGTAAAGGGGGGTAAAGGAAAGGGGGAGAGAGAGAGAAAGCCTCCTACGGGGTTGGAGGTAAAGGGGGGTAAAGGAAAGGGGGAGAGAGAGAAAGCCTCCTACGGGGTTGGAGGTAAAGGGGGGTAAAGGAAAGGGGGAGAGAGAGAGAAAGCCTCCTACGGGGTTGGAGGTAAAGGGGGGTAAAGGAAAGGGGGAGAGAGAGAAAGCCTCCTACGGGGTTGGAGGTAAAGGGGGGTAAAGGAAAGGGGGAGAGAGAGAAAGCCTCCTACGGGGTTGGAGGTAAAGGGGGGTAAAGGAAAGGGGGAGAGAGAGAGAAAGCCTCCTACGGGGTTGGAGGTAAAGGGGGGTAAAGGAAAGGGGGAGAGAGAGAAAGCCTCCTACGGGGTTGGAGGTAAAGGGGGGTAAAGGAAAGGGGGAGAGAGAGAGAAAGCCTCCTACGGGGTTGGAGGTAAAGGGGGGTAAAGGAAAGGGGGAGAGAGAGAGA
The DNA here is from genome assembly GCF_951216825.1 of Electrona antarctica. Lineage (NCBI taxonomy): Eukaryota > Metazoa > Chordata > Actinopteri > Myctophiformes > Myctophidae > Electrona > Electrona antarctica. The sequence continues at coordinate 4,109,550 of NC_136810.1, read as the reverse complement.
GCCTCCTACGGGGTTGGAGGTAAAGGGGGGTAAAGGAAAGGGGGAGAGAGAGAAAGCCTCCTACGGGGTTGGAGGTAAAGGGGGGTAAAGGAAAGGGGGAGAGAGAGAAAGCCTCCTACGGGGTTGGAGGTAAAGGGGGGTAAAGGAAAGGGGGGGAGAGAGAAAGCCTCCTACGGGGTTGGAGGTAAAGGGGGGTAAAGGAAAGGGGGAGAGAGAGAAAAAGCCTCCTACGGGGTTGGAGGTAAAGGGGGGTAAAGGAAAGGGGGAGAGAGAGAAAGCCTCCTACGGGGTTGGAGGTAAAGGGGGGTAAAGGAAAGGGGGAGAGAGAGAAAGCCTCCTACGGGGTTGGAGGTAAAGGGGGGTAAAGGAAAGGGGGAGAGAGAAAAAGCCTCCTACGGGGTTGGAGGTAAAGGGGGGTAAAGGAAAGGGGGAGAGAGAGAAAGCCTCCTACGGGGTTGTGCTAAACCACTTATTTCAAGCTAAACTGGATTATATACAAAAGAGACAAAGCCGGAATGCCTGGGCTGTGGGTGTAACAGAGCTGCAGCACTCGGGGAGCGCTCGCCTGGCTCATAATTGAACTTAACGCATTCTGGGCGGGAACCCCTTTTGGTGTTTTAAGCATTATGCTAGTGAAAAATAGCAGATCTACAAGCTCATAGCGCGGCACCGAGTGCCGCGCTACGAGCTTTGTAGGTCTGCTATTTTTGAAAAATCGTGAAAATGTGGAGCAAATCTTTGAATATATATTCTTTCAGAGCGAACGTTTTTAACTCAAATCTTTGCTTACGGGGGGTCACTGGAACAACATACTTTCAGATGGGGGTCGGTGGCCAATTTCATATAATTTTTGGGGTCCTTGACATGAAATATTGAGCACCACTGATACAGAAACATGAGGTATTTCAGAAAACTTTTAGAAGACTTTTTCTTTTTCTTTTTTTTTTCGATGTCAGGCCTATATGGGTTAAGCTTTTGAGAGGCACACATTTTAACCACAGGCATATTAGGGGAGGATGCACGCGTTTGTTTACCCAAGAGATAATCGCGATATGGTATGTTACTATGTTTACCCCTTAGAATACGGTATTTATGTTACTGTGTAGAGTTTACCCCCTAGAATATGGTGTTTCCAAAGCAGACTGAAGAATTCCCGCTTGCTCGTTAGGTTGCACGAGTTCCTCTTTTGTTGTAGCTTTCTTAATTGTTTTCTCCATTGTGGCTGAGAGAGCGACCGAGGAGGGATTTGAACTGCATGCTGTGCTCAAAGGATCGATTCACATTGTTGATGCTGTTCGAAAGGCATCGGTTTACAGTGGAGAAATAAGGTTAGTGCTGCACAAACCCCACTTCAAAATACCCCAACATTTTACAGGCTCTCTTTTTTTTTGCTGTTGCAAAAGAGTGTGGTGTGTCAGTGTGTGTCTGTGGGGGTTGGGGGGGGGGGGGCTGGGGGGGGGGGGATCATAGTGTGTGTCTGTGTCCCGAGCTGAATGTCTTTATAATAGCGGGCATAGCTGATCTACAAGCTTTTGCAATTTTGGGGAAAATGTTTCAAAATATAATATAAATCTTTCGATTATCTAACTATAAATGCGCCACGTCTCTGTGTGCATGCGTCCGTGCGCGTGTGTGTGCGTGCGTGCGTGCGCGTGTGTGTGCGTGCGTGCGTGCGTGCGCGTGTGTGTGCGTGCGTGCGTGCGTGCGTGCGTGCGCGTGTGTGTGCGTGCGTGCGTGCGTGCGTGCGTGAGCGTGTGTGTGCGTGCGTGCACGGATGTAATGCACGTAACTCAAGAACTGTTTGCCCGACTTCAAATTCGACACGCGTTCCACCCCGCAGGGAGTCGTTCGGACCCACGGTTCTCCAGAACCGTACAGGTCTAGTCTCAAATAATTGCGATCAGCCACATTATGTAATAACTGTGACACCCTTCCCAAACACCTGGTCTAGGACAAGTAGTCCTGCTCCTTTGTCCAACCGCACCCCCCCCCGCCCCCCCCCCTGCACCCCCGACCCCCCCCCTGTGCACTACCTGTGCACTCTCCTTAAACCCTGTGTGGTCATGCTGCAGTGTGGGAGCCTGTGTCTCCTTACAATTTACAATTTAGGCATTTATCAGACGCTCTTAATCCAGAGCGACTTACATTAAGCAAGAACAAAAAGCATGGCAATACATCACATACATAAAAAGTAGTTATCATGAAACATGCGTAAGCTAAGAACGTAACAGTGGAATATCTATATAATGAAACTATATATATAAACTATACATAATAATACTATATTATATTATACATATGTAATATACAGTGCTATGACTACATAAAATGCAATTCTAGTGCTGTCTACCTAACATGCTATAAGTCTGTATCAAATGCTTTCTAAGTCTACGTAAAGTGCTATATCTAAGGGGCTAGGGCAAGTGCTACGGGCCATGGTGGAGTCTGAAGAGGTGGGTTTTCAGACTACCCTGTGTGTGCATGCTGCCGTGTGGGAGCATATCTGTGTCGACGAGCCTCGTAAATCCAAACTGCATCCCCCCCCTCGCAGCAGTGGCGGTCAGGACATATTAACACCTCACCACTGACCTCTCTGGCACGGCCTCAGGGCGAACAGCCTGCAGGCCTCACAGAACTGCTGAGTCCACACTGTCCTCGTTCACAGCAGCGTACAGTACAGTACAGCACGTCTGCCCACTTGTTTACGTTCAGAAGTGGAGAGGATATACGGCGCTTTATTCCCTCGTTGCTGCTATAATCATTGTATGGATGGATTGAGCATGAAGTAAACCATGGTGAGATCTGTGTTAGTTTGAGGAGTTCATATGCAGTTCAGATGAGTCGTGCGGGGCTGAGTGAGGGGAGACAATAGACAAGTTGTGCACTTAGAGCAATTGATTCCGTTGCCACTTAATAGATTCTCCCGTGATTTACATCTAGTGCAGAAGAGCATAAATCTTGGCTCTTTCTTTTGTCTTTGTCTTTTATGCCATGTCATATTTCAAGTAATACAACTCGCAAGTTTCTGCAGTGTTGCCTCATTCTGAAATCCATTAGCATGTTTGGCTCAGTGTCACTTATTCCCTGAAAGAAAGGCTTGTTAAAGTAGTGTACCACCTTGGGATTTATTTTTAACTTTCTTAAACCATTTTGGGCGGAAACCCCCTTTTGGTGTTTTAAGCATTATGTTATACTTTAGCCATTGAAAAATAGCAGATCTACAAGCTCATAGCGCGGCACCGAGTGCCGCGCTACGAGCTTGTAGGTCTGCTATTTTTTTTTAAATCGTGAAAATGTGGCGCAAATCTTTGAATATATATATTCTTTCAGAGCCAAAGTTTTTTACTCAAATCTTTGCTTATGGGCCCTGGAACAACATATTTTCAGATGGGGTTCGGTGGCCAATTACATAATAATCTTGGGGGTCCTTGACATGAAAAGGTTTGAGAACCACTGACATAGAAACATAGGGTTTAGAAGACATTTGTAGAATCGTTCCCAGGTCAAAATGGCTTAAAGTGACATATATTGGTTTCAGATCCCCTGTGGAGTGTGTATGTTTATCATGTAATCTATAGAAACCATGTTGGCAATACGACAACAACTTTCACGAGAGAAAATTCCCCTTTTTTTACAGCCACAAATTGTTCCGGTCCGCTTTCTCTGTGTTCCTACATTTCCCATGATGCATTGTGTGGTAAAGCGGTGACCTGGCACGCCCACGCAGTCCATGTGGTCGCCGTTAAATCAACCTGATGCATAGTTATTGTTGTCAAGTCATGGCCGTTGGCTACTGTCTCACTAGCCAACAGTACACCAGAGATCCATTGTGAAAAAGGTCTGTGCTTCTAAGCTCCTTAAAGTGATATATGGTGTGTCTCCTCTCCTCCTCCAGCAGAACATCTCAAGGTGGGGTCATGGTTGGGGTATTAAACGGTGTAGTATAGGGTCTATTTCATGCAGATCTGACAGACCTGCTGGTGGATGGTTGATGAAAGCAGTGATGGAAACTGGAAAGTAAACTAAGTACATTTACTTAATAATGATAAGTACAATGTTAAGGTATTTGTACTTTACTTGAGTATTTCCAATTTCCAATACTCCACAAATATTGTACATACATTTATTTGACAACTTTTCGATTTGGATTATTATTACAAAACATACATTATAACCACTTCAGCCCATTGTACATTTTCCAGCCATTTGAAAATATAGCCGAAGCTCACAATGCGTCGCTATTTGACACATTGTGAGCTTGTAGTTCTGCTATTTTCAAAATGTGTATACATTTGAAATAACGCATAATGCACAAACAATATGTTATACTTTCAGTACATTTTGACACCAATACTTTTGTACTTTTTTTTTTGTACATTTTGAATTCCAGTATAATTTCTATATTGCACTATTGATACTTTTACTACAAGTACAAAATGGGAATAATTTTTTCCAGCACTGGATGAAATGATTGAGCTCTAATCCTCCTGGTTTATCTGTTTTATTTTTGTCTAAAATAATAAATCCTTTTGAAGCAGCAGCTCCGTGTCTGATCCAGCATTCAGATAAAACATTCCTCCATGTCAACATTCAGCTGAAACATTCCACCGTGTCACTAACTGCTAATAATAGTGATGCATGGCGTGGTATTAACCTCTGTTCCACAGGAAGTGGGCCTTAAATCTGACCCCAGAGCTGCTAACCTGCGTCCGTTGGGCGCTCTGTGTGAAGCTTGTTTGTTCCACAGTGACCCGTGAGCCCTCCTCCTCTGCCCTTTGACTTGGGACCGACACGCCACTCTTAAATCAATAATTTTGAATGTCCACCAAGACGGGATGGTTCGTAACGTTGTCTCGATGCGAGTAGCGTGTGGCATTTGGGGGAATTCATATTCAGTGGCGCTGGTTTGAAAGCCTGCTTGTTTTGACCTTGATCATCAAATTATACAGCCAAGGTCACGCTGATGGCTTTCAAGTTGGAAGTAGACGAATGAAGGTGGACATGTTAACAGTCCGCTTTTACTAGACTAGGGTAGAGGGGGCTATTTCTTTACCAAGAAAACAACATATATCATAAAGTCAAACCGCAAACCCCAAATTGGAATCACATGTTGAGAGAGAGGGGGCGTCTATAGAAGCGCTGCTGCAAAAGTGCTTTCACTTCTGCCCATAGGGGGCGCCATGAATGCAAAGATTTGCATCATATGTTGTTTTGTCTTTTTTGCTTTGCACTGGTGTATTGAGCTTTTATATGACTGTTTGTTCTAATTTAACCATATGAGAGTACCTGTCACCTTAAGTGAGTGATGTCATTAATTGGTTTGACCCGATAGGCTTACCATTAGGTCAGACAGCCTTCAAAAAGGATGCTTTCTCATTTGTGTTCATAAAGATAGCCTGATGAAGGCTAACGTTGCTGTTTCCCTATTAAAAGTTGGGTCACTGCATTTGAAGACAGTGTGTGGGTGTTTGTTCCTTTTTCATTGTTTGTTGGGCATCGTACCCTCTCCTACGCACCTGTCTCCTGTACGTTGCTTTTTATCATATGTTGTATAAAATTGCTATTTACCATACATGGATTACATGCAGTGACAAATATCAGCCTCCCCGTCCAGCGTCCCTCTCCTGAACACGGGCCAATACTGTTCCTACAGATGCTCAACAAAGCCAAATACACGGTGCGATCCCAAAGCCGAATCCACGCGGTGCGATCCAAACAACTTTACACATTATTTAGACAAAGCATTTTCTGAAAGGCCTCGATACAGTTCAACATACAGTACATTGTGGCCTCGATACAGTTCAACATACAGTACATTGTGGCCTGGATACAGTTCAACATACAGTACATTGTGGCCTGGATACAGTTCAACATACAGTACATTGTGGCCTGGATACAGTTCAACATACAGTACATTGTGGCCTCGATACAGTTCAACATACAGTACATTGTGGCCTCGATACAGTTCAACATACAGTACATTGTGGCCTGGATACAGTTCAACATACAGTACATTGTGGCCTGGATACAGTTCAACATACAGTACATTGTGGCCTCGATACAGTTCAACATACAGTACATTGAAAGGCCTCGATACAGTTCAACATACAGTACATTGTGGCCTGTAGATACAGTTCAACATACAGTACATTGTGGCCTCGATACAGTTCAACATACAGTACATTGTGGCCTGTAGATACAGTTCAACATACAGTACATTGTGGCCTGGATACAGTTCAACATACAGTACATTGTGGCCTGGATACAGTTCAACATACAGTACATTGTGGCCTCGATACAGTTCAACATACAGTACATTGTGGCCTGGATACAGTTCAACATACAGTACATTGGAAGGCCTGGAAGGCCTCGATACAGTTCAACATACAGTACATTGTGGCCTGTAGATACAGTTCAACATACAGTACATTGTGGCCTGTAGATACAGTTCAACATACAGTACATTGTGGCCTGTGATACAGTTCAACATACAGTACATTGTGGCCTCGATACAGTTCAACATACAGTACATTGTGGCCTGGATACAGTTCAACATACAGTACATTGGAAGGCCTGGAAGGCCTCGATACAGTTCAACATACAGTACATTGTGGCCTCGATACAGTTCAACATACAGTACATTGTGGCCTGGATACAGTTCAACATACAGTACATTGGAAGGCCTGGAAGGCCTCGATACAGTTCAACATACAGTACATTGTGGCCTCGATACAGTTCAACATACAGTACATTGTGGCCTCGATACAGTTCAACATGCAGTGCATTGTGGCCTCGATACAGTTCAACATACAGTACATTGTGGCCTCGGTACAGTTCAACATACAGTACATTGTGGCCTGGATACAGTTCAACATACAGTACATTGTGGCCTCGGTACAGTTCAACATACAGTACATTGTGGCCTCGATACAGTTCAACATACAGTACATTGTGGCCTGTAGATACAGTTCAACATACAGTACATTGTGGCCTGTAGATACAGTTCAACATACAGTACATTGTGGCCTCGATACAGTTCAACATACAGTACATTGTGGCCTGTAGATACAGTTCAACATACAGTACATTGTGGCCTGTAGATACAGTTCAACATACAGTACATTGTGGCCTCGATACAGTTCAACATACAGTACATTGTGGCCTGTAGATACAGTTCAACATACAGTACATTGTGGCCTGTGATACAGTTCAACATACAGTACATTGTGGCCTGTAGATACAGTTCAACATACAGTACATTGTGGCCTGTAGATACAGTTCAACATACAGTACATTGTGGCCTCGATACAGTTCAACATACAGTACATTGTGGCCTGTAGATACAGTTCAACATACAGTACATTGTGGCCTCGATACAGTTCAACATACAGTACATTGTGGCCTCGATACAGTTCAACATACAGTACATTGTGGCCTGTAGATACAGTTCAACATACAGTACATTGTGGCCTGTAGATACAGTTCAACATACAGTACATTGTGGCCTCGGTACAGTTCAACATACAGTACATTGTGGCCTGGATACAGTTCAACATACAGTACATTGTGGCCTCGGTACAGTTCAACATACAGTACATTGTGGCCTCGGTACAGTTCAACATACAGTACATTGTGGCCTGTAGATACAGTTCAACATACAGTACATTGTGGCCTCGATACAGTTCAACATACAGTACATTGTGGCCTGTAGATACAGTTCAACATACAGTACATTGTGGCCTGTGATACAGTTCAACATACAGTACATTGTGGCCAGCTAAGTCCTGCCCTATGCGGGAGCTAACTATCTCCGTAGACAACGCCCTGGTAAAGTCTGTCCCGACAGCCAGGAACCTTGGTGTTGTCCTGGACAGTCAGCTCTCGTTCAAAACACACATCACAGCTGTCACTAGATCCTGTAGGTTTACACTCTACAACATACGACGAATTAGACCGTTCCTCACCCAGGAGTCAGCCCAGCTCCTAATCCAGACAACAGTCTTGTCAAAACTTGACTATTGCAACTCCCTCCTTACTGGCCTACCGGCATGTGCACTTAAGCCCCTCCAACTGATCCAAAATGCCGCAGCACGCTTGGTCTTCAACCAACCTAAATTCTCACACGTCTCCCCCCTTCTCCGCTCGCTCCATTGGCTCCCGGTCGCTGCCCGCACAGAATACAAAACTCTGATGCTGGCATTCAAAGCAACCAAAGGCATGGCCCCCCCATATCTCACAAGTATGATCGTACCCTACAAACCCTCCCGCTCACTCAGATCAGCCAACGCAGGGAAGCTGGAGGTACCTTCACTAAAAACGCCGGGACAACGCTCCACACGTCCCAAACTCTTCTCCCTTCTGGCTCCAAAACTATGGAATGCACTTCCCATTGCAGTCAGAACTGCAGCCTCACTCCCAATCTTCCGCCGTAGTCTGAAAACCCACCTCTTCAGACTCCACCATGGCCCGTAGCACTTGCCCTAGCCTAGCCCCTTAGATAGCACATTATGTAGACTTAGATAGTATTTTAAACAGACTTATAGCTTGTTATGTAGACAGCTCTAGAATTGCACTTTATGTAGTCATAGCACTTTATAGTACACATGTATAATATATTATATAGTATAGTATGTATAGTTTACATAGATACTCCACTGTTACGTTCTTAGTTTACGCATGATTCATGATAACTACTTTTTATACATGTGATGTATGCCATGCTTTTTGTTATTGCTTAATGTAAGTCGCTCTGGATTAAGAGCGTCTGCTAAATGCCTAAATTGTAAATTGTAAATTGTAAATTGCCTGTAGATACAGTTCAACATACAGTACATTGTGGCCTGTAGATACAGTTCAACATACAGTACATTGTGGCCTCGATACAGTTCAACATACAGTACATTGTGGCCTCGGTACAGTTCAACATACAGTACATTGTGGCCTGGTACAGTTCAACATACAGTACATTGTGGCCTCGATACAGTTCAACATACAGTACATTGTGGCCTCGATACAGTTCAACATACAGTACATTGTGGCCTGTAGATACAGTTCAACATACAGTACATTGTGGCCTCGATACAGTTCAACATACAGTACATTGTGGCCTGTAGATACAGTTCAACATACAGTACATTGTGGCCTGTAGATACAGTTCAACATACAGTACATTGTGGCCTGCTAAGTTCAACATACAGTACATTGTGGCCTCGATACAGTTCAACATACAGTACATTGTGGCCTGTAGATACAGTTCAACATACAGTACATTGTGGCCTGTAGATACAGTTCAACATACAGTACATTGTGGCCTCAATACAGTTCAACATACAGTACATTGTGGCCTCGATACAGTTCAACATGCAGTACATTGTGGCCTCGATACAGTTCAACATGCAGTACATTGTGGCCTCGATACAGTTCAACATGCAGTACATTGTGGCCTGGATACAGTTCAACATGCAGTACATTGTGGCCTCGATACAGTTCAACATGCAGTACATTGTGGCCTGGATACAGTTCAACATACAGTACATTGTGGCCTCGATACAGTTCAACATACAGTACATTGTGGCCTCGATACAGTTCAACATACAGTACATTGTGGCCTCGATACAGTTCAACATGCAGTACATTGTGGCCTCGATACAGTTCAACATGCAGTACATTGTGGCCTCGATACAGTTCAACATACAGTACATTGTGGCCTCGATACAGTTCAACATGCAGTACATTGTGGCCTCGATACAGTTCAACATGCAGTACATTGTGGCCTGTAGATACAGTTCAACATGCAGTACATTGTGGCCTGTAGATACAGTTCAACATACAGTACATTGTGGCCTCGATACAGTTCAACATGCAGTACATTGTGGCCTCGATACAGTTCAACATGCAGTACATTGTGGCCTGTAGATACAGTTCAACATGCAGTACATTGTGGCCTGTAGATACAGTTCAACATGCAGTACATTGTGGCCTCGGTACAGTTCAACATACAGTACATTGTGGCCACGGTACAGTTCAACATACAGTACATTGTGGCCTCGATACAGTTCAACATGCAGTACATTGTGGCCTCGGTACAGTTCAACATACAGTACATTGTGGCCACGGTACAGTTCAACATACAGTACATTGTGGCCTGTAGATACAGTTCAACATACAGTACATTGTGGCCACGGTACAGTTCAACATACAGTACATTGTGGCCACGGTACAGTTCAACATACAGTACATTGTGGCCTGTAGATACAGTTCAACATACAGTACATTGTGGCCTCGATACAGTTCAACATGCAGTACATTGTGGCCTCGATACAGTTCAACATGCAGTACATTGTGGCCTCGATACAGTTCAACATGCAGTACATTGTGGCCTGGATACAGTTCAACATACAGTACATTGTGGCCTCGATACAGTTCAACATACAGTACATTGTGGCCTCGATACAGTTCAACATACAGTACATTGTGGCCTCGATACAGTTCAACATGCAGTACATTGTGGCCTCGATACAGTTCAACATGCAGTACATTGTGGCCTCGATACAGTTCAACATACAGTACATTGTGGCCTCGATACAGTTCAACATGCAGTACATTGTGGCCTCGATACAGTTCAACATGCAGTACATTGTGGCCTGTAGATACAGTTCAACATGCAGTACATTGTGGCCTGTAGATACAGTTCAACATACAGTACATTGTGGCCTCGATACAGTTCAACATGCAGTACATTGTGGCCTCGATACAGTTCAACATGCAGTACATTGTGGCCTGTAGATACAGTTCAACATGCAGTACATTGTGGCCTGTAGATACAGTTCAACATGCAGTACATTGTGGCCTCGGTACAGTTCAACATACAGTACATTGTGGCCACGGTACAGTTCAACATACAGTACATTGTGGCCTCGATACAGTTCAACATGCAGTACATTGTGGCCTCGGTACAGTTCAACATACAGTACATTGTGGCCACGGTACAGTTCAACATACAGTACATTGTGGCCTGTAGATACAGTTCAACATACAGTACATTGTGGCCACGGTACAGTTCAACATACAGTACATTGTGGCCACGGTACAGTTCAACATACAGTACATTGTGGCCTGTAGATACAGTTCAACATACAGTACATTGTGGCCTCGATACAGTTCAACATACAGTACATTGTGGCCTCGATACAGTTCAACATACAGTACATTGTGGCCTGATACAGTTCAACATACAGTACATTGTGGCCTGTAGATACAGTTCAACATACAGTACATTGTGGCCTCGATACAGTTCAACATACAGTACATTGTGGCCTCGATACAGTTCAACATACAGTACATTGTGGCCTGATGATACAGTTCAACATACAGTACATTGTGGCCTCGATACAGTTCAACATACAGTACATTGTGGATACAGTTCAACATACAGTACATTGTGGCCTCGATACAGTTCAACATACAGTACATTGTGGATACAGTTCAACATACAGTACATTGTGGCCTCGATACAGTTCAACATACAGTACATTGTGGCCTCGATACAGTTCAACATACAGTACATTGTGGCCTCGATACAGTTCAACATACAGTACATTGTGGCCTGTGATACAGTTCAACATACAGTACATTGTGGCCTGATGATACAGTTCAACATACAGTACATTGTGGCCTCGATACAGTTCAACATACAGTACATTGTGGCCTGCTCAGCGATACAGTTCAACATACAGTACATTGTGGCCTCGATACAGTTCAACATACAGTACATTGTGGCCTGTAGATACAGTTCAACATACAGTACATTGTGGCCTGTAGATACAGTTCAACATACAGTACATTGTGGCCTGTAGATACAGTTCAACATACAGTACATTGTGGCCTGTAGATACAGTTCAACATACAGTACATTGTGGCCTCGATACAGTTCAACATACAGTACATTGTGGCCTGGATACAGTTCAACATACAGTACATTGTGGCCTGTAGATACAGTTCAACATACAGTACATTGTGGCCTGCTCAGCGATACAGTTCAACATACAGTACATTGAGGCCTGTAGATACAGTTCAACATACAGTACATTGTGGCCTGTAGATACAGTTCAACATACAGTACATTGTGGCCTGTAGATACAGTTCAACATACAGTACATTGTGGCCTGTAGATACAGTTCAACATACAGTACATTGTGGCCTGTAGATACAGTTCAACATACAGTACATTGTGGCCTGGATACAGTTCAACATACAGTACATTGTGGCCTGTGATACAGTTCAACATACAGTACATTGTGGCCTGATGATACAGTTCAACATACAGTACATTGTGGCCTGTAGATACAGTTCAACATACAGTACATTGTGGCCTCGATACAGTTCAACATACAGTACATTGTGGCCTGTGATACAGTTCAACATACAGTACATTGTGGCCTGGATACAGTTCAACATACAGTACATTGTGGCCTGGATACAGTTCAACATACAGTACATTGTGGCCTGTAGATACAGTTCAACATACAGTACATTGTGGCCTGTAGATACAGTTCAACATACAGTACATTGTGGCCTGTAGATACAGTTCAACATGCAGTACATTGTGGCCTGTAGATACAGTTCAACATACAGTACATTGTGGCCTGTAGATACAGTTCAACATACAGTACATTGTGGCCTGCTCAGCGATACAGTTCAACATACAGTACATTGTGGCCTGGATACAGTTCAACATACAGTACATTGTGGCCTGCTCAGTTCAACATACAGTACATTGTGGCCTGTAGATACAGTTCAACATACAGTACATTGTGGCCTGGATACAGTTCAACATACAGTACATTGTGGCCTGCTCAGTTCAACATACAGTACATTGTGGCCTGTAGATACAGTTCAACATACAGTACATTGTGGCCTGGATACAGTTCAACATACAGTACATTGTGGCCTGCTCAGTTCAACATACAGTACATTGTGGCCTGTAGATACAGTTCAACATACAGTACATTGTGGCCTGTAGATACAGTTCAACATACAGTACATTGTGGCCTGTAGATACAGTTCAACATACAGTACATTGTGGCCTGTAGATACAGTTCAACATACAGTACATTGTGGCCTGTGAGGCGAGCGCTGTGTTTGTGGTCTGCATTCCTCTCTTCCTCTATAAAAGTTACTCTAAAGATTTATTTCCAAGGAGCGGAACAAACAGATACCAACGTTCAGTGGCGTAACTTCATGGTGATAGGCCCCGGTCCCCCCCCAGCACCCCTCCCCCCCGGCGCTTACAGCTGGGGCACGCATGCAACTCAAGGACTCATGCCGTTTTTTGGCAGAGGAAATTGAATCGCCTATTATTTCTCTATTTCCTTCTTCCTTCATGGGCCCCCAATAATTCTCACCCTGAATAGTGGGTTCTGATTGGTCACCCACAACTCTGGAGTGAACCAAATGTAATTGAACTGAGCAATGCCAGACCATTCTCAACCGGGGATTATTCTGTCCTGTGGCAGGTTAGGTTGGCCTGGTTTCCAGGCTAGCGGTGGTGGTTCAGGGGTAGAGTGGTTGGATGGTACCCGCAAGGTTGCCAGTTCGAACCGGGCTCCCCCAGAGTTACTGTCGAAGTGTCCTTGAGCAAGACACTGAACCCCTAATTTCTCCTGATGTGCTGGTTGGTGCCTTGCATCGTTTCTTCCGCCATCGGTGTATGAATGTGTAAAGCGCCTTGGATAAAGGCGCTATATAAATGCACCATTTACCATTTAGCTAAGCGTTTTTCAAAGAATATGGCAATAATTTTGATTACTGATTACTTTATTCAAAAACAATTAATAATGGATTCAATCGATTAGTTAAATGTACTGTTGCTCCCCTAGTAAAAACAAGTTGCTATAGCGTCAATAACACTGTGCAAAAAGCATGGAATATGGATGTGTATATCACAGGAAACTCCCGTTAAACTTTCCAACAAACTCCCGTATTGTACCACCACACCTGTATATTACCGTATATTAACTGTATATGCTGCTAAACGTGAGGTTTACGGGCAAATCTAGTGCCCATAATTGCCCGTTAACTCCTCTTTTCACGCGTATGAGGTCAGCCTTTCCTTGGAAATGGATCAGCGTTGTAGGGCAGTGAGGCCAGTTGGATGTTGCTCTGTGTTGTAGGGCAGTGAGGCCAGTTGGATGTTGCTCTGTGTTGTAGGGCAGTGAGGCCAGTTGGATGTTGCTCTGTGTTGTAGGGCAGTGAGGCCAGTTGGATGTTGCTCTGTGTTGTAGGGCAGTGAGGCCAGTTGGATGTTGCTCTGTGTTGTAGGGCAGTGAGGCCAGTTGGATGTTGCTCTGTGTTGTAGGGCAGTGAGGCCAGTTGGATGTTGCTCTGTGTACAATATGTAGAAAGGAAGCTATGAAGGGGTTTTTTTAAGCAGGAGTTGGTTTTCCAACAAAAACACTATAAGAAAAATCAGTTGATCTTAAATAGTGGAATGTATTCCATTGGGGAATATGCCCAGGTTTTTTTGTTTTGTTTGTGTTTGTAATAACACGCTATAATTACTTGACAAGTATTTCCATGTGGGATTGCCCAAAGTGTTTAATATCATCTCTGTGAAATGATGAATTCAATTGGATGCTGAAAGGTCTCATATACTTGTTTATTTTGATAAGTCTGTGGAGACCAGGTGTACTGCCAGAAGAATTATGCACATTCATTGAAAGTTATGATGTAAGAAGTGCCACCTTTTGTTCCCAAGCACTCAATGAATACTGAGTCAGATTGATTACTCTGGCTTTCATAAAAGATAAAGTCACTACTGGGCATTTAGCTTTTTCTTTTTGGTTCATAAAAAGCTCACATTGCAGCCAAAACTAAAAACTATAAAAGCTTGTTGCATTTCCCTCTCGCCGAATTAGCTCTCTAAGCAGCTACTAAGTAACACTTGGTCGATTAAATTGTGCATGAACATAGCTTTTGTTTTCGGGTTGTATTACATAATTCTGCTATGTTTTCCCCTTTTTTCCAATCCACTAACAGTTTTCATTGTGGAGTTGTTGTTCCAGTTGAAGTGAGGTCACACATCAACATTCCGTTCAATCCCATGCTCAATTTACTGACACGGTCTGGACGGAAATCAAACGCAGAGAGTCCGAGACTCCAAGCGTCACAAACCAACCAGAAAACTGACTTTGGCTTCACGCTCTCATAACCCATTCTGACCTGAGATCAGATTCTAAAAATGTCTTCTACATCCTGACAGTTTTCTGAAAAAGCTATGTTTCTATGTCAGTCGTTCTTCGATTTTTCTAAAATAGCAGATCTACAAGCTCGTAGCGCGCCACTCGGTGGCGCGCTATGAGCATGTAGATCTGATATTTTTCAATAGCTAAAGCATAACATAATGCTAACACCAAAAGGGGTTCCCGCCCAAAATGGGATAACCCGTTTAGGCCTGACGTCGACATTTAAAAAATGTCTTCTAAAATTCTGACAGTCGGTGGTTCTCAAACTAATTCATGTCAAGGACCCCCAGAATTATCTGTATTTGGCCGCCGACCCCCATCTGAAAATATGTTGTTCCAGGGACCCTCCCCCCCACCCCCAGAAGCAAAGATTTGAGTTAAAAAACGTTCGCTCTGAAAGAATATATATTCAAAGATTTGTACCGCATTTTCACGATTTTTCAAAAAACAGCTGATCTACAAGCTCGTAGCGCGGCACCGAGTGCCGTGCTACGAGCTTGTAGATCTGCTATTTTCCAACAGCTAAAGCATAACATAATGCTTTAAAACACCAAAAGGGCTTCCCGCCCAAAATGGGATAATATTAGTTTTCCTTTTTTCTCTCTCTCTTGCTCCACTTTCCTTTCAGTCGATTTGAAAAGCTTGACTGGTGTTTTTCTGTTTTCTCTGCCCTTTCCAGAGGAAGAATCACGTCCACCTGCTGCTCAGCGTGTTGCTGTTGGCGTCCTGGGGAGCCGTCCTCCTGGCCGCGCGCCTCTACTGGATGGGCAACAAACCGCCCAACTTCTCCAACTCTGACAACCCGGCCGCCGACCACCCGTCGCTGCTCACCCGGACGCTCACCTTCCTGCACCTGCCCGCTGCCAACGTCTGGCTCTTCCTCTGCCCCGACACGCTCAGCTTCGACTGGTCCATGGACGCCGTGCCCCTCGTCAGGGGCCTGGCGGACTGGAGGAACCTCCACACGGCCGCCTTTTACCTGGGGTTCCTGCTCCTGGCGTGGTTTGGCCTCCGGAGTACACACCAGCAGGTGGCGCCAAAACACACCAGGGACACCAACGGCAAAGTGCACCACAATCACGTCGCCAACGGGAAGAACAACGGGAACGCCAACGGACACGGCTACACGCACGGCGGCGGCGACCGGGAGCACACGGCGGACACCGACTCCCCGCACGTGGAACCTCACGGTGCTGCTGCCACCGCCGTGCAAAATGGCGCCTGTGAGGCGAGGACTCCTCCTCCGCTGCCCGCCAGCGAAACGGTGGCGCTGTTCTCGCTGGGCATGCTGGCCATCCCCTTCCTGCCCGCCACCAACCTGTTCTTCTACGTGGGGTTCGTGATAGCGGAGAGGGTTCTGTACATACCCAGCATGGGCTTCTGCCTGCTGGCGGCCGTGGGCATGAGGTGCCTGTACGTCCGCGTGCAGTGCAGGTCGTCCCGGGCCGTGCTGGTGTACTGCGGCGCCGCCCTGGTTCTCTTGTTCGGCGTGAAGACGGTTCTGAGGAACCAGGACTGGCAGAATGAAGAGATGCTCTACAAGTCAGGCATTTATGTCAATCCTGCTAAAGGTAAGGCCTAACACAAAAATACTTTGGTTGCCGAACCGACTCTATTAAATATGTGCGACCCAGATTATTTTATTGGCATTTGGTGAAAAAAAAAAAAAAAAAAGTCAGAATGCGACCGAGTCAGACCAAAAACGTCTTTGATCACTACAATTCTCTTTGGTGAGACCACGTCGGACATCGGTGTTTATTTAATCCGATGTCCAGATGTTTTTACAGGAGGGGGGAAAGTATTTAATGTTTACTATAGTCCATCCTGCACATATCACCCTCTCGGTCCTGCACCGCTGTACTGATCAATGTACAATCTCTCTCTCTCTCTCTCTCTCTCTCTCTCTCTCTCTCTCTCTCTCTCTCTCTCTCTCTCTCTCTCTCTCTCTCTATGTCTCTCTCTCTCTCTCTGCGTCTCTCTCTCTCTCTCTCCTTGTTGGATGTGATAATGCTTCCAGACTGTTTCAGAAGCACTGAATTATTCAGTGTGAACTTTAAAAAAATGTCTTCATTTCTTCTTGACTCCGAACACAGAGACATTCTATTCACAGGTTCAACTCTGTGCTCCTTCAGTTCGAGTTCTGTTAGTCTCACAGATCAGAGCTCAGGAGTGAAGCAGACATTAGAACCCTTTAAGCACGTGTAAAGCAACACTTTCCAGCAGAACTCTGAGGGTGTAAAAAACAGGCCCATCAGGGTCTGATTTAAATCAACACTCGTTTTTACATGAGTTTGTACAGCTGGGTTAAGTCACAATTCCCCTATACTGTCACGACACAGGAAGACACATTGACTTTATTTGCGTGCCGTTTGTCCCAAGTTATTAATTCACATTTGTATGATTGATCCTGGCTGTCTATGTCACGTTAGTGGTGTTGATCTGTTTAACATAACTGCCACACATAATAACATTGGACGCTATGAAATAATTGATTTCGTTTCTGCACTCTATCAAAGTAGCTAAAAAGCTAGTCGATAAAGATGTGTCTTTGACACAGAGATGGGTATTATTGACAACAAGATATTAAAATGTAATCAATCCTCCTACTTCTACTGTAGGGCGGCGGTGGCTCAGGGGTAGAGTGGCTGGATGGTAACCGTAAGGTTGCCAGTTCGAACCCTGTGGGCTCCCCCAGAGTTACTGTCGAAGTGTCCTTGAGCAAGACACTGAACCCCTAATTGCTCCCGATGTGCTGGTTGGTGCCTTGCATGGTTTCCGCTGCCATCGGTGTATGAATGTGTGTGTGAATGGGTGAATGTGAATGTGAATGTGTGTGTGAATGGGTGAATGTAATGCACAATCTCTGTAAAGCGCCTTGGATATCAGTGGGCACAGTATTAAAACAAACCTAATCCATTGCAGCATGTGACAAAAAGAAACAACCCCAACAACAATGAAGAATTAACCCATTTTGGGCGGGAACCCTTTTTGGTGTTTTAAAGCATTATGTTATGCTTTAGCTATTGAAAAATAGCAGATCTACAAGAACTTGTAGGTCTGCTATTTTAGAAAAATCATGAAAATGGGCCTCAAATCTTTGAATATATATTATTACAGAGTGAACATTTCAACATATTTTCAGATGTGGGGCGGAGGCATATTACATATAATTTTTGGGGTCCTTGACATGAAATATTGAGCACCACTGGTTTTTCAGAAAACTGTTTTGAAGACATTTTTTTAAATTTCGACGTCAGGCCTAAATGGGTTAAAACACGCCACTTGCGTCACGGTGCTCAACACTTCTGTCTTTATCCAAGAAAATGTTCCACATAATCCCTTGGACTGATCCTTTGTTTTCCCTGCCATGTCAGCGTGGGGCAACCTGGGTACTGATCCTCTGTTTTCCCTGCCATGTCAGCGTGGGGCAACCTGGGTACTGATCCTCTGTTTTCCCTGCCATGTCAGCGTGGGGCAACCTGGGTACTGATCCTTTGTTTTCCCTGTCATGTCAGCGTGGGGCAACCTGGGTACTGATCCTTTGTTTTCCCTGCCATGTCAGCGTGGGGCAACCTGGGTACTGATCCTTTGTTTTCCCTGCCATGTCAGCGTGGGGCAACCTGGGTACTGATCCTTTGTTTTCCCTGTCATGTCAGCGTGGGGCAACCTGGGTACTGATCCTTTGTTTTCCCTGCCATGTCAGCGTGGGGCAACCTGGGTACTGATCCTTTGTTTTCCCTGATATGTCAGCGTGGGGCAACCTGGGTACTGATCCTTTGTTTTCCCTGCCATGTCAGCCTGGGGCAACCTGGGTACTGATCCTTTGTTTTCCCTGCCATGTCAGCGTGGGGCAACCTGGGTACTGATCCTCTGTTTTCCCTGCCATGCCATGTCAGCGTGGGGCAACCTGGGTACTGATCCTTTGTTTTCCCTGCCATGTCAGCCTGGGGCAACCTGGGTACTGATCCTTTGTTTTCCCTGCCATGTCAGCATGGGGCAACCTGGGTACTGATCCTTTGTTTTCCCTGCCATGTCAGCGTGGGGCAACCTGGGTACTGATCCTTTGTTTTCCCTGCCATGTCAGCGTGGGGCAACCTGGGTACAGATCCTTTGTTTTCCCTGCCATGTCAGCGTGGGGCAACCTGGGGACTGATCCTCTGTTTTCCCTGCCATGTCAGCGTGGGGCAACCTGGGTACTGATCCTCTGTTTTCCCTGCCATGTCAGCGTGGGGTAACCTGGGGACTGATCCTCTGTTTTCCCTCTGTCATGTCAGCGTGGGGCAACCTGGGTACTGATCCTTTGTTTTCCCTGTCATGTCAGCGTGGGGCAACCTGGGGACTGATCCTCTGTTTTCCCTCTGTCATGTCAGCGTGGGGCAACCTGGGCAACGTCCTGAAGAACCAGGGCCAGATGGAGGAGGCCGAGCAGGCGTACAGGAATGCTCTCTACTACCGTAGGAACATGGCTGACATGCTGTATAACCTGTGAGTATTTACATTATTATTATTTGTTTTAATATTTTTTATCCCACGATTTTTCACCCCTGTGTCAATTATCTAATGTGATCCTGGGCTCTACACACCCTCCGCCAACCTTGTCCCCATATATGGGGGACATGGGGAGAGCAACGGACTTGAACTCATGCTTCCTTCATGCCCGAGTGTCCAAGTTGCTCCTTTACACCTGACAGGGGGGAGTTTCCCTGGTTGGACGTAGCGCGTGGAAGGAACACGTTATTCCAACCAGTTCCTTTCCCCTCCATCAGGCGCCCCGGCTGGCCAGGGGGAGGCAGTATAGAGACCAGTTCCTTTCCCCTCCATCAGGCGCCCCGGCTGGCCAGGGGGAGGCAGTTTAGAGACCAGGATTGAGTGTTTACATTATGAACATCCTCCTTTAAAAGATTGTTTTTGTATTGTAGTTACATTATTTTTGATAGCTCTGATTTAGGGCTACTATAGAGCGTTGCAGTCCCGCCCCCCCTACCAGGGCCCAGGAATTGATTCCCCGTTCATTTTCTTCATTAGACATTTCAAAAAGTATTTATTTAAAGACCTTTTAAGCCTCATACTAAGCCAACTCGAGTTGTGACAAATCATGACAACAAACACAATTTTTTGGGCCGAACAAATAATTAGAAAGAAGAAGAAAACGGCAGGTTACAACACTTTTTTTTTTGTTTTTCTTCTTTGTAATTATTTGTTCCGCCCAAATTGTTGTGTTTGTTGTCATGATTTGTCATGATTTGTCACAACGTCTTTAAATAAATACTTTTTGAAGCTGCCGTAGCACAGTGGTTCTCAAAGTGGGGTCCAGAGACCGTCAGGGTCTCTTGAGAGGTTTCCAAATGGACCCTTATGGTCCATTTTGGTTCCATTTGTACACTATCCAGTCAAGGTTCAAGGTTGTCTTTATTTGTCTCCCTTGGGAGAAATTTGTCTTGCATACAAATAACATACACATTCACATAAGAAAAACATGATGAAACACCCAATATACAGTACCAAACTGAGATATTGCACACATTCCCTTGATAAAGTACAACTAGTCAATAAAGTGCATTCGGCAATCTCTGATTGAGCATTTTGATTGACAGGGGAACAAAAGAGTGTTTAAATCTATTATACACATACAGTACCGTGGAGTTCTATATCTCCTACCGGATGGCGTTAGCTCGTACTCTCGGTACAACACATGCAAAGGGTCAGATACAATATTCCGAGCTTGTCTCAACACTGCTTGTTCAAAGATGGCCTGGGGAGTGATGGGGGGGGGGGGGGGGGGGGGGGTGGACATGCCCATGATCTTCCCAGTCCTTGAAAGTAAAGAGTTTGAGAACCACATCTGTATCACATCCATGACGTCATGTCTCTCTCTCTGAGAACGACATCTGTATCACATCCATGACGTCATGTCTCCTCTCTCTGAGAACCACATCTGTATCACATCCATGACGTCATGTCTCCTCTCTCTGAGAACCACATCTGTATCACATCCATGACGTCATGTCTCTCTCTCTGAGAACCACATCTGTATCACATCCATGACGTCATGTCTCTCTCTCTGAGAACCACATCTGTATCACATCCATGACGTCATGTCTCCTCTCTCTGAGAACCACATCTGTATCACATCCATGACGTCATGTCTCTCTCTCTGAAAACCACATCTGTATCACATCCATGACGTCATGTCTCCTCTCTCTGAGAACCACATCTGTATCACATCCATGACGTCATGTCTCCTGCTCTCTGAGAACCACATCTGTATCACATCCATGACGTCATGTCTCTCTCTCTGAAAACCACATCTGTATCACATCCATGACGTCTTGTCTCCTCTCTCTGTATCACATCCATGACGTCATGTCTCCTTCTCTCTGTATCACATCCATGACGTCATGTCTCCTCTCTCTGTATCACATCCATGACGTCTTGTCTCCTCTCTCTGTATCACATCCATGACGTCATGTCTCCTTCTCTCTCCCATGCAGAGGTTTGCTACTGCAGGAGAACAAGAAGCTCTCTGAAGCGCTCCACTACTATAAGCTGGCCATTGGAAGCCGGCCAACTCTGGCCTGTAAGTACAGCACAGATACTCTTTTTAGAGTGTGTGTGTGTGTGTGTGCGTGTGTGTGCGTGTGCGTGTGCGCGCGCGCGCGATGTCATCGTTTCTCAAAAGCTCCGTTTCGCATGACTACACTGATCCGGATATTTTGGAAAATCTTCACTTATTTTATTTAGTGGCTGAAAACGCCGTTTGCATGTGGCTGAAAGGCCCAAACGCACAAAAAAATAGCTTTTTAGCAAAAGATCCATATAGGTGTAGCCCAGGCCTTATAGCTACTGCTGCCGGCCTTGAGCAATGTCTACGTCATTATGATCAGCTGTCATATCATGTCCTGATGAATATAAATTATGCACAGTATAGCTTATCATGCAATAAATTAGCTCGCTGTTGTTCCGGGTGTCAACCAATGACAGATAAACAGAACAGTCTTAAAATCCCTCTTTATTGCCTAGTCAGTTTAATTATAGACCTGAACCAGATCACCGCTAGACTCGGGTAATTCTCTTTCAGCGTGGTGCAATTATCCAACCCATTACAGAGCAGATAACGAGGTTAATTAATCAGGAGCTGGAGGAGATGGCAACGACTGAATCGCAACGTGACGATTTAGAACCTTTCTTTCAAGGTCGCACCATTACTCACTGCCTAATTGACAGCTGGATTGTGCAAAACCAGAGTGTGGTTATTAAGCCACATCGCGATAAAGTTTCATCGATTCGCCTCACAGTGCTGGCACACACAAACACCCTGTCATGGAGCTGGAGCTGGAAATAGCTGCTGTTCTCTCTGTGTGGGTTTCTTTCAGCGCCTCTATCTTCCCACGCCTTGTTAGCGGGTTCGTATCTCACGGATACAGTACGTTGTTTGTGAAAAGAAGCATGTGGGAAGAAGGAGACGACTTGTTTGTCAGATTCATGATGACAGTCAGTCAGACACAGTGTCTGTCTTCCGTTTCACAAAACTCCACACGGTGCAATTTCTTCCGTCTGGCTCTTGAATATTTATCTCGTCCGTCCTGTGAGAGATATCCTTCCACATTGATTGTCTATCATTTTATTCTAACAGTCAGTCTACTAGTGAGTCAATTTTGACCGGGAGCATTTCATGAGACAGGTCCACAGAGCCTAATTACTATTTGAACTCTATTGATCGTTACGTGAGGTGTTTCACTGAGTAAAGTGGAGTCCAGTAAATATATTGTTGCAGTCTGGTTGAAACCTTATGTCCAATAACGTTATTTTTCAGGAAATGGTCGAAAGGAACCTAGTGATCCAAATGGATCAAATGTAGTTATTATGGCCTGGATGGCTGGCGTATATAGTGTTCCGGGGATCTGTTGTGGGTTCGAATCGCGATTCCGACTACCTTTGCTGCAAGTCACTCGATCCCCATCTCTCTCTCTCTCCCCATTTCATTGTAGATGGGCTACTTTCACTACTTTTTGTTAGTATAGTATAAATAGTATAGTATAAAATAGGGCATTAATTTATGCACCATATTATATTTCACACTACCTGTTTGTCTGTTTCTTTGTTACTCTATCTCTTTCTACTGTGCCTTTCTCGAAACTGCAACTGATGAGCAAAGAGTTTCCCACGTCTTTACACCTGTATACATGTAGCAATACATTGGAGTTGAGTGGAGTTGATCCACAGTTTGACACAATGTTGGTGAAGGTCTAAACAAAATGCACTATGAAAAGTCTCATTGTAATAACTCCTCGCTTAAACCCATTCTGTGCGGGAACCCCTTTTGGTGTTTTAACTAAGCATTATGTTATACTTTAGCTATTGAAAAATAGCTAAATAGCAGGTCTGCTATTTTTGAAAAATCGTGAAAATGCGGCACAAATCTTTGAATATATATTCTTTCAGAGCGAACGTTTTTTTTTTTTTTTGACGCCAGGCCTAAATGGGTTAACTCCTCACAATGTCTTGCTCTTTGTGTTCTCGTCACAGCGGCCTACTTGAATACGGGCATCATCCTCATGAACCAGGGTCGACTGGATGAGGCCAAACACACCTTCCTGACCTGTGCCGACATCCCTGACGAGAACCTGAAGGACCCTCACGCGCACAAGAGCTCCGTCACCAGCTGTCTCTACAACCTGGGCAAACTGCTGCACGAGCAGGGCCACCAGGAGGTAACAGTCACATGTACAACCTGGGCAAACTGCTGCTAGTAAATCCACTAGTCGACCTTGTTGGTACTACGTTTTTGTTTTGTTTTTTCCCCCCGATTTTGTAGGCCTCAAGATAAGGTAGATTATAGTTCTATTCATCAATGTACACAGTACAAAAAAACAGAAAAAACATAATAGGTCGTTAAACAACTAGTCGACTAGTAAACTAGGCAACTAGTCAACTAGTAAAAATGACTAGAAGGGAATGCCCTACCAGGAGGTAACAGTCACATGCACGTTGCACGTTGCATTCACAGACATGGAGTAGGCTATAGTGCTTTACAGCACCGTTTCCCCAAACATACAGTTGCAAACCATGTTGGGTTGCAGACCTCGTGTATTTATCACGAGTAAATATCTAGTATTTAAAAAGTTACTACAAAAACAATGACAAATATATTGTCTCTTTCTTTATGATTTTCTTCATAATAAAAAAGGTTAAATAAATAAATGAAATGCGTTTATCAAAAACACATTTAATTTATGTTTTGTAATAATAATACAAATCTACAACGTAAGTACACTAGTAACTAAAGTTTTAAAATAAATGTAAAAGTACAATTTTTGCCTCTGATATGTAGTGGAGTGGAGACTCCACTGTGGAGTAGAAGTAAAAGTACTGGAAATTGGAAAATAAAGTAAATAAAGTACAAATACCTCAACATTTTATCTAAGTACAGTAGCCTACTTCTGAACGGGAACCCCTTTTGGTGGCATTATGTTACACTTTAGCTATTCAAAAATAGCAGATCTACAAGCTCGTAGCACGCCACCGAGTGGCACGCTACAAGCTTGTAGGTCTGCTATTTTTGAAAAAACATGAAAATGTAGAGAAAATCTTTGAATATATTATTTCAGAGCCAACGTTTTTAACTCAAATCTGTGCTTCTGGGGGAGGGGTCCCTGGAACAACATATTTTCAGATGGTGGTCGGCGGCCAATTGCATATAATTCTAGGGGTCCTTGACATGAAATAGTTTGAGAACCACTGACATAGAAACATTGGTTTTTCAGAAAACTGTCAGGATTTAGAAGACATTTGTAGAATCGTGCTCAGGTCTACATGGGTTAAGTAAATGTACTTAGTTACTTTCCACACAGCCTTTCCTCCATGCTCTGTATTAGCCTCCCTGTTGGAGAGCTGGCCCTGATTCCACGCTGTGTATTCAGTGAGTGTTAGTGTTCTGTACGGGGTTGAAACTAGCCTTAGTGTTCTGTACGGGGTTGAAACTATAGCCTCTTTCTGTTCTGTACGGGGTTGAAACTAGCCTTAGTGTTCTGTACGGGGTTGAAACTAGCCTTAGTGTTCTGTACGGGGTTGAAACTAGCCTTAGTGTTCTGTACAGGGTTGAAACTAGCCTTAGTGTTCTGTACAGGGTTGAAACTATAGCCTCTTTCTGTTCTGTACGGGGTTGAAACTATAGCCTCTTTCTGTTCTGTACGGGGTTGAAACTAGCCTTAGTGTTCTGTACGGGGTTGAAACTAGCCTTAGTGTTCTGTACAGGGTTGAAACTAGCCTTAGTGTTCTGTACGGGGTTGAAACTAGCCTTAGTGTTCTGTACGGGGTTGAAACTAGCCTTAGTGTTCTGTACGGGGTTGAAACTAGCCTTAGTGTTCTGTACGGGGTTGAAACTATAGCCTCTTTCTGTTCTGTACGGGGTTGAAACTATAGCCTCTTTCTGTTCTGTATTGAAAGACCTCTCCTTTGCTTTCTGTGTGCAGGAGGCCCTCTCCGTGTACAAAGAAGCAATACAGAAAATGCCAAGACAATTTGCACCTCAGAGCCTCTACAACATGATAGGTAAGTGCTGTTTTGTTGTGTTAGTTTTGTCCACCTATTCGAGGGATGACTTCCGCACACCCGGTTCAGTTTTATAGCAGGTGCGTATAGGTCCTGGCAGTACAGCAAACGTTATGAGGAAGGAGGAGAGACCCGCACACTGCCACTTGCTGGTTCAAGAACTTTATTTTAAAGAGTCATATAGCAACGTTTCGGCCTTTCGGCCTTCTTCAGGCATGAAGTTTTGTCCACCTAAAAAGCTTTTTACTTAAGTAAAAGTACCAATACTGCAATTTAGAACTACTTTGTTACAAGCAAGTACGGAATTGAAAATGTACTTGAGTAAAAGTACAAAAGTATCGGCATCAAAATGTACTTGAAGTACTAAAAGTAAAAGTACTCATATTGCAGAATGTCCCATTTCACAAGTTCAAAATGTGAACAAAATCTATTGAAAATAGCAGATCTACAAACTCACAGGCTCACACGCTCAACCCTAATCAGGAGAAGAGCTGGGTGGTGGTCTATCTATCTCCCTCTCGCACTCTCTGGTGGGCCGTGATCTGTTACAGAGGGAGGTTATTTTTGGCTCATCGGGAGTCGGTGTCACTTCTAATTGTACAGCAGTGTTTTTACTCCTCTCTCATGCGGAGCTCTGATGGGAAAACGTTGTGCAACGGCTGCATGCTGTACAGTACAGTATGTCTGGTTGATTCTCCATCAGTTACCAGGTGGAGAGAAGCAGCGCCTCATCTTAAATGGAACAGATCCACGTCTGGTTTTATCGTTGATTTTATTCTGGAACTAGAAGGCCATTAGAGCCGACTCGAGCACGCCAGATGGGTCAGTGGGTCAGTCCACTGATTACGGTTATATATATATATATATATATATATATATTATTTTTTTTTTATGGAGGGACAGACAGTAGGCTGACAGGAAATGGGGAGAGATGGGGGGGAAGACATGCAGTAAAGGCTGTCAGGATCGGGAGTCGAACCCGCGGCACACTGCCAGACTGGATTACCAGCCAAGGTGCCTGGACCACTGAGCCACGGCCCAGGCCGATTACGGATATTTTAACCAACTAGTAGGTCTAATTTTACAATGAACAAGCAAAACGGTAAAATACAAAAATACACATGAACGTTATTGTGTTCAGCCAAATTTGAAAGGTTAAAATTGGGACAACATCACCTGCATCATTTCAGATACCGACGTAATCCTATAAAGGTCAAATAAAGTTAATAAACGTTTTACTTTGCTGTGACCTGAATCATCAGTCTAATCTTGTCCAGCAGCAGAAGAGAGGAAGTGCACAGGGATTTAAATCTGACACCACTTCCATGTCTCTGTGACATGTGTTCACAGACATCATTACACGGTGTAACACCACTTCCATGTCTCTGTGACATGTGTTCACAGACATCATTACACGGTGTAACACCACTTCCATGTCTCTGTGACATGTGTTCACAGACATCATTACACGGTGTGACACCACTTCCATGTCTCTGTGACATGTGTTCACAGACATCATTACACGGTGTGACACCACTTCCATGTCTCTGTGACATGTGTTCCCAGACATCATTACACGGTGTAACACCAGCCACTTCCATGTCTCTGTGACATGTGTTCCCAGACATCATTACACGGTGTAACACCAGCCATCCATACATGTCTCTGTGACATGTGTTCCCAGACATCATTACACGGTGTAACACCAGCCATCCATAACACAAGGCAAGGCGCTTGTTTTCACGCCACCATAAGGTCAGCGAAGGGTGATTAGTCTCTGGCAACCTGTTGCTTACCAAAGATTATTATCAGAGGGGAAACAATCACTCCTAATCCTCCTGAGAATGTGTGTGAGTGCACTCTGTAGTTTAGCTGAAATATAGTTTAATTTGCTGGTCTACTAGGCTTCATAAACCGTGTTAGTGAGTTCACGTTAAATGTTAACCCATTTTGGGCGGGAACGCCTTTTGGTGTTTTAAAGCATTTATGTTATGCTTTAGCTATTGAAAAATAGCAGATCTACAAGCTCATAGCGCGGCACTCGGTGCCGCGCTATGAGCTTGAGACCTAGATCTTGTAGGTCTGCTATTTTTGAAAAATCGTTAAAATCTTTGAATATATATTATTACAGAGTGAAGATTTTTAACTCAAATCTTTGCTTCTGGGGAGGTCCCTGGAACTACATATTTTCAGATGTGGGACGGAGGCATATTACATATAATCTTTGGGGTGAAATATTGAGCACCACTGATACAGAAACATAAGGTTTTTCAGAAAACTGTCAGGATTTTGAAGACATTTTTTTTTCTCGACGTCAGGCCTAAATGGGTTAATGTGTTTGTCACGTACGCAGTGCATTATAGTCGCCGCTTGCTTAATTACGTTCAAATATTGTTTTTGCAATAGTCGCGCCTATTATAATTACTGGCCTGTATGTTGTGGAATTCTTGTAATAGCAGGACTGTAAGGGGAGGGCTATCGAAGGGAAGTCATTGTTGTTTCAGGTGTTGGCAGGCAGAGTCTCTGTGCTGTAAGAGGAGGAGGAGGAGGAGGAGGAGGAGGAGGAGGAGGAGGAGGCAGGCAGAGTCTCTGTGCTGTGAGAGGAGGAGGAGGAGGAGGAGGAGGAGGAGGAGGAGGAGGAGGAGGGTGGGGGTGGTGGTATCGGATTAATGTCTGAAACATCATGGACATTATTGATTCTTGTGTCATCTGCTTCACATCGTGAAGATCAGGATCAGTGTTAAATCGTCTAAAAAATAGCGGACCACTTCCACCTCAAAACACATGACATTGCTACATGTATGCGGTGCGATTGATGGAGCTTTGCAATTTTAGATTTATTTTGATTGTGGATTGTTTATATAGCACCTTTATCCAAGGCGCTTTACATAGATTGTGCATCAATTCACCCATTCACACATTCATACACCGATGGCGGTGGAAACCATGCAAGGCACCAACCAGCACATCAGGAGCAATTAGGGGTTCAGAGTCTTGCTCAAGGACACTTCGACACTAACTCTGGGGGAGCCCGGGTTCGAACTGGTGTATTTTATATTTACATATATAGTTTTGTTGTTCACTGTAATTAAAGTAAAATGTTCTTTTCATAATATTGAAGTTAATATATACTTAATCTATCAAAAAAAATCATATTATTTTCTTTACTTTGGTTTATATTATAATATATTGTTTCAATAATATTTTTTATTTTATTTTTTCTAATTGATTTTTCACTTTTTTTGTACAAAATATAGGTAATCATCAGTAATCGGTGGTCTGGTACTTTCCAAAATCAGGACCACTTTGGTTAAAAAAAACTGTTGCCATGGGTCGGGCTTCACATCACCACAGCAGAGAAGTGTGGCGATCACATCTGTGATCGAATGGCTTAACCCATTCTGAAACCCCTTTTGGTGTTTTAACTAAGCATTATGTTATACTTTAGCTATTGAAAAATAGCAGATCTAAAAGCTCATAGCGCGCATAGTCTGCTATTTTTTTTAAATCGTGAAAATGCGGCGCAAATCTTTAAATATATATTCTTTCAGAAGACTTTTATTTCATTTCGACGTCGGGTCTAAATGGCTTGATGTTTTCCAGTGAGCCGAGATCCCTCTGAACTCTCCCAAACACCTCGGAAACACAAACATCTGTGCTGATTATTTTTATAGGTCTGTCGTTTGAACACGTGTGAACTGTTTGCTTTTGGTAATCCAGCGTCTTCCTATTCCCTGCTGTGTTCCTAGGACACTTCTGCTGGGCGACATCTAAACATTCCGAAACAAAATATGGGTCAAAATATGGGCAATTTGCCACATTTTAACCCACTACTACCTCCTCTGAATCCTCTATGTTCAAATCGACTTTAAGGAGAATGGATCCATAACGGGCAGTGTTGGGACAGTTACTTTTAAAAAGTAACTAGTTACAGTTACTAGTTACAGCATTCCAAAAGTAACTTAGTTACTTTACTGATTACTTACACCAAAATGTAATGCGTTACTGTGAAAAGTAACTTTTTCGTTACTAAAAAAAATAAAAAAAATCACACCCATGTGGGGGTCCCCGGAACTTCCAGACCCACAACAACGCACTCATGGTGCCAGCCCCGTTTCCGGTGAGCCGCCCCGCGTCCAAAACGGTCAAGAAATGACAGAGTTACCGTGTGGAACATCCAGACACGCCCAGGGGGCCGGGCCGGTTCCGACGAGCCGCCCCGCATCCAAAACGCTTGGTGGAGAAAATATGCTATTTCCGTGCTCAGACACAGGGACACAGCCAGCCAGCCACGGACACACATAGCTGTCTATATAGGAGTGGTTGCACCACTCAAAAATAAATAAATGCTCCCACTTCCAGGCCATTCATTCATGCCTTCATTTCAGTACTGTTCATTGGTCATTTTAACCCCTGACCTTTCCTGTCACAGGAGAGGCCTACATGAGACTGAACAAGCTGGCGGAGGCAGCGCACTGGTACCAGGAGTCACTGAAAGCCAAGCCAGACCACATTCCAGCACACCTCACCTACGGCAAGCTGCTGGCCACCACGGTAAGATGACCCTCTCTCTCTCTCTCTCTCTCTCTCTCTCTCTCTCTCTCTCTCTCTCTCTCTCAATAAAAGGCTTTATTGGCATGATAAATATGTTCTACATTGCCAAAGCATACATACAACAAAACAAAAGTCAACATTGCGCACGCAGAGACAACAATTCTCTGCGCACACAGAGACAACAACAAACATCCCAACAATAATGAACAACAAGCAATACAGTAACAATGAAAAAAATAAATTAACAAACTAACATAACAGCAAATTAATGACCCTGTTCAGCCAGATATACCTGTCTCTTCTGTCCACTGGCTGTCCCTCAGTTGATGACAACTCCACACGTATTTTGCTGCCAAAACTGTGCATTTGGACTCTCTCTTTCTCTCTCTCTCTACCTCTGTAGAATGACTATTTTCCACTAATACATTTGGTGTAGAGGGAAAGAGGAGCGGACCTATCATAATGCCTGGCTGCCCCTGGACCTATCATAATGCCTGGCTGCCCCTGGACCTATCATAATGCCTGGCTGCCCCTGGACCTATCATAATGCCTGGCTGCCCCTGGACCTATCATAATGCCTGGCTGCCCCTGGACCTATCATAAAGCCTGGCTGCCCCTGGACCTATCATAACGCCTGGCTGCCCCTGGACCTATCATAATGCCTGGCTGCCCCTGGACCTATCATAATGCCTGGCTGCCCCTGGACCTATCATAATGCCTGGCTGCCCCTGGACCTATCATAATGCCTGGCTGCCCCTGGACCTATCATAATGCTTGGCTGCCCCTGGACCTATCATAATGCTTGGCTGCCCCTGGACCTATCATAATGCCTGGCTGCCCCTGGACCTATCATAATGCCTGGCTGCCCCTGGACCTATCATAATGCCTGGCTGCCCCTGGACCTATCATAATGCCTGGCTGCCCCTGGACCTATCATAATGCCTGGCTGCCCCTGGACCTATCATAATGCCTGGCTGCCCCTGGACCTATCATAATGCCTGGCTGCCCCTGGACCTATCATAATGCCTGGCTGCTCCTGGACCTATCATAATGCCTGGCTGCCCCTGGGGACCCTCGAAGTACTGTATATACATTTTAGGAAACCGCTATTCAGTCACCATGGAGGTACGATCAGCTGTGTTTGTTTAAACCGGATGCTGGCCTGACCTTTTGCAACAGGCTTTCCTCTCAGGGTTTTGAGGGGAACTTTTTTATCCTGGGCTCTACACACCCTCCACCAACCTGGGGAGAGCAACGGACTTGAACTCATGCTTCCTTCATGCATGAGTGTCCAAGTTGCTCCTTTACACCTGACCGGGGGGAGTTTCCCTGGCCGGACGTAGTGCGTGGAAACCGTCATCATATGGAACACTTCAATTACAGATGTGACTATATATTTTAAATCAAATTGTAATTGACCGGTGTTCAGATGATCGAACCCAGATAGGATCCTTTGGGGACTAGAAGACCAGATAGGATCCTTGTGGACTAGACTAGAAGACCAGATAGGATCCCAGTGGATCACATAAGAGTATGGGTCAGAACTAAATGTGACCATATTTGACTGAGAGCCTGCCATCACGCAAATTCCAGCTTTTCACCAGAGGAGAAAAACTTTTTTTTTCTTTTTCCCCAAAATGAGTTAATAGCACAGGCAGACTCTTCACATACTAGAGCATGTCTGAAATAAGTGTCAGAGCTGAAATCAACATGTAAATATGAAATAAATGCTTAAACATGTAGCTAGGTGTAATGTTAGAGACCACAGAAGTGAACCTTTCAAGCCTGTTTTCTCAACTCGCTGTTCCTCTGCAAGACATTACTCTATAAGCCATATCTCCAAAACTGGTGGGTCAAACTGAACAACCAATATGTCAATTTGAAGCTATGATTCCCTGCTTTCATATGACATGAAAAAAACGAAAATTCAAAAAAATCCAATGGCAGTCCCTCAGTCAAATTTAGTCACAAATGGAGATTGTGAGATCGGAGTGCCACTTGTGAGAGGAGGGTTGGGCAAGAGAAGGTCAGAAGAATGGTGAGTCTCTCTCTCTCTCTCTCTCTCTCTCTCTCTAAAATGGTAAATGGTAAATGGTGCATTTATATAGCACCTTTATCCAAGGTGCTTTACATAGATTGTGCATCACATTCACCCATTCACACACACATTCATACACCGATTGCGGCGGAAGCCATGCAAGGTACCAACCAGCACATCAGGAGCAATTATGGGGTTCAGAGTCTTGCTCAAGGACACTTCAACACTAACTCTGGGGGAGCCCACACGGTTCGAACTGGCAACTTTGCGGTTACCATCCAGCCACTCGACCCCTGGGTCTCTCTCTCTCTCTCTCTCTCTCTCTCTCTCTCTCTCTCTCTCTCTCTCTCCCTCTCTCCCTCTCTCTCTCTCTCTCTCTCTCTCTCTCTCTCCCTCTTACTTTATGTCGAGACATAAACATGTTCAAAGACCCAGGATGGACTCAGGAACTCGGGGAAACGACCAGCTCCTTCCTCTGCACGCCACTTCTCGTTTCTGTTACCGCAGCGGAGTCCGTTTCAAGTCCTTTTCATTTGAAGGGTTTCTCCTAAATCACGGCTTGGCGGGCACCATAATTGATGCCTGTACTTTACAGTGGACAGTAAATTGTAAGGATACGACTTAACTTAACTTAAAGGTTTCTCTTTTTTGATGATTGGTCATTTTGATGAAAAGCTTGAGTTGTTTTGTATTAGCTCGGCAGATTGGGGTCGGGAATGTTAAGAGTCTTTCATGTACTACAACTGGTTTAGTGGAAAGGAAGTCTTTGTTTTCTTTGTAACTCTATTCTGACGCTATACCTTCAGTATATGGGTTTTAGGAAGTCTTTAAATTTCCTTTGTGTTTGTCTATAAATGTCTTTATAGGCCAGAGAACAATGTTGGATTGATTTCTCCATCCGTACTAAAAGAGTCTTAGTCTTGGTCAAGTTAAAGAATACTGAATGCAGCACACAACACATACATGCCCCTTATGGTGACACAAATTGTTTTCTGAACAAAAGCCGCTGGACTCGAGAGATTCTGTGAAATTAAGTTCTGTCGGCAAAGACACTGTGTGGTGATCGTGGTGCAGGGATGCAGTACAGAGAAGCGTTCTGACGTGATGTAATGAATAGGATAAGAGCTCACTGGACCGTGACGGAAAACTCATTTCACTTAAGTTGATGTTATTGATTTTGGGAGGAAAAGGCTGCGGTTTGAACCTTTCTGGGGTGAATCCCTCTGGATATCCCAGCCGTGATGGATGGAGGAGGGCATTTAGAGCCTATATCCCAGAGGATAACCCTGTCAGAGAGTTACTTCGACACGCATAAAGACTCTTTATCCTCGGGTGTTATGACTGGAGCGTGGAGGGTTACGGGGAAATGTTTCAGCAAGTCTGTGACCTCATGCCTAAGTTCTAGGGGTCAAAATGGTGTCCTCACTAGCTCACTTCCTTTAGGAAAGGAGAGACAGCACAGGAGCAGGGTGACGGGAGGGCACACTGGAGGTTCATTGGGTAGCTGAGGAGAATACCAAACGAGTCGCCCCTTTACCAACTCGCCCCGGGCGTACAGCCCGGTTAAACCTAACCTTATTCCTAACCTTAACCCCAGTAAAGCTATGCCTAAACCTAACCCTATACCTAAACTTAACCCCAGTAAAACTATGTCTAAACCTAACCCTATTCCTAAACTTAACCCCAGTAAAACTATGTCTAAACCTAACCCTATACCTAAACTTAACCCCAGTAAAACTATGCCTAAACTTAACCCTATACCTAAACTTAACCCCAGTAAAACTATGCCTAAACCTAACCCTATACCTAAACTTAACCCCAGTAAAACTATGCCTAAACCTAACCCTATACCTAAACTTAACCCCAGTAAAACTATGCCTAAACCTAACCCTATTCCTAAACTTAACCCCAGTAAAACTATGCCTAAACCTAACCCTGTACCTAAACTTAACCCCAGTAAAACTATGCCTAAACCTAACCCTGTACCTAAACTTAACCCCAGTAAAACTATGCCTAACCCTAAACTTATTTCTTATTCTCAGTAAAACAAAATAAAGAATACAAGAGCCGTGGCACCGAACGGTCGGCGTGAGGTCGGCGTAAAGATCGAGGGATGAGTTGGTTTAGGGGCGACTGTACCTGATCAAAGTCAAAGTCGTACGATTTGTCACACACGTTACCGCAGTGAAATTTGTTCTCCGCATTTGACCCATCTCTTGGAGCGGTGAGCCGCAGCCAAGGAGCGGTGAGCTCCAGCCAAGGAGTGGTGAGCCGCAGCGTGCGCCGTGCTTGGGAATCATTTGATTAGTAGATTTGACCCCCAATCCAACCCTTGATGCTGAGTGCCAAGCAGGGAGGGCATTGGGTCCCATTTTTACAGTCTTTGGTATGACCCGGCCGGGGATTGAACCCCGACCTCCCAGTTTCAGGGCGGACACTCTAACCAAAGGCCACTGAGCTGATACCGCTGAGGAGGGGAGCACAGCGATATATATATCGTGGACAAACGTTTCTTTGAGGAGTGAGATGAAACGGGGGTGGGGGAGAGTTATGAATCTCAGGTTATGTGCAGAGATTAGCATCGCAGTAACCCCCTCCTCTCCCATGTGGCCCGGCGCACCTCCGTTGACCCACCGTGGGGGGTTCGGGATGTGCCGGGCGGGCTCTCGCCTTACGCCCCCTCGGGGGTCAGAGATGGACGCTGAACTGCGGCAGGGATGTGCCGGGCGGGCTCTCGCCTTACGCCCCCTCGGGGGTCAGAGATGGACGCTGAACAGCGGCAGGGATGCGGCGTGTTATTGGATTCCGTCATTCACATGTCATCTCCTGCTGCTAACGAGACACAGGCCCCACATTCAGACAGTGATCACCAGTGGTGGAAAAAGTACTCAGTTGTTTTAATTAAGTAAAAGTAACGATACTGCAATTTAGAACTACTTCGTTACAAGTAAAAGTACGGAATTGAAAATGTACTTGAGTAAAAGTACAAAAGTATCGGCATCAAAAATTTACTTAAAGTACTAAAAGTAAAAGTTCAAACTGTACAAATCTACAAGCTCACAATGCGTTGCGAGCTTGTAGATCGGCTATTTTCAAATGGCCGAAATGTATATGGTTGAAGTGGTTAATGTATGTTTTGATTGTTTTCTAAATGTTTGTTTTTGTGGCTTTCGCCTTTATTTAATTTTAATTTTATTTGTATGGAGGGACAGACAGTAGGCTGACAGGAAATGGGGAGAGAGATGGGGGGAAGACATGCAGTAAAGGCCGTCGGGATCGGGAGTCGAACCCGCGGCACACTGCCAGACTGGATTACCAGCCAAGGTGCCTGGACCACTGAGCCATGGCCCAGGCTAATGTATGTTTTCTAATCAAAATTTAAATCGCCAAATAAAAGTACAGTAAAAGTACAAATTGTGGCTCTGAGATGTAGTGGAGTAGAAGTAAAAGTACTGGAAATTGGAAATACTCAAGTAAAGTACAAATACCTCAGCACCAGGAATATCTGCAGTGTCCCGGGAGGAGGTTGTTGTTGTTGCCGAGGGGATTCATGGGGGTCGACCACCACCGCACACACCTAACAATAAGCTCAGTGTGTGTGAGAGGAGGATCAGGTGTCCACTCTCCTATCCGCTGATGTCTCGGGACACAGGCTGTGTGACAAGGAAATATCCATGTACCTCTTTTTTTTATTATTATTATTTTGCGTGTGTGTGTGTGAACTCAGCATGTTGGTGTAAGCCTGAGGACTGACAGCGTGTTTCTCAGTGCTTCTCAAACATCAAAGGACGTTCAATTTCAATTTCCTTATGATCTAATAGTTGCAGTAGAACGTACTATAGTCGTACTACTGTACTGTCCCAGTTGGTGATATTATAGTGACATAATCATAACACAATCATTCCCGGGATTCCTTCAAAATAGGAGCTCTGGGGTGCCGGAAAGACATGGCCGCTTTTACTCTGATTGTTCCCCCCCGGAAACAATCCGGAAAAAACATATTTTGCTAGCTTACCTTGCTCTCGATTCTATTACCGTATATCGCTAAAAGCTCCAAAGCGTTCATATTTTGAACGAGAGGCGGATGAGAAGTCAGAAATGAAGCGCTTAGTATATCCATCAGATCAAAACCACGGAGAGCGCCCTGGATGAGCAGAGACGAGGCATTCTTTCTGCCGCGCTAACAGGCTAGTGAACGGGACGCTAATATGACTGAAGAGCGAAGCGTACGGTGGCCTTAGAGGCTCACTCAAAAATAAAATAAAAAGGAAAAACATTCTGAATATTCTCCCCTCGCCTGATATCATTGAGGATGCGCTAGGATGTGTACACAATGTCTTATGCATCGGTCGATAGGATTCCCTATGACATGTGGACACGTCCTATGAACGGACCCTGTTAACATCTTACAACTATGTTGTGCACGTCATAGGAAAAGCCTGTTCAAAGATAGTGCAGCTCTACAAGCTCACAGCACGATACCATGTGATGCATTCTGAGCTTGTAAATCATCTCTTTCCACTATTTTAGAAATAACCATGGAGGGCTTAAGTGGTTTAGACTGTTTCTCACCCCAGGGGGTCCCCAGGGGGTCCCCGCCGGACCCTACTTGGAGAACCACTCTCTACGATTACGTGGATTTACCCAAACGTTGCAGAAAGCACTGTTTTTCACATCATCAATGAGTACTTTATGTTAGCTACCATAATAACACGGAGTCTATACCCACATTCTCAATGGGTATTCTCTGACGTGTTGTAATTCACATCATCAATCCACTCACAACTCACACTCATTCCAAATGCACCAATAATGCTTTTGGCTGAAGTATAGAGTCAATAGAAATGGTGTTATTATAAATCCAGCTGCTCTGCAAATGTAAACCTCTGTTCCGTCCGCAAAGTAGAGAGTATGAAAACACAGAGATGATGCCTTTCAGGTTGGAACTATTACTTGCCACTATTACACCTTCAGCTCGCATGGATTTAACACTGCTTGATTTTCCTTTGCATCATCAAGGCATCCCACACTCAAATGTTTACGTTGGATAATTGTCAGCCATTGAACCGAGACATTTGAACATGAATGTTCCTGATGAAGTATACACTCATTAATGCTGATTGTGATGATTGGGTGAAACCCTGTGCTTCAAAGAGTGAGAGATTTGAGTTCACACTGTTTCATATTTTTAAGCATTACCGTATTTAACAAGCACATAGACTATGGAATGATTATTTCCTCTCTTTGTAAAGCCACGGCATTTTAGTTCAACTCTTATCTGCTATTTTCCTTTTTACATAGGATACAATTCATGTGAAGGCGTCCTCTTTTAAAAGAACATTGTATAATCATTTGATCAAACATGAACTTTTATAATGGAGTTGATTGCTAATCAGAGGACACTTGATGTGTAGCTTTTACACATTTTAAACACGGACATGCTTAAAATGTGTACATTTATCTATGGGCATTGATTGCTACAAGGAGGTGAGTAGCATGTGACCCAGCATGGAGCAGGAAGGAGTTGAATAGAAGTGTTAGAAGTCTCACGTGCGTGATCTACTGCATCACTTTTCTTAATAGTCTAGTAGCCAGAATGTGAACCCGGACATGTTGAGTACACCAACGTTTTATGTTATAAATGTTTGGTATGGGTCCCTAGCATGTAGAAACTGCCGGATGCTAACTTGCATATGTTGAGCAATTTTCATAATTGGCATAATATGTGACCATACCATTAAAAACCTATAGAAGGCAAAATATTCAAAATTGAATCATGCTTGATGTAGCATGTGATGTGTCAAACTAGGGGGTTTTCATGATGCTGAATCCATTCCAAGCATTCGTTTTGCAAAAAAGTCACTCTAAAACGGCCATTGCCGTCATCACAAATGTGTGGGCATGGCCGTTTTTAGCCCAATGAGTGTTTGTTCAAAATGGGGCTCTATGAGCTGGCTACTAGACTATAACAGTTGTTCACAATGGGGCTCTATGAGCTGGCTACTAGACTATAACAGTTGTTCACAATGGGGCTCTATGAGCTGGCTACTAGACTATAACAGGCTCTATGAGCTGGCTACTAGACTATAACAGGCTCTATGAGCTGGCTACTAGACTATAACAGGATAAACTAACCTTTGAAGAACCACCGCGCCGACATCATCCTTCATGAAAATCCCCCTTAAAATGGTGTGATCCTTTTGTCGTCATAAAAAACAATCCAAACTGCCGATCAGTAACAAAGAGCGTAGGACAGAGCCACGCGCAGCGCCACCATTGGAATGCATTTGGCCTGAACTTCCCAGAAGCCTCAGCAAGCCAGTGCAACTGGAAAGGTTTTCCTGTGACGTCATCCTAACACGTCACCTATCCCACTCTGTCCGATGGAAACCCTGTCTTGTAGGGCAGGGGTTCTCAACGTTTTTGGCCGGGGACCCCCGGAAATGCTTTGGCAATGTCTCGGGACCCCCGCCCCGCCCCCTCCCGACCCCCAATATAAATTGACTGCTACAATAACCTTAAACCATTTTGGGCGGGAACCCCTTTTGGTGTTTTAAGCATTGTTATAATTTAGCTATTGAAAAATAGCAGATCTACAAGCTCGTAGCGCGCCACCGAGTGGCGCGCTACGAGCTTGTTGGTCTGCTATTTTTGAAAAATCGTGAAAATAAAATTTTAAAATAAATCTTTTTTTTTTTTTTTTTTTTTTTTAATAATTTGGGGACCCCCTAAAATAATTTGGCGACCCCCCGAGGGGTCGCGACCCACGGGTTGAGAACCCCTGTTGTAGGGTCTTAAAACCTATTAAAAACACGAATGAAACAATGAAAACACAACTTGTGTATGTTGTGTATGTAATGTATATGTACTGTTATGTGTTTGTGATGTAGTTTAAAGTATCAGTGTTAGAGGACCTCAGTGGAAATAAGTCTTTATCGGACTTTACTGTGAAATCCTTGAATCGCTGATTATAATGTTGTATTATGATTGCTTTTCTAAATAAATCAAATCAAATCAAACTCGTCTAACTTGTGAACGGGAGGGAAGAAGAGTTCAAAACTGAAAGGTTCCATGTAAATATGAATAAATGCATTAATATCAAGGCAGGTTTACTTCTCCGGGGGAAGAATATACTTCATTTCAAGCCTGAATTGAAATAAATGCATCACTGAATTGATTTAAAAACAAAATGTATTCAGGGCAATCTGCAGTTGCACGCGGCGCATCACTCCTCCTTCCAATGAGATAATGTTTGGGAGATTTCATTCTCTCTGACCTTATTCTCTCCCTCCCTCGCTCTCTCATCTGTTCTCTATCTATTCTTCACCTTTTCTCTCCAGTTCCATGACTTCTCTCCTTTTTCCCCAGCAGCGGTCGGCCCACACGCAGCCGCTCTGTGGTGCTGCTCCACTGTAGGCTCTGTGGTGCTGCTCCACTGTAGGCTCTGTGGTGCTGCTCCACTGTAGGCTCTCTGGTGCTGCTCCACTGTAGGCTCTGTGGTGCTGCTCCACTGTAGGCTCTGTGGTGCTGCTCCACTGTAGGCTCTGTGGTGCTGCTCCACTGTAGGCTCTGTGGTGCTGCTCCACTGTAGGCTCTGTGGTGCTGCTCCACCGTAGGCTCTGTGGTGCTGCTCCACTGTAGGCTCTGTGGTGCTGCTCCACTGTAGGCTCTGTGGTGCTGCTCCACTGTAGGCTCTGTGGTGCTGCTCCACTGTAGGCTCTGTGGTGCTGCTCCACTGTAGGCTCTGTGGTGCTGCTCCACTGTAGGCTCTGTGGTGCTGCTCCACTGTAGGGCTGTTATTTCTACACATATAAACTGTAGTGTAATGAATGAGTGCTTGTCCTCTCTAGCCCATTTCGACCTGAGGACGATTCTACAAAATGTATTTTAAATCCTGACAGTTTTCTGAAAAAACTCCTATGTCAGCGGTTCTCAAACATTTTCATGTCAAGGACCCCCAAAAATGTATGTAATTTGCCGCCGCCGACCCCCATCTGAAAATATGTTGTTCCTAGGGACCTCCTCATGAAGCAAAGATTATAGTTCAAAACGTTGTCTCTGAAAGAATATATATTCAAAGATTTGAGGCACGTTTTCACGATTCTTAAAAAAATAGCAGACCTACAAGCTCGTAGCGTGGCACTCGGTGCCGCGCTACGAGCTTGTAGATCTGCTATTGTTCAATAGCTAAAGCATAACATAATGCTTTAAAACACCAAAAGGGGTTCCCGTCCAGAATGGGCTAGTCAGCCTTGACCAGCAGGCCATTTTACACTTTGACAGGAAGACCCGTGAAGTTGAAGGAATAACACCCAGTGTCTGATGTGTTGTGGTTTATGGATTATAATGTAACGTTATATAGGGTCTGTGTGGCTTGGAGAACATCTTTATGTGTGAGTTAAATGGGAGATTCTTTTGTGTGGTGAGAATCTTGTAGAACCTATATTGGAACATTCATGACAAAATGTCTGATTCTCGTCTCTCTGCAGGGGCAGAAGAACCTTTATTGGAACAGTCATGACACAATGTCTGATTCTCGTCTCTCTGCAGGGGCAGAAGAACCTTTATTGGAACAGTCATGACACAATGTCTGATTCTCGTCTCTCTGCAGGGGCAGAAGAACCTTTATTGGAACAGTCATGACACAATGTCTGATTCTCGTCTCTCTGCAGGGGCAGAAGAACCTTTATTGGAACAGTCATGACACAATGTCTGATTCTCGTCTCTCTGCAGGGGCAGAAGACGGAAGCTGAGAAATACTTCCTGAAAGCCATCCAGCTAGATCCAACGAAAGGGAATTGTTACATGCATTACGGTAAGTGTTACATGCATTACGGTAAGTGTTACATGCATTACGGTAAGTGTTGATTAGTGGGTTTAGTAATTGTATAATTGTTTTTGCATTCGTGCAGGATATACATAGGCCTTAGAGATAGGGTGAGAAGTTCAGTCACACGAGAGAGTCTTCGCCTGGAAAGGAGCCAGCTGAGGTGGTTCGGGGCATCTGGTTAGGATGCCTCGGGCTCCTCCCTAGGGAGGTCCTCGACGCACGTCCCACTGGGAGGAGACCCCGGGGCAGACCAAGGTGCAGTTGGAGGAAACACATCGACTCACTGGCCTTGGAACGTCTCGGAATCCCCCAGGAGGAAGTCACTAATGTTGCTCTGGAGAGGGAAGTCTGGAGCACTCTGGTGGAGCTTTTGCCCCCGCGACCCGACTACGGATAAGCGGTTGAAGATGGATGGATGGATGGATGGATACATAGGCCTACTGTAACATTGACATGCAATCAATAATGGAGCAGTTGAGACGAATAACCATCTTAGTCCATCATTTCCGCCTGTTCAGCAATTCACCCAAGTTGAAATTTTACCTGTAAAATGAGTGGAACCAACATTTTTATCAATATCAATATCTGGGAATTTATTTTGCTTTACGATCCCCGAGCACTATAAAAGTGCTCGGGGATCGTGTGTCAGATTCAATCCCATTAAAATGTGTACGTTGAGTAGATGGTTTTAGAATGTATATCTGAGGTCTGGGCACAACGTGGAGCTGCAGTCAGCACTGCGTGCAGAAGTCACGGTTTGAAGTCTCTCTCCTGGTCTAAAGGCCTGCAGCCACGGCTTCCATTTCATCCACAGTTATTAAGCCATTTAGACCTGGGAACGATTCTACAAATGTCTTCTAAATCCTGAGAGTTTTCTGAAAAACCCCATGTTTCTATGTCAGTCATTCTCAAACATATTCATGTCAAGGACCCCCAAAAATATGTGTAATTGGCCACGGACCCCCATCTGAAAATATGTTGTTCCAGGAACCCCCCAGAAGCAAAGATTTGGGTTAAAAACGTTCGCTCTGAAAGAATATATATTCAAAGATTTGCTCCACATTTTCACGATTTTTCAAAAATAGCAGACCTACAAGCTCATAGCGCGGCACTCGGTGCCGCGCTATGAGCTTGTAGATCTGCTATTTTTCAATAGCTAAAGCATAACATAATGCTTAAAACACCAAAAGGGGTTCCCGTCTAGAATGGATTAAGGAAAATATGCTTAGTCTCGCTCGCTGGTTTGGGAGCCTCATGGTACAGTGGTGAGGCTAACCAAAATCAACACGGTGTTAATTCCTCTCTAAACCTGGCCTTTTCCGAGAGGTCTGCCCAGGGTTCAGGGCCCTGTCAGGGCTCCGTAATCCCCTCTCATTAGCAGGGGTCTACACAGAGGTCCACCCATGACAGCCAGCCACGCCCTGCCCTCACTCAGACATTCCAAACGCCATATTCTCCATAAAAGAAACATTCCTATCAAGATGAACTAATTTGAACAAATGGGGGGTTGAGTGATGGTCAAGGAGTGGAATGGATGGAGCACAGCGCTCATATCTAGTGTTTCACTGAGTCATGGTGAGGACAGACGAGGCTGCACGTCCACCTGGGCCAAAGACAACACTCCCAGTACAGGCCGTGTATCCCTCCTCCCCTCCATGCCAATCCCGCAGCATTTCTAACAGTGATCAGAGGTGGAAGAAGTAAACCCACTCAGATTCGTTTTTTTTTTAAATGTTTAAATTTTTATCCCACAATTTTGTAACCCATTTATTTCACCCAGTGTCAATTATCTAATGTAATTATGGGCGCTACACTTCCTCTGCCAACCTGGGGGGGCAGCGGACTGACCTCATGCCTCCTTCTATGTATGAGGAGTCCAAGCTGCTTCTTTTCACCTGACAGGGGAGAGTTTCCCCGGCCGGACGTAGCACGTGGAGGGAACACGTTATTCCGACCAGTTCTCAGATTAGTTTTTAATTAAATAAAAGTAGTAAAACCACAAGGTAGAAATAATCTGTTAGTGTAAAAGTCTTGTATGCAAAAGTATTGGCATCAAAAAGCCGAGATATATAATATAGGCGTGGTTAATGTACGTTTTCTCATTATAATCTAAATCTGCAAAGTAACTAGTAACTAAAGATGTCAAATAATTGTAGTGTAGTGTAGTGGAGGAAAGACGACCAGAAGTGTATCGAGAAATGGAAAATACTTGAGTAAATTAAAAGTACCTCAACATTGCACTTGAGTATACAGTACTTGAGTAAATGAACTTTGGACTAATGCTCTTAGTGATCTGGTTCTCTCCCCTCGGCCTCGGCCTCGCCAGGTCAGTTC
Source organism: Electrona antarctica (assembly GCF_951216825.1). Taxonomy (NCBI): domain Eukaryota; kingdom Metazoa; phylum Chordata; class Actinopteri; order Myctophiformes; family Myctophidae; genus Electrona; species Electrona antarctica. The sequence continues at coordinate 4,066,001 of NC_136810.1, read as the reverse complement.
CTCTTAGTGGTCACTGACAGTGATGTGGTTTCTCTCCCCTTGGCCTCGGCCTCGCCAGGTCAGTTCCTGCTGGAGGAGTCGCGGCCGCGGGAAGCGGCAGAGATGGCGGAGAAAGCTGCCCACCTTGATGGCGGGGAGTTCGATGTGGTCTTCAGCGCCGCCCACATGCTCAGGTGAGGGACCGACCGACTCCCCAGGTTTCTCCTTTTAACACTTTACCACATGCTCAGGTGAGGGACCGACCCACTCCCCAGGTTTCTCCTTTTAACACTTTACCACATGCTCAGGTGAGGGACCGACCGACTCCCGAGGTTTCTCCTGTTAACACTTTACCACATGCTCAGGTGAGGGACCGACCCACTCCCCAGGTTTCTCCTTTTAACACTTTACCACATGCTCAGGTGAGGGACCGACCCACTCCCCAGGTTTCTCCTTTTAACACTTTACCACATGCTCAGGTGAGGGACCGACCCACTCCCCAGGTTTCTCCTTTTAACACTTTACCACATGCTCAGGTGAGGGACCGACCCACTCCCCAGGTTTCTCCTTTTAACACTTTACCACATGCTCAGGTGAGGGACCGACCCACTCCCCAGGTTTCTCCTTTTAACACTTTACCACATGCTCAGGTGAGGGACCGACCCACTCCCCAGGTTTCTCCTTTTAACACTTTACCACATGCTCAGGTGAGGGACCGACCCACTCCCCAGGTTTCTCCTTTTAACACTTTACCACATGCTCAGGTGAGGGACCGACCCACTCCCCAGGTTTCTCCTTTTAACACTTTACCACATGCTCAGGTGAGGGACCGACCCACTCCCCAGGTTTCTCCTTTTAACACTTTACCACATGCTCAGGTGAGGGACCGACCCACTCCCCAGGTTTCTCCTTTTAACACTTTACCACATGCTCAGGTGAGGGACCGACCCACTCCCCAGGTTTCTCCTTTTAACACTTTACCACATGCTCAGGTGAGGGACCGACCCACTCCCCAGGTTTCTCCTTTTAACACTTTACCACATGCTCAGGTGAGGGACCGACCCACTCCCCAGGTTTCTCCTTTTAACACTTTCCCACATGCTCAGGTGAGGGACCGACCCACTCCCCAGGTTTCTCCTTTTAACACTTTACCACATGCTCAGGTGAGGGACCGACCCACTCCCCAGGTTTCTCCTTTTAACACTTTCCCACATGCTCAGGTGAGGGACCGACCCACTCCCCAGGTTTCTCCTTTTAACACTTTACCACATGCTCAGGTGAGGGACCGACCCACTCCCCAGGTTTCTCCTTTTAACACTTTACCACATGCTCAGGTGAGGGACCGACCCACTCCCCAGGTTTCTCCTTTTAACACTTTACCACATGCTCAGGTGAGGGACCGACCCACTCCCCAGGTTTCTCCTTTTAACACTTTACCACATGCTCAGGTGAGGGACCGACCCACTCCCCAGGTTTCTCCTGTTAACACTTTACCACATGCTCAGGTGAGGGACCGACCCACTCCCCAGGTTTCTCCTTTTAACACTTTACCACATGCTCAGGTGAGGGACCGACCCACTCCCCAGGTTTCTCCTTTTGACACTTTACCACATGCTCAGGTGAGGGACCGACTCACTCCCCAGGTTTCTCCTTTTAACACTTTACCACATGCTCAGGTGAGGGACCGACCCACTCCCCAGGTTTCTCCTTTTAACACTTTACCACATGCTCAGGTGAGGGACCGACCCACTCCCCAGGTTTCTCCTTTTAACACTTTACCACATGCTCAGGTGAGGGACCGACCCACTCCCCAGGTTTCTCCTTTTAACACTTTACCACATGCTCAGGTGAGGGACCGACCCACTCCCCAGGTTTCTCCTTTTAACACTTTACCACATGCTCAGGTGAGGGACCGCCCCACTCCCCAGGTTTCTCCTTTTAACACTTTACCACATGCTCAGGTGAGCGACCGACCCACTCCCCAGGTTTCTCCTGTTAACACTTTACCACATGCTCAGGTGAGCGACCGACCCACTCCCCAGGTTTCTCCTTTTAACACTTTACCACATGCTCAGGTGAGGGACCGACCCACTCCCCAGGTTTCTCCTTTTAACACTTTACCACATGCTCAGGTGAGGGACCGACCCACTCCCCAGGTTTCTCCTTTTAACACTTTACCACATGCTCAGGTGAGGGACCGACCCACTCCCCAGGTTTCTCCTTTTAACACTTTACCACATGCTCAGGTGAGGGACCGACCCACTCCCCAGGTTTCTCCTTTTAACACTTTACCACATGCTCAGGTGAGGGACCGACCCACTCCCCAGGTTTCTCCTTTTAACACTTTACCACATGCTCAGGTGAGGGACCGACCCACTCCCCAGGTTTCTCCTTTTAACACTTTACCACATGCTCAGGTGAGGGACCGACCCACTCCCCAGGTTTCTCCTTTTAACACTTTACCACATGCTCAGGTGAGGGACCGACCCACTCCCCAGGTTTCTCCTGTTAACACTTTACCACATGCTCAGGTGAGGGACCGACCCACTCCCCAGGTTTCTCCTTTTAACACTTTACCACATGCTCAGGTGAGGGACCGACCCACTCCCCAGGTTTCTCCTTTTAACACTTTACCACATGCTCAGGTGAGGGACCGACCCACTCCCCAGGTTTCTCCTTTTAACACTTTACCACATGCTCAGGTGAGGGACCGACCCACTCCCCAGGTTTCTCCTTTTAACACTTTACCACATGCTCAGGTGAGGGACCGACCCACTCCCCAGGTTTCTCCTTTTAACACTTTACCACATGCTCAGGTGAGGGACCGACCCACTCCCCAGGTTTCTCCTTTTAACACTTTACCACATGCTCAGGTGAGGGACCGACCCACTCCCCAGGTTTCTCCTTTTAACACTTTACCACATGCTCAGGTGAGGGACCGACCCACTCCCCAGGTTTCTCATTTTAACACTTTCGGGGCCCTAGATTAACCCATTTAGGCCTGACGTCAAAATTAAACAGTTTTCTGAAATACCTATGTTTCACTGTGCAAAAAGCATGGAATACGGATGTGTATATTACAGGAAACTCCCGTTAAACTTTCCAACAAATTCCGGTAAACTTGTAAATTGTACTGTCACACCTGTATATTACCCTATATTAACTGTATATGCTGTTAAACTTGAGGTTTACGGGCAAAATACAGTGCCCATAATTGCCCGTTAACTCCTCTTTTCACGCAGTGTTTTCTGTATTAGTGGTGCTCAATATTTCATGTCAAGGACCCCAAAAATATATGAAATTGGCCGCCGACCCCCATCTGAAAATATGTTGTTCCAGGAACCCCCAAGAAGCAAAGATTTGAGTTAAAAACGTTCGCTCTGAAAGAATATATATTCAAAGATTTGAGGCACAATTTTGAGGGGGTGCGTTGGAGGGGCGGTAGAGCTTGAGGAAGGGAGGTTTGTTGTCCGTACGCTTTATCCTGGGCCTTTCGGCACAACTCCACAGCCCATGATTTACTGACGTCCTTCGTAATCCTCCCTGCCTGCTGCAGGTCAGCCAGGCAGCTGCTGGTCTGCCCCAGCATCCCTATTCTGAGGCTAACATTCAGCTGCTGGTCTGCCCCAGCATCCCTGTTCTCTGAGGCTAACATTCAGCTGCTGGTCTGCCCCAGCATCCCTGTTCTCTGAGGCTAACATTCAGCTGCTGGTCTGCCCCAGCATCCCTGTTCTCTGAGGCTAACATTCAGCTGCTGGTCTGCCCCAGCATCCCTGTTCTCTGAGGCTAACATTCAGCTGCTGGTCTGCCCCAGCATCCCTGTTCTGAGGCTAACATTCAGCTGCTGGTCTGCCCCAGCATCCCTGTTCTCTGAGGCTAACATTCAGCTGCTGGTCTGCCCCAGCATCCCTGTTCTCTGAGGCTAACATTCAGCTGCTGGTCTGCCCCAGCATCCCTGTTCTCTGAGGCTAACATTCAGCTGCTGGTCTGCCCCAGCATCCCTGTTCTCTGAGGCTAACATTCAGCTGCTGGTCTGCCCCAGCATCCCTGTTCTCTGAGGCTAACATTCAGCTGCTGGTCTGCCCCAGCATCCCTGTTCTCTGAGGCTAACATTCAGCTGCTGGTCTGCCCCAGCATCCCTGTTCTCTGAGGCTAACATTCAGCTGCTGGTCTGCCCCAGCATCCCTGTTCTCTGAGGCTAACATTCAGCTGCTGGTCTGCCCCAGCATCCCTATTCTGAGGCTAACATTCAGTGGAAATATCCAATTTGAAGCTTGTAGATCGTCCATTTTCAGCGAAGATATAAGGGATAAGTCTAGAGCACTTGGGAATCCGGTCAACTTTAAGTGTTGGGTTTATAGAGCGCCGAAGTCCTGACATGGTCATCTTAAAATCATCTCATATAAGAACTGTGGTCCAAAAATAAACAAGCTGTCTCTGCGATATTGTCAGGGAGGTAGTGTAGCTCTGTGTCGTTTACGACAGTCAGTCACTCATATATGATACAGTCTGTTTCTAGCGAAAATGTAACTAATTCAGTAGCAGTAACATTAGCGTTTTCTCTCAGTCAGTTGAAAGAGTGAAACGGCCGGGATGAAATGTTTATTTTTCAAACACAGTTCTTATATGAGGCGATCTAAAATCCCCCTATGGGGATTACAATGCAAATAAAAACGACATGAACCTGTGGACTTGTGGACCTGTGGACTACCGACTGTGGACTACCTGTGGACTACCTGTGGACTACCGATATTGACGTCAGACTTCGGTGCTCTATTGGTTAATGTTGCTACTGCACATGGTCGTGTATGTTTTCTCTCTCTCTCTCTCTCTCTCTCTCTCTCTCTCTCTCTCTCTCGCTCTCTCTCCTATACTTCATCCCTCCCTCCCCCCTCTCCATCTCTCTCTCTCTCTCTCTCTCTCTCTCTCTCTCTCTCTCTCATATACTTCATCCCTCCCTCCCCTCTCTCTCTCTCTCTCTCTCTCTCTCTCTCTCTCTCTCTCTCTCTCTCTCTCTCTCTCTCTCTCTCTCTCTCTCTCTCTCATATACTTCATCCCTCCCCCTCTCCATCTCTCTCTCTCTCTCTCTCTCTCTCTCTCTCTCACCGTGCTATTTCTGGCTCCTCTGTTGGAAGTCTGTTTCCGAATCACAACATGGCTCAGCTGAGTGGAAGTCTTAAGTACGAGTGCTTCCTGCAGACCCTTGTGTTCCTTCATGGGAACACGACGAGGCCAAACCCTTGTGTTCCTTCATGGGAACACGACGAGGCCAAACCCTTGTGTTCCTTCATGGGAACACGACGAGGCCAAACCCTTGTGTTCCTTCATGGGAACACGACGAGGAAACCCTTGTGTTCCTTCATGGGAACACGACGAGGAAACCCTTGTGTTCCTTCATGGGAACACGACGAGGAAACCCTTGTGTTCCTTCATGGGAACACGACGAGGAAACCCTTGTGTTCCTTCATGGGAACACGACGAGGAAACCCTTGTGTTCCTTCATGGGAACAAGACGAGGAAACCCTTGTGTTCCTTCATGGGAACACGACGAGGAAACCCTTGTGTTCCTTCATGGGAACAAGACGAGGAAACCCTTGTGTTCCTTCATGGGAACACGACGAGGAAACCCTTGTGTTCCTTCATGGGAACACGACGAGGAAACCCTTGTGTTCCTTCATGGGAACAAGACAAGGAAACCCTTGTGTTCCTTCATGGGAACACGACGAGGAAACCCTTGTGTTCCTTCATGGGAACACGACGAGGAAACCCTTGTGTTCCTTCATGGGAACACGACGAGGAAACCCTTGTGTTCCTCCATGGGAACACGACGAGGAAACCCTTGTGTTCCTTCATGGGAACACGACGAGGAAACCCTTGTGTTCCTTCATGGGAACACGACGAGGAAACCCTTGTGTTCCTTCATGGGAACACGACGAGGCCAAACCCTTGTGTTCCTTCATGGGAACACGACGAGGCCAAACCCTTGTGTTCCTTCATGGGAACACGACGAGGCCAAACCCTTGTGTTCCTTCATGGAACACGACGAGGAAACCCTTGTGTTCCTTCATGGGAACACGACGAGGAAACCCTTGTGTTCCTTCATGGGAACACGACGGAACACGACGAGGCCAAGAGTGGAATTGTGTACATGCAGCCGTACTGTATGTACCTGCACTTCATAGCACGCTGCCACTCAGCGGCCATGTGATTATATTCAGAGCGTTCCGTCATTTAAATGTGATGATGGTTTACAGTTTCAGAACATCAGCTGCCTGTGGAGAGGAAACAGCTGGATTTGGTGCCCCTGTAATAGTAGTCGTAGTCATAGAGTAATAGTAGCATGAATGTGTTATTAGTTGTCATTACACACACACATCCATGCCTTGGTTGTCCAAGACGAGCCGCAACAGTCTCTGACCCGGTGTGATGAGTCTGTATGGAGTGACTATATGATATTTTAAATGGTAAAATGGTAAATGGTGCATTTATATAGCGCCTAGATTGTGCATTACATTCATACACCGATGGCGGCGGAAACCATGCAAGGCGCCAACCTGCACATCAGGAGCAATTAGGGGTTCAGTGTCTTGCTCAAGGACACTTCGACACCAACTCTGGGGTAGCCCACAGGGTTCGAACTGGCAGCCTTGCGGTTACCATCCGGCCACTCTACCCCTGAGTCACCGCCTGCACCTTTAGTCGTCTAAAGGTCAGATAGGTGGGCTGCGAATCAGAAAAGGTTGAGAAGCGCTGCTATATAGAGTCCCCTTCCAGGCTCCAGACCCCTGGCAGATGAACTAGAGGGCTCTGGCCCCTCTCCACTGCCTGGTAGATGAACTAGAGGGCTCTGGCCCCTCTCCTCTCCACTGCCTGGCAGATGAACTAGAGGGCTCTGGCCCCTCTCCACTGCCTGGTAGATGAACTAGAGGGCTCTGGCCCCTCTCCACTGCCTGGTAGATGAACTAGAGGGCTCTGGCCCCTCTCCTCTCCACTGCCTGGTAGATGAACTAGAGGGCTCTGGCCCCTCTCCACTGCCTGGTAGATGAACTAGAGGGCTCTCTGGCCCCTCTCCACTGCCTGGCAGATGAACTAGAGGGCTCTGGCCCCTCTCCACTGCCTGGTAGATGAACTAGAGGGCTCTGGCCCCTCTCCACTGCCTGGTAGATGAACTAGAGGGCTCTGGCCCCTCTCCACTGCCTGGCAGATGAACTAGAGGGCTCTGGCCCCTCTCCACTGCCTGGTAGATGAACTAGAGGGCTCTGGCCCCTCTCCTCTCCACTGCCTGGTAGATGAACTAGAGGGCTCTCTGGCCCCTCTCCACTGCCTGGCAGATGAACTAGAGGGCTCTGGCCCCTCTCCACTGCCTGGCAGATGAAGAGAGGGCTCTGGCCCCTCTCCACTGCCTGGCAGATGAAGAGAGGGCTCTGGCCCCTCTCCACTGCCTGGCAGATGAAGAGAGGGCTCTGGCCCCTCTCCACTGCCTGGCATGGGGTCTCACATCTCCGCAGCTCATGTTCTTTATGTGTTTGTCTTGGACACGGACACGGGAAGACCCTGTGGGTTGTTGGGGAAGCAAGTGAATCTGCACGGGGAGAAGGAGAGCCATTAACAGGAGGGGCCGAGACCCTCCGACGTGCAAGATGTCTCTTAGGGCCTTTCGTCACTGACAGGTTTGCTTCTTTGCACCCCCTCTTCTTAACCCATTTTGGGCGGGAACCCCTTTTGTTGTTTTAAGCATTATGTTATGCTTTAGCTATTGAAAAATAGCAGATCTACAAGCTCATAGCGCGCCACCGAGTGGCGCGCTACAAGCTTGTAGGTCTGCTATTTTTGAAAAGTTGTGAAAATGTGGCGCAAATCTTTGAATATACAGTATATTATTTCAGAGTTTCAGTTTTAAACTCAAATCTTTGCTTCTGGGGGGTTCCTGGAACTACATATTTTCAGATGGGGGTTGGCGGCCAATTACATATATTTTTTGGGGTCCTTGACATGAAATATTGAGAACCACTGATATAGAAACATGAGTTTTTTCAGAAAAAAATACATTTTCTAAATTTCGAAGTCAGGCCAAAATGGGTTAAAAGGAGGGGCCGAGACCCTCCGACGTGCAAGACGTCTCTTATTGCCCTTTAGGGCCTTTCGTCACTGACAGGTTTGCTTCCTTGCACCCCCTCTTCTTAAAACAATCAGCACATTATTCCAAAGGGGGGTCCTGCCTGTAGGCCAGACGTGGGACGACTCGAGGAAGGCAGCCTCAGAGTCAAAGCCCAAGGGAACGTTGTAATGCTTTCCTTTAAGGGTTTAAAATACATCCCCTTGAGCCTCAAAATATAGACTAGGATGTCATGACAGCTTTCACACAGTCCATGAATGACTTAAAATAGAGACTAGGATGTCATGACGGCTTTCACACAGTCCATGAATGACTTAAAATAGAGACTAGGATGTCATGACGGCTTTCACACAGTCCATGAATGCTCATAAAGCGAGCATCATATCAATAGACCGTATGAAGACAGTTCCAGACTCTCCATATCCTCTGTATTTGTCCCTTCGCTTCCAAGACAGTTTTAATGTCATCGTTGAAATGTATTATAGTATCCTGTCATTATTTTATAGCGCTGATGATTACATTATCTGTCTTTGCACAGACCACAAACGCTATGATTAAAAAAAAAAAAAAAAAGTCTAACGTTGTAATGTCTGCAGTAATCCAGAGAGACTGATGATGGCATCTCTTGCGAGTGAGTTAGTTCTGCCCAGAAACTATTGTGAAGTTGGTGTTTGAACCCTTCAGAGAACACATAATGATGTTGGTCAGAAGGTTATTCTTTCTTGTTGTTTGGTCAGCATATTGCACAGCACCAGCTGCCATGCAAATATCTGATTATTATTATTTTTTTAATTCAGTTTTCTAATTCTTGGCATTATTATGTCCTGAGTAACGTCTGGCCTGAGCGCCGATGTCGATGATTTGCGCGCGCCGTGCGCGTGTGCATCTGCTGTGGGGTTAATAAAGCATTCTGCGATGACGTAGACGTCAGGGCAGGAAGAGAACGGTGGCTGGGTCGCTGATTTGAAATACGACTGTGTTTCATCCAGGGAGTTGTTTTTGATTCACTCAAGATGCTTGTTTAATTTTCTCTTCCGTCTCGTCCTCCCGTCGCGCTCTGTCGCCGTCGCGTGCAAACCTTGTATCTCCAAAAAGTGTTGTCGTTCCAGGATAATGGAACTTAAAAATGGAACCCATCTTTCTATGTCAGTCATGTCATGTCAAGGACCCCCAAGATTATATGTAATTGGCCGCCGACCCCCATCTGACAATATGTTGTTCCAGGGACCTCCCAGAGGCAAAGATTTGAGTTAAAAACGTTCGCTCTGAAAGAATATATATTCAAAGACTTGTACCACATTTTCACGATTTTTCAAATATGGAGATACAAGGTTTCTGACCAACATCAACATCTTGTAGTCTTGCAGCTGTTTCCCCAGGGCTTTGGGTTCACACCACGACACTGGTTCATGTTGCTGCCTTTCATTGTCCTCTGGGTTCCCATTAGCCACAGTAAGAGTGGGTTAAAACAGGACTTATAAGGGGCCATTTTACACTTTAACCACCACCATTATTTAACCACTTACTCACCCCATACTTAGTTGACCGGATTCCTAAGGGCTCTATCCTAGGCCCCCTCCTGTTGTCGCTCTAAGGGCTCTATCCTAGGCCCCCTCCTGTTGTCGCTCTAAGGGCTCTATCCTAGGCCCCCTCCTGTTGTCGCTCTAAGGGCTCTATCCTAGGCCCCCTCCTGTTGTCGCTCTAAGGGCTCTATCCTAGGCCCCCTCCTGTTGTCGCTCTAAGGGCTCTATCCTAGGCCCCCTCCTGTTGTCGCTCTAAGGGCTCTATCCTAGGCCCCCTCCTGTTGTCGCTCTAAGGGCTCTATCCTAGGCCCCCTCCTGTTGTCGCTCTAAGGGCTCTATCCTAGGCCCCCTCCTGTTGTCGCTCTAAGGGCTCTATCCTAGGCCCCCTCCTGTTGTCGCTCTAAGGGCTCTATCCTAGGCCCCCTCCTGTTGTCGCTCTAAGGGCTCTATCCTAGGCCCCCTCCTGTTGTCGCTCTAAGGGCTCTATCCTAGGCCCCCTCCTGTTGTCGCTCTAAGGGCTCTATCCTAGGCCCCCTCCTGTTGTCGCTCTAAGGGCTCTATCCTAGGCCCCCTCCTGTTGTCGCTCTAAGGGCTCTATCCTAGGCCCCCTCCTGTTGTCGCTCTAAGGGCTCTATCCTAGGCCCCCTCCTGTTGTCGCTCTAAGGGCTCTATCCTAGGCCCCCTCCTGTTGTCGCTCTAAGGGCTCTATCCTAGGCCCCCTCCTGTTGTCGCTCTAAGGGCTCTATCCTAGGCCCCCTCCTGTTGTCGCTCTAAGGGCTCTATCCTAGGCCCCCTCCTGTTGTCGCTCTAAGGGCTCTATCCTAGGCCCCCTCCTGTTGTCGCTCTAAGGGCTCTATCCTAGGCCCCCTCCTGTTGTCGCTCTAAGGGCTCTATCCTAGGCCCCCTCCTGTTGTCGCTCTAAGGGCTCTATCCTAGGCCCCCTCCTGTTGTCGCTCTAAGGGCTCTATCCTAGGCCCCCTCCTGTTGTCGCTCTAAGGGCTCTATCCTAGGCCCCCTCCTGTTGTCGCTCTAAGGGCTCTATCCTAGGCCCCCTCCTGTTGTCGCTCTAAGGGCTCTATCCTAGGCCCCCTCCTGTTGTCGCTCTAAGGGCTCTATCCTAGGCCCCCTCCTGTTGTCGCTCTAAGGGCTCTATCCTAGGCCCCCTCCTGTTGTCGCTCTAAGGGCTCTATCCTAGGCCCCCTCCTGTTGTCGCTCTAAGGGCTCTATCCTAGGCCCCCTCCTGTTGTCGCTCTAAGGGCTCTATCCTAGGCCCCCTCCTGTTGTCGCTCTAAGGGCTCTATCCTAGGCCCCCTCCTGTTGTCGCTCTAAGGGCTCTATCCTAGGCCCCCTCCTGTTGTCGCTCTAAGGGCTCTATCCTAGGCCCCCTCCTGTTGTCGCTCTAAGGGCTCTATCCTAGGCCCCCTCCTGTTGTCGCTCTAAGGGCTCTATCCTAGGCCCCCTCCTGTTGTCGCTCTAAGGGCTCTATCCTAGGCCCCCTCCTGTTGTCGCTCTAAGGGCTCTATCCTAGGCCCCCTCCTGTTATCGCTCTAAGGGCTCTATCCTAGGCCCCCTCCTGTTGTCGCTCTAAGGGCTCTATCCTAGGCCCCCTCCTGTTGTCGCTCTAAGGGCTCTATCCTAGGCCCCCTCCTGTTGTCGCTCTAAGGGCTCTATCCTAGGCCCCCTCCTGTTGTCGCTCTAAGGGCTCTATCCTAGGCCCCCTCCTGTTGTCGCTCTAAGGGCTCTATCCTAGGCCCCCTCCTGTTGTCGCTCTAAGGGCTCTACCCTAGGCCCCCTCCTGTTGTCGCTCTAAGGGCTCTATCCTAGGCCCCTCCTGTTGTCGCTCTAAGGGCTCTATCCTAGGCCCCTCCTGTTGTCGCTCTAAGGGCTCTATCCTAGGCCCCCTCCTGTTGTCGCTCTAAGGGCTCTATCCTAGGCCCCCTCATGTTGTCGCTCTAAGGGCTCTATCCTAGGCCCCCTCCTGTTGTCGCTCTAAGGGCTCTATCCTAGGCCCCCTCCTGTTGTCGCTCTAAGGGCTCTATCCTAGGCCCCCTCCTGTTGTCGCTCTAAGGGCTCTATCCTAGGCCCCCTCCTGTTGTCGCTCTAAGGGCTCTATCCTAGGCCCCCTCCTGTTGTCGCTCTAAGGGCTCTATCCTAGGCCCCCTCCTGTTGTCGCTCTAAGGGCTCTATCCTAGGCCTCCTCCTGTTGTCGCTCTAAGGGCTCTATCCTAGGCCTCCTCCTGTTGTCGCTCTAAGGGCTCTATCCTAGGCCCCCTCCTGTTGTCGCTCTAAGGGCTCTATCCTAGGCCCCCTCCTGTTGTCGCTCTAAGGGCTCTATCCTAGGCCCCCTCCTGTTGTCGCTCTAAGGGCTCTATCCTAGGCCCCCTCCTGTTGTCGCTCTAAGGGCTCTATCCTAGGCCCCCTCCTGTTGTCGCTCTAAGGGCTCTATCCTAGGCCCCCTCCTGTTGTCGCTCTAAGGGCTCTATCCTAGGCCCCCTCCTGTTGTCGCTCTAAGGGCTCTATCCTAGGCCCCCTCCTGTTGTCGCTCTAAGGGCTCTATCCTAGGCCCCCTCCTGTTGTCGCTCTAAGGGCTCTATCCTAGGCCCCCTCCTGTTGTCGCTCTAAGGGCTCTATCCTAGGCCCCCTCCTGTTGTCGCTCTAAGGGCTCTATCCTAGGCCCCCTCCTGTTGTCGCTCTAAGGGCTCTATCCTAGGCCCCCTCCTGTTGTCGCTCTAAGGGCTCTATCCTAGGCCCCCTCCTGCTTAATATATAGCACGATAATAGAGGCAGAACATTGAATTGTGAACAAAGATGCAAACAAAGTATAATGGAAAACATGCTTGTGTTGACTGCAGGTTTTATGAGCACAGGCACTGAGGTCTCCAGGGATCTGTGCACGCTTGTCCTGACTGATGTCCCTTTGCTTTGCACTGTGGCTTATGTAACATTATTTTATTTTCTATTTCTGCCTATCCAGGAACAACAGGAGGAACAGTGAGGCTTTTATAGCTGATCTTGTAAACTTATTGAACATGAAAATAACTTTCAGTAAGGACTTATTATGGAACTTACAGATAGACACATAATTAAGTAATGTCAACTGTCATATTATATCTGTGTATAGTGTATATAAGTGGAAAGCACATCAGAGGAATCAGCAAAGTCCATTATAATATTAGTTTAATTCTCTCCGACTCTTGTGACTTCATGGGTAAAGCATCCATGTACACGCTTCTCTTGACCAGCCAATAGCATCCATGTACACGCTTCTCTTGACCAGCCAATAGCATCCATGTACACGCTTCTCTTGACCAGCCAATAGCATCCATGTACACGCTTCTCTTGACCAGCCAATAGCGTTGCGGTTTGGCTGCGACCGTGCCCACATATGGAGCTTAAATGGCTCATTTGTTTTTAAAACGCAACAACAGTATCATGTGTCACTTTCTTGGGAGTAATTTGTTTTATGTCTGCTCTGCTGTGGATATCAGTTTCTGCACTTGCTATTCTGCATTTGAAATAGAAGACTTTCCTACGACTGATCCATATTTTAAACCCCTAAAAAATCTCCAGGTGTCGAATATAAGATTCTTCGTCATCGCAGATACATATGGCGATGATAAAAAAAATACTATTTTTGAAAACGCATATTCTAGCTATTGACTATACAATGAAGTGTAGGCCTATTCGTAACACATGCTAACGATTACATGAAAAGCCAGCATTTAGGGTGTCCTGGTTGACCTGTATTGAAAGCTTCTCCTCCCTGTCGTGGACGCTGATCCCTTAATATGTCGAGACAACCTTAATGAAGCTGCAGTTCTGAAGGCCTTGCTCTCTTTCATCATTGGGACCTAAGGGCCCCTCCCTAGGGGCCCCTCGGTCCGCCTTCGCAACTCTGTCCTTGACATTGTCAAAGATAAACTGTTTGCAGTGAGACAATTGTTACCATCAGTGAAATGCAGCATGCAGCTGCAGGTCGTGAAGGTTATAGTAGTATTAATACACATGAAAGCCAAGAGGAACAGTCTGCTTAATATATAGCACGATAATAGAGGCAGAACATTGAATTGTGAACAAAGATGCAAACAAAGTATAATGGAAAACATGCTTGTGTTGACTGCAGGTTTTATGAGCACAGGCACTGAGGTCTCCAGGGATCTGTGCACGCTTGTCCTGACTGATGTCCCTTTGCTTTGCACTGTGGCTTATGTAACATTATTTTATTTTCTATTTCTGCCTATCCAGTATCCACTCTATAGCCTGGTTCTGAGTTAGTGATTATGTGTAAAGGTTGTTGTTTTTGTTGCAGTTTGAGTCTGATATTGCTACATCTTTATAAACTCCTCGGACTCAAGACCAGACCCAAGTTACATTTTGCATGTCCAACTGCATTTCTGCTAGTTAAACGGTGCATAATCTGGGTGAAAAACAATTGTCAACTAATGCATGAAAGGGGTTATTTAGTCTCTTAATTAATCAAGAAATAAACCAATCAGAGTGTCATCTGCTACTGAATTCGGTATGCCTGCCACCCTGCCCCTGCCCCTGCCCCTGCCCCTGGAACCCTGCCCCTGCAACCCTGCCCCTGGCGTCTATTCAACCCTGCCCCTGCTGCCCCTGGCGTCTATTTCATTAGGGCAATTTGGAAGAGAAGCAAACACAATTCTGCCGATTAAACGGATCTGCTTGTGCGCCAACTGAACGTGGGCGACCATCAACGGGAGTAGCAGGAATACAAAAATGATGTCAGGAGTCAGGGAAAATAAAAGGCTGTTGCTCATCAAAATCCCATAATGTGTCCTCATTTATTCAAACTAGACCTGTACGTGCCCGTCGGCCACCGGCCTACTTGAGAACGATGCAACTTGGGAACCTAATAATTCCCGTTGTCAACTTGTCATAGCACCCGTTATAACTATCTGTCTGTGTCCCTTTTGTGCCCATACTGTACATGGAGATCTCTGTATCTGTCTGTCTGCCTGTGACTGAAGAGTGCAAACTGACTGTGAAAAGTGTACTGGTTAAGTAATCAATTTGCAGGTGTGGGGTTGCCATGGCAATCAATTGGCTGAGGCAGAGGCTGGAAATTGCACAGGTATGGGGACTGATTAGGCCCACTGGCAGAGCCTGAGCAGAGCCTTTTGTGTTGGTTCTGGAGAACCGTGGGTCCGACCAACTCGAGGCCGGGCACTGCACTCCCTGTGGGGGTGTGGAACGCGTGTGTCGAATGTGAAGTCGGTGGGGCGAACAGTTCTTGAGTTACGTGCATTACAACCGTACAGACACACAGACACACAGAGACACAGAGACATTTATAGTAGGATGGTTCCACAGGTCCATATATTCCATTAGTCCTCTCTCAGAGTTACGGGGGTTTGAGAACCAATGCTCTAGTGTGAGACAGCCAAACCAGACCTTAAAAATCTCTTCCAAATCCGTCAACAAGGCCCGCCGTATGCACTGGAAAAATAAGTTGCGTGACATTTATTGTTTAAAACAAATGTTTTATCATATAGGAAAACTATTGGTGGAGAGGTTTATCTAACCCATGTTATGCTTAGCTGTGATTGGAAAACAAAGCAGTTTGGTGAGGGGCTTAGCTAAAGGTCAATTATGATTGGCTCTCGTTCTCCCCGCAGCCATCAGCTCACCATTATTTTCCCAGTGACCCCTGAGCCCCAGTAAACACAGGGACTCAACCCCTGAGCCCCAGTAAACACAGGGACTCAACCCCTGAGCCCCAGTAAACACAGGGACTCAACCCCTGAGCCCCAGTAAACACAGGGACTCAACCCCTGAGCCCCAGTAAACACAGGGACTCAACCCCTGAGCCCCAGTAAACACAGGGACTCAACCCCTGAGCCCCAGTAAACACAGGGACTCAACCCCTGAGCCCCAGTAAACACAGGGACTCAACCCCTGAGCCCCAGTAAACACAGGGACTCAACCCCTGAGCCCCAGTAAACACAGGGACTCAACCCCTGAGCCCCAGTAAACACAGGGACTCAAGGCCCTCTGTCTGAAGTCAGGGCAATAAAGATGAGTGATGATCAACCCTCTGTTTTTCCCTTCGCAGGCAAGCCAGTCTAAACGAAGCCGCAGAGAAGTACTATGGACAGGCAGCGAGTCTGAGACCCGATGTGAGTACCTACTACTGCCCCCTGCAGGCTAATCAGCCCTCTGTCTGTCTGTCTGTCTGTCTGTCTGTCTGTCTGTCTGTCTGTCTGTCTGTCTGTCTGTCTGTCTGTCTGTCTGTCTGTCTGTCTGTCTGTCCATACATACATGATTCTGGAGCTAATCTCGCAAAGCACCTTGACTGTTCAGTGGAGTGCCATATATTTTCGTAATGCAACCTGTAGGCCAAATAAGTCATTCAAATCAAATCAAATCAAATTTATTTATATAGCACATTTAAAAACAACTCTCATTTTACCAAAGTGCTTCACAAGGCAGAATATAGTGGAATACAATACAATACAATACAATACAATACAATAAAATGCAATACAATACAATACAGTACAATTCAGTGCAGAAGACGTCAATAGTAAAAAAACAGGCAAATAGGACAAAGTAATCTAAAAAGGAAAGGTGCAAGATCATGTCGGTGGTGCAAAGGCTTGTGAATATAAAAATGTTTTAAGTTGTGGTGACGCTTGTTGTTGGTGACGCTATGCCATGTTTTGACAGACTCTTCTTTGTTGAATGAATCTTTTCTGTCAAGTTTTCTTTTTGTAATACCATACTGAAATGTGTGGAATGGAATCCAATGGCAAACAAACTGTTATTCTTTTGTAAAGTGTTTGGCAGTAATGTCAAGTATAGGGTGAGTCAGAGTCAACGGGCTAAACGTGACAGACCCCAAAGCTTTGTCCCTGTGGCCCCCCCTTCTTACAGCACACACACACACACACACACACACACACACACACACACACACACACACACACACACACACACACACACACACACACACACACACACACACACACAGTCACACACACACACACACACACACTGTACTTCTCATAGCGAAAACAGCATGAGTTTGAAGATCATCTATTTTTGAAAAAGTGGATGAAAGCAAGTTATAAATCTGTGTAACATGTTTATAATTTTGGCTACCTCCAAACAGACAAAAACAAATAATGATAATCTGGGGGACCCCCTAAAATAATTTGGTTGAGAACCCCTGGTTTAAGGAATCACAATCTGGGTGCTTTTCTGACCCATAAGGGTCCATTTGGTTCCTATAATTATAATTTAGCTGGGGACCCCCTGGAACTCTCTCAAGGACCACTGGGGGTCCCCGGACCCCACTTTGGGAACCCCTGTCCTATACATTTCCACTAAGCTGCAGCAGAGGTTTGTGTGCTCACAGCATCCATCAGAGACTTCAAAGGAGAGGCCGGGGCAGTTCTGAGGGCGGCTTGGATTGAAAAGAATAATGATAACAACACTTAGTCACAGGGCTTTGGCAGTGAAACGAGCAGCGGCCAGTGTTCCAGGACCTGGACAGACCAGTGTTCCAGGACCTGGACAGGCCAGTGTTCCAGGACCTGGACAGGCCAGTGTTCCAGGACCTGGACAGACCAGTGTTCCAGGACCTGGACAGGCCAGTGTTCCAGGACCTGAACAGGCCAGTGTTCCAGGACCAGGACCTGGACAGGCCAGTGTTCCAGGACCTGGACAGGCCAGTGTACCAGGACCTGGACAGGCCAGTGTACCAGGACCTGAACAGGCCAGTGTTCCAGGACCAGGACCTGGACAGGCCAGTGTTCCAGGACCTGGACAGGCCAGTGTACCAGGACCTGGACAGGCCAGTGTACCAGGACCTGGACAGGCCAGTGTACCAGGACCTGGACGGGCCAGTGTTCCAGGACCTGGACGGGCCAGTGTTCCAGGACCTGGACGGGCCAGTGTCCCAGGACCTGGACGGGCCAGTGTTCCAGGACCTGGACAGGCCAGTGTTTCAGGACCTGAACAGGCCAGTGTTCCAGGACCTGAACAGACCAGTGTTCCAGGACCTGGACAGGCCAGTGTTCCAGGACCTGAACAGGCCAGTGTTCCAGGACCTGAACAGGCCAGTGTTCCAGGACCTGGACAGGCCAGTGTCCCAGGACCTGGACAGGCCAGTGTCCCAGGACCTGGACAGGCCACTGTTCCAGGACCTGGACAGGCCAGTGTTCCAGGACCTGGACAGGCCAGTGTTCCAGGACCTGGACAGGCCAGTGTTCCAGGACCTGGACAGGCCAGTGTTCCAGGACCTGAACAGGCCAGTGTTTCAGGACCTGAACAGGCCAGTGTTCCAGGACCTGAACAGACCAGTGTTCCAGGACCTGGACAGGCCAGTGTTCCAGGACCTGAACAGGCCAGTGTTCCAGGACCTGAACAGGCCAGTGTTCCATGACCTGGACAGGCCAGTGTTCCAGGACCTGGACAGGCCAGTGTTCCAGGACCTGGACAGACCAGTGTCCCAGGACCTGGACAGGCCAGTGTCCCAGGACCTGGACAGGCCAGTGTTCCAGGACCTGGACAGGCCAGTGTTCCAGGACCTGGACGGGCCAGTGTTCCAGGACCTGAACGGGCCAGTGTTCCAGGACCTGGACGGGCCAGTGTTCCAGGACCTGAACGGGCCAGTGTTCCAGGACCTGGACGGGCCAGTGTTCCAGGACCTGGACGGGCCAGTGTTCCAGGACCTGGACGGGCCAGTGTTCCAGGACCTGGACGGGCCAGTGTTCCAGGACCTGGACGGGCCAGTGTTCCAGGACCTGGACAGACCAGTGTTCCAGGACCTGAACAGGCCAGTGTTCCAGGACCTGGACAGACCAGTGTTCCAGGACCTGGACAGACCAGTGTTCCAGGACCTGGACAGTGTTCCAGGACCTGGACAGGCCAGTGTTCCAGGACCTGGACAGTGTTCCAGGACCTGGACAGGCCAGTGTTCCAGGACCTGGACAGGTCAGTGTTCCAGGACCTGGACAGGCCAGTGTTCCAGGACCTGGACAGGCCAGTGTTCCAGGACCTGAAACGAGCAGCGGCCAGTGTTCCAGGTCCTGGACAGGCCAGTGTTCCAGGCCAGTGTTCCAGGACCTGGACAGGCCAGTGTTCCAGGACCTGTTCCAGGCCAGTGTTCCAGGACCTGTTCCAGGCCAGTGTTCCAGGACCTGGACAGGCCAGTGTTCCAGGCCAGTGTTCCAGGACCTGGACAGGCCAGTGGTCCAGGACCTGGACAGGCCAGTGTTCCAGGACCTGGACAGACCAGTGTTCCAGGACCTGGACAGGCCAGTGTTCCAGGACCTGGACAGGCCAGTGTTCCAGGTCCTGGACAGGCCAGTGTTCCAGGCCAGTGTTCCAGGACCTGGACAGGCCAGTGTTCCAGGCCAGTGTTCCAGGACCTGGACAGGCCAGTGTTCCAGGACCTGGACAGGCCAGTGTTCCAGGACCTGGACAGACCAGTGTTCCAGGACCTGGACAGTGTTCCAGGACCTGGACAGGCCAGTGTTCCAGGACCAGGACAGGCCAGTGTTCCAGGACCTGGACAGGCCAGTGTTCCAGGACCAGGACAGGCCAGTGTTCCAGGACCTGGACAGGCCAGTGTTCCAGGACCAGGACAGGCCAGTGTTCCAGGACCTGGACAGGCCAGTGTTCCAGGACCAGGACAGGCCAGTGTTCCAGGACCAGGACAGGCCAGTGTTCCAGGACCTGGACAGGCCAGTGTTCCAGGACCTGGACACTGACAGCAGGGACTTGTTGTGTTGGTCTGAGGTCGGTAGGAAAATGTGTTTGACCTGCAGCTGTTCGGTTTGTTCCTGTATCCTGATTAGAAGAAGTCTTTTCAGTATTAATGGCCAGTGTAGTGTGTATCCGGACACAATAAAACACAATACAATTAAGTCTTGTATTTAATCTCCGGGAACGAGCAGGCAATTGCATCCATTTGAGGAGTTTGCTGATGTATAGAGTCCTATATAGGGCTGGATTATTTCAAGCATTCTTCTCGATGATACGATTAAAAAAATATGAATAAAGTATGCTATAATGCCACGTTATGTTAGTCTATTGTATTTAAAAAAAAATAACGTTCTTCTTGATTATTTGTTCTAAATTGTTTTTTTTCCCTAAATTGTAATTGGCTAGTCCTAGGACCAGAGGAGCCAGAGGAGCTAAATCCTCTATACCAGAGGAGCTAAATCCTCTATACCAGAGGAGCTAAATCCTATCAGATTCATCATGGCCTACAGCGGTCACTCCGATGCATCATGGCCTACAGCGGTCACTCCGATGCATCATGGCCTACAGCGGTCACTCCGATGCATCATGGCCTACAGCGGTCACTCCGATGCATCATGGCCTACAGCGGTCACTCTTCAAAGTGCCCCATCTGTATGACTATATGTACCATGAACGTCTGCCCTTCCAATTAGATCGTCTGCACCTAAATGTCTATGTTGTGCCGTTATGTAGACTTACGACCGAGTCGTTCCAGAACCCAACCTGCCAGCCTGTGCGTGCAGTGCATGCGTGTGAATCCTGTGTTTTATAGCCCAGGGTGCATGGGCGCAACTTTGATGATGGAGACGAGACGAGGGTCACTATATTTCCACTCCCACTCCAGAGCTTACTGTCTGTCGGGAAGAAACCTCTTATCTCTGTATTTTAACCTTTTTTCCTCATTCTATGTCACACAAAAGTAGCACTGCAAAACTTTTAGCTTGTAGATCTGCTATTTTTGCAATTTGTTTTAATTGGAATCCTGATTTTATTTTTTTTATTTATGCATTTAGTTATACTTATGTTAATTTTATGAACATAAATAGGCCTACAAATATAAAAGACATAAAATGACAGTAAAAAGGGTCACGGTGCCACAGTTAGTAGTGCTGTCGCCTCACAGCTAGAAGGTCCTGGGTTCGATTCCTGCGCGGGACGTTGTGTGCACTGGGGCCGTGTTTCCAGTATGTAGTATGTACAGTATGTTATAGCCTACATATGTTCCTTCATACGGCTGGCTTATATACTTCACCTCTTGCTGCCTCACTACTGCTACTAACCCAGGTTTGGGAATAAGGGTACGTGCGGAGGCTGGAGGGTCACGGCGTGACAAGAACGTTAAAAAACGGAGGAACGTTGCTGAGTGTTGCAGATGAAAGACGTGTAAGGAAAAAAGGCAGTAGAAAGTTTGAAGAGTGCAGCAACGGGCGTGGGTGATAACTGAGCGAGCCTCACAAGAGAACACCGGACTGGTGGTGGTGGGCGGTGGGCGGTGGGTGGGGTGGGATCGAGCAATGAAAGCTGGAAGCTTTGGAGAGTAGAGGAGGGAAGGCAAGGCGAGGGAGGTGAGAGGTCCACATGGGCGGAGAGGGAAAGAGGGGGGGGGGGGGGGGGGGTGGGGGGGGGGGATGTGCAGAGCTTTTGAAGCTTTGCTACAGCTGTGCTGAGAGGAAAACCAGGAGTCTGTTGAATTCCTATGCAGAAGGAATCTGTGTGCTGCTCCACGCCACATGTGTTCCCCTCCTCTCCTCCCCCCCCCCCCGGGAAAAGTACAGTAGATCAGCGGTTCTCAAAGTGGGGTTCAGGGACCGCCGAGGTTCACAAAAATAACCACTTTAGGCCTGGGCCGTGGCTCAGCGGTCCAGGCACCTTGGCCAGTAGTCCGAGTCTGGCAGTGTGCCGCGGGTTCGACTCCCGATCCCTTTACTGCATGTCACCCCCCATCTCTCTCTCCCCATTTCCTGTCAGCCTACTGTCTGTCCCTCCATAAAAAAGTATAAAATAAAGGCGAAAGCCACAAAAAAAAACATTAAAAAAATAACCACTTTAATCCTATATATGTCAGCGATTTTGAAATAGGCGATCTCCAAGCTCACAATGAGTTTGAAGATATATTTTCTAAAAGTTTTGAAAAAAAATATATATATATTTTTGGAAAGATTTTGTAAATTTTGCACATTAATTAATGTCTTTGCCATGAACATTTTTCAGAGCCACGGAGTAGATTAATATTGAAAACAATGCTCTATGACTGTGTCTATGTAATTCTGTCTCATTGTGCACTAGCTGTTCAAAGACGATTTAAATAAACTAATTGATTGATTCCGGAGGATCTGAGAGAGAGCTTTGTTTAGCAACATGATGGTGTTTCCCCTCGTTAAGCCCAAGAACCCGAGGTCTGCCTCCCTCATTGACTTCCATCCCTGATTCATCTCTCTTAACCCGTTTAGACCCGAGAAATATTCTACAAAATGTCTTCTAAATCATGAGAAACCCTATGTTTCTGTGTCGGTGGTCCTCAAACAATTTCATGTCAAGGACTCAAAACTATATGTAATTGGCCGCCGACCCCCATCTGAAAATATGTTGTTCCAGGGACCCCCCCAGAAGCAAAGATTTGAGTTAAAAAACGTTCACTCTGAAAGAATATAATATATTCTTTCAGAGTGAACGTTTTTTAACTCAAACTCTTTTTTAACTTGCGCCTCAAACTCAAATGAGGCGCAAATCTTTGAATATGACCATATATGACCATATTATGGTCATATATGGTCATATTCAAAGATTTGCGCCTCATTTTCACGATTTTTCAAAAATAGCAGACCTACAAGCTCGTAGCGCGGCACTCAGTGCCGCGCTATGAGCTTGTAGATCTGCTATTTTTCAACAGCTAAAGTATAACATAATGCGGGCGGGAACACCAAATGGGTGTTCCCGCCCAGAACGGGTTAACAAGCAGCGCAGATGGTTTTCATTTGTCTCGTCAAGACAGTCGGACTAAATTCACCCCAGAGATGTGTTTATATACACACTTGTCTGCACCACATCTCATCTATTCTGTAATATTAAAGCCTGCTTTATGACATCGTGCACGCCAAGTGCACGTCTTTCATCCAAAACATGATGTCGCACATTAAAGAAAAAGTGAATATGAGCTCATGTTATGTACTTTAAGGCTTACTAAGCTTGTAACACACCAACTGCGACATTCGCAGTCTGGTCAAAATCATCTCCGTAATACCGTAGTTAACACCCCCATCGCCCAGGACGAAGTTCTTTGTCCTTTCTATTAGTAACGCCCGACGCCCAAGACGAAGTTTGATCCAAAAGACGAAGTTTATTGATATGAAAACAGATCGCATCTCTCCACAGCCTAGGAGAGCCTGTTGTGCAATCCTCGATGTTGTGCAACACTGAGACGTCATCGAAAATGTTCCTCCCCTGTTTAGCCGACGACAACGAAAATCTTAAAACGTTAATAACTCGCGATCTAAATCATCCCGTCTAATTATAAAAAAAAACATCCTGTGTTAGACGGCCCTCTGCTGTCCAGTCGCTAGTCGCGATAGATTTATTCTTACCTCCCGTTGTTGTCGATCGGCTCTAGAGTGGTGTGGCTACATCTAGCTGCTACAGCCACATCCGGAACAACATCCGGTCCGTCGGTAAAAGGGGTCCGTGTTTATAAATCGACTGGGCGCTATGATGTAATGGATTAAATAACCCTGGGCAATTAAAGTGTTAATGCAGTTACACTGCATGTCTTCGCAGTAAGTTTGTATAGGATCGGTAGGTCAATATCCTTGACAATGGATGTAAAAAAGGAATTTATTTTGCATATTTCAAACAACCCATGGACAACCTGTATTTATGCCATAGGAAACGGTGCTTATGAAACAGATTGTCCCAGGTGAGTATACCTGACGAAGGCCGGTTAGGCTGGAATGTTTTATTGCTTTGTCCGCTCTGTTATTAATAAACCATTTTGGGAGCTTTTAAAAACCGTGTGCGGTTCTGAGGCCGCCCATAAGCTGTGTTGACGTCATTTTATAGTTATAACCTATATCCTATGCACACTAGTTTGGACGACAAGCATTCATTTGAAAACTATTTAAAAAATGTTTCTATGTCAGTGGTGCTCAAACTTTTTCACGTCAAGAACCCCCAGAATTATCTGTATTTGGCTGCCGACCCCCATCTGAAAACATGTTGTTCCAGGGAGTCAGGGACCTTCCCAGAATCAAAGACTTGAGTTAAAAACTTTTCGCTCTGAAAGAATATATATTCAAAGATTTGCACTACATTTTCACGATTTTTTAAAAATAGCAGACCTACAAGCTTGTAGCGCGGCACTCGGTGCCGTGCTATGAGCTTGTAGATCTGCTATTTTTCAATAGCTAAAGAATAACATAATGCTTAAAACACTAAAAGGGTTAAGAGTTAAAAGAAAAGAAAGAAAAGTAATCAAATGCGGGTCTGTGGCCTAATGCGAAACGTATCAAACTGGGGGTCATCGAAATGAAAAAGGTTGAGTATCACTGCTACAGATTGTACTACGGTATGTTCCCATGGCGAGTAGGGCGTTACCTTCTGTGTGTCAGAGTGCTGAAACAGGAGCCAGCCGCCATGGGACTGTGTGTTCTTTGTGGTCAGAGTGACTCCTCCGTCCATGGGACTGCGTGTTCTTTGTGGTCAGAGTGACTCCGTCCATGATGAATGAATCAGGTTCCTCTGTGGCTGGACTGGCTGCTAAACTGCATATCTCTGCAGACCAGTGTCCTTGGGTCTCCATATTAGTGATGTCTGGGGAATTCCCCCCCGACGCACGCACGCACGCACGCACGCACGCACGCACGCACGCTAGGAAACTGCCCCAAGTCCATGAAGGAACAATAACACATGATTCATCAATTAGCCTGATTTACTGTCTAACAGTGTCGTGCAAAAATAGCTGATTAACGAGCTCACCGTTTTTCGCATTGTGATTTGAAAGCTTGTACTTTATTTTCTAAAAATAAATGATGTTATTCAAATTGATAATTGTTTTATAATCAATACATTTGATTACTATACGGCCAGGGCGACTGTGGCTCAAGAGGTAGAGCAGGTCGTCCAATGATCCATGGGTCGGCGGTTAGAATCCCGGCTCCTTCTGTCTACATGTCGAAGTGTCCTTGGGCAAGACACTGAACCCCAAATTGCTCCCGATGTGCTGGTTGGTACCTTGCATGGCTTCCGCCGCAATCGGTGTATGAATGTGTGTGTGAATGGGTGAATGTAATGCACAATCTATGTAAAGCGCCTTGGATAAAGGCGCTATATCATATATGTCAAACTCAAGGCCCGGGGGCCAAATCAGGCCCGTGGATGAATTATCTTTGGCCCGCGGGATGATATTTAATTAGTATTAGAACTGGCCCTCTGGTATATTGCACGGACCACCATAATACTACAAGTCCCACAATGCACTGCGAGTGCATTGGCACATATCACATACTATGAAAGCAGTGCTTGGTGAGGATCATAGAACAGGAAACTGAGCTTAATAATAATGCATTTTCAGTTTTAAATGCATTTACTTTTTTGCTGTTTGCCTGGGACATCCTCATGACCGCGGTGCCCGTGTGTTGAAACACAGTCCGGCCCTCGACCTCGACCGATTTCTTTATTTTGGCCCACTGTGTATTTGAGTTTGACATCCCTGCGCTATATAAATGCACCATTTATTTACCATTTACCCCGACATGTTGGTCTATACTTTTTGGGTAGCATTTTTTTCTTTACAGTTAAAACAAAGAAAAGGAAAATAAAACACCTTGGAAAATTGATTCTGGAACCTTGTTTTGTGGTTTGACCCTCAATCACAGGTCAACTAGATGGAAGTTTATTACTTAAATGGTCCCAGAATGCCTCTAAACGAGCCCTGGCTCCTCCCGTGAACACTAAGTCAAACTCCCAGAAAAGGTTTTAAAGCGTAGCTATGCAGCCTGTGTGAGACTGCTGGGGAGAGCACGGTTTGTGGTTACATTTGAACCCGACGCTATAAGATGAAAATCACAAGTGGTTTTCCATCTAGCAATTAAATGCTTTAACACACTTGAACTCAGTCGGCAAGACAGGGAGTATTGGTGGTGTCAGCCTTTACTTTGGCCACGGTGTCTGTAGTGAATATATTTGTGTTATGTGTGTTGAGGGACGGATGGCCTCCCTCTAAGAGACAAGGGGATTATCCCATTTTGACCTGAGATCAGATTCTAAAAATGTCTTCTACATCCTGACAGTTTTCTGAAAAAGCTATGTTTCTATGTCAGTCGTTCTTCGATTTTTCAAAAATAGCAGACCTACAAGCTAGTAGCTTGAGCTTGTAGATCTGCTATTTTTCAATAGCTAAAGCATAACACAATGCTAACACCAAAAGGGGTTCCCGCCCAGAATGGGTTATTCTGCACAGAGTCCGTCTTGATTTATGAATCAATTTAATTTCCCCTATGAGAGGAGAAGCACTATTGTGCGTATTTTTTCCCATTGAAATCCTCATGCATGGAGCATCAGTCATCTAAAGTTGACAGTGTGAAAACAGAGATGATGGGAGTGGACCGGGGCAGGACCGCGCCGCGCGGCCACAGCTCTCGGTGTGGAGAAAAGCTAAGATGAATGTTCTCGCGCTATGTGAGAACTCCCTTGTACCTTCACTATGAAATATACAATATAATGCATGCATAGGTCAAATAGTCATATGCTCAAACAGGCTTATTATTACTTGTTTTAGCTTACTATGCATACTTATTAATTTGTTAATGAAAATAATTCTGAAATATTTATATACACAGCGTCCCTGTGCTGGGCATGTCATAAGTGAACATTTTATGAAAATAAGTAGGGATGTCCCGATCCGATCCCGATACCTCAATTTCTGTGTTAGCCGATACCGATACTCAATACCGATACCAGTGTTGTGATCTCATGTTGTGTTTATAGCTATCTATCTATATATCTGGTGTTGTGTTTATAGCAGACTCCTCACTCAAATGTGCAGTTTTGCAGTTTGGGCAACTCCAAAGCAAACTCCACATGTCCCAACATTTTATTTACCTGTGTCAACCCCTTACCCCTGTGTGGGATCGGTGGTTAGACTGGCATATTCACCGATACCGATATGACCCGATATGAGAAATAAGGGCCGATCCGATACTTTTCCCGATACCGATACAGTATCGGGACATCTCTAAAAATAAGTTAATATTTAGCAAGAAATGATCTGCAAGCTCAGTGCTGACATTTTCTTCCTGTCTGCACAGTTTAACTGCTAATTGGGTAAAGAGTAGTGAAGACTGGTGATACAATGGTAAATGTCAAGATACCATAATCATTTTTGACGGTGAGCAGCACGGCTCCACAGAAATTCACAATTTATTGAAAAAAGTGACATTTGTATCATTCCACATTTCTCATAACTACTGTAGCATGTTCTCAGTGCAGCTCGACCTGCATTCATTGTGAAATCATCAGGCAATTTACGCAGCGTTACTACACAGCCAAGTCCTGAGTGTTATCATTTCCCTAAAAGTGTCAATGTCTATACTAGTATACTACTCAGGTTTTTCGAAAATGGAGATCTGATGTGGTCACTCCAGGGTATAGTGTGGCATGTATTCAATCAACAGTCATTGCCAAATTGTGTCTCAGAACTAAATGTTTTGTTCTGTTGCCAAAAATCTAATTAGCAAAACTAGCAGATCTACAAGATCAGCACAAGATGAGCAGGAGCTCATTGGCTATTTTCCCGGTTTGGGTATTTTAAAATACTAGACCTGTACGTGCCCGTCGGCCACCGGCCTACTTGAGAGCGATGCAACTTGGGAACCTAATAATACCGGCTGTCAACTTATCATAGTACCCATACAACCGTACACACACGCGCACACACACGCAGACACACAGAGACGTGGCACATTCATAGTAGGATTGTCACCCTAATCTAGGAACCACTTCAAAGACCCCTGTGGCTCCCGACAGGATGCAGGGACAGACAGAGGACCAGAACCCCCCAAAAAACACTGTCCCACAGTCTGGAGGAGCTGCTAGCCCCAATATGTCACATATAGGACTGCTGGATAGTCTCCGTAGATGAAACTATCTACTAACTACTGCAGCCACTGTTTCATGTCAAGTGCCTCCCAAAATGACTACTTATTCTGTTGCTTTATGTGTATGAACCCGCGCTGACATTGGTCCACAGTTGGGGAAACAATTGTATTGTCATGGGGTAATTGGTTGAGCTTTTAGTGTTTCATTGTGATGTTTCCCTATTTTTGTATTTTTCTTTCGAACTTAGCTGGAAACAATAGTGTTATATCGTTAACAGTGAATTGCTTCAGTGACTGACTAACCCTAACGCCCACAGTCTCCAACAATATTGCTGCTCTCCCGCAGTTGTTTACTTTAGATTTTTGGTGAAATTCTTTCACCCAAATTCCCTCCATCTTTTAGAAGTTGTTGAAGAATGTTGTGTTTTACAGTCACTCTCAGACAATTCAATGTTGAATTCAGATTTATTTTCCATGTTGCTTTTGCAAACCCCTATACAATTTGGAAACAATCCTTGAAGGTGTTATATGCAATTATGCACCCGTCAATACACCAATCACGTGGGGGGTCCCCAGTTCAAATAAAGATTATTTGCCCTGAACATTTTGGGAACCCTTGTCCTCGGCCCTATAGAGGGATGGGCCGATGAGACATTTTGGCCGATATCGATATCCAATATAATTAATTGCTGTTATGGCCGATAACCGATATTACCGATATAACCGATTTAACTTTAATACCTTTTATATTTAATATTGTGAGCTTGTAGATCTGTTCAAGCTTGTTACTTTGGGCTTGTTTTAAGACAGACCGATTAATAATTATCATTAATCGAACCGATGCCGATTAATCTAAAAACAACTAAAATCGGCCAATACCGATGTGTTTGCCGATTAATCTCCCATCACTACAAACAACGGCAGACATGGACTCATGGCCGTGGTAGCGATTCAAAGTCGGTTCACACTGAAAAACGACCAGGCTGTCAGACACAGCCAGGAGGATCAAACGTGACATTGACGAAGGGCGCCCCTCTCTAAAAGTTGAACTACAGTATATTCAGCTTGAAGTACCAAGGGCTCTTCGCCAAAAAAGTACTTGAGAGCACTGAATACGCAATGCTCAGCACTGGGAAGAGGAGGAGCACTCCAGCACGTCTTTATGCTCAGCACTGGGAAGAGGAGGAGCACTCCAGCACGTCTTTATGCTCAGCACTGGGAAGAGGAGGAGCACTCCAGCACGTCTTTATGCTCAGCACTGGGAAGAGGAGGAGCACTCCAGCACGTCTTTATGCTCAGCACTGGGAAGAGGAGGAGCACTCCAGCACGTCTTTATGCTCAGCACTGGGAAGAGGAGGAGCACTCCAGCACGTCTTTAACGCTATGCTCAGCACTGGGAAGAGGAGGAGCACTCCAGCACGTCTTTAACGCTATGCTCAGCACTGGGAAGAGGAGGAGCGCTCCAGCACGTCTTTACCATAGAAATGCGTAGCACGAAGCCAGTGGCAGCTCAAAAAACACTTTATTTGGACACAGTTCCTAATCCAGTGATTCTCAAAGTGGGGTCCGGGGACCCCCAGGGGTCATAGAGGGGGTTCCAGTAGGTCCCGAGCTAAATTTGTTCACTATGATTTGGACCCCTTTATCCATATTTTTAAATGTTGTCTATTCAAACGAAATACAAGTTCACACTATTTTTGAAAAAACTTGACAGTGTTTTGAATTTTTTAACACAAATCTTTTCTCATGGGGGTCCCTGGCACAAAACCTTTTCAGATGGGGGTCCACAGCCAAATATATGTAATAATTTGGGTATCCTTGGCATAAAAAAAGTTTGAGAACTATACTGGTGTATACAATGTAATGATTAAGTTCTGGGGGAAAATAAACAACCCTGTTCTGTCCTTGTGGTCCACAGTACCCCGCAGCGCTGATGAACCTCGGAGCCATCCTCCACCTCAACGGAAAACTGTACGACGCCGAGGCCAATTACCTTCGGGCGCTCCAGCTGAAGCCGGACGACGCCATCACCCAGTCCAACCTGCGCAAGCTGTGGAACATCATGGAGAAGCAGGGCTTGAGGACCTCCACCACGGCGCCCTGAGCTCCCTCCCCACTATACCACCTGCCCCACCATCTGTGTGCCAGGCCGGGGGAGAAAGGACAAAGCCGGCTCTCCTTCCCCGTCCAGAGGGCATGTATGCATATGAAGGAGATTGTTTGTTCAGGGGAGACATGCCTATATACTGTGCAGCAGCTCTTCTAAATGACTGCAGAGTCCTGCACTTCAGGCCAGCCTCTCTCTCCTCTGAGGATCCGCTGACGTTATTACCACACACTTTGGATTCCCTCCAACTCCATCCAAGGATGTGTGTGCTCTCTCAGAGGCACCATGGTTTTAATTTAATTTTCTAAATAGAGCACTTAAACCTGGAGTGAGGCCATCAGGTACAGCAATGAAGGATTGTGGCAACACTAGGGTTTGTTTTTTAAATGAACAACCGTGGCTTAAAAAAGTCGTATTTTTTAGGGTTTGGAATTTGTTTCGGGGGCTGTGCAAGAAAATAATGAGACGGGATGAAATGACATCCCAGAGCATCGTGCTAAGAAGCAGGTCAGTACACGAACCATTTAATGAAGCTCTTGATCTAATAAACATTTAAGGGTGATTCAGAGCGCTGTGATTCTTTGCAGCGTCCTATGGTTACATTTACGCTCCGTCGCATGACGGAAAATAGCAGACATACAAGCTCACAACGCATCGCATCCGCGATGCGTTGTGAGCTTGTATGTCTGCTATTTTCAGCGTGTGATACCGTTTGCACGACTGAGTATAAATCGGGCTTAAACCGGTTTTGTCTCGTTGCAAATCTTTGGTCTGAACTAGGCCTTATGATCACTGAAGTCTGTACATGATGGGGAAGATCTTTCTAATTCGTTATGGTTATGGTTTTATTATGTTTTTAGTTAGTTTGTTTTGTCCAATTTGACACAATGAAGGGGAATCCAAGCAATTCATTACCGTTACATTCTGACACGTAAACTGTCTCTTCACTTGTTTGTGTATTCTTTTCAGGTGCTCACTTGTTCGTTCGTTTTCTTTTGCTAATGAGATTACACAAACTTTGATGTAGAAAGCATCATTGTCAGATATGAATAATAACGCTATTATTGTAAACCAGATGTAGCAGAGCTTTTAGAGAACTTCTGAGAAATTGGAGGAAAAAAAAGGGAATCAACTGGTTGAACTTTTCTTAAGACGGGTGAAGCCACTACACGTGTCATAACTAACCGACTGTTCAGGTTCTGGCAGTGGTGGAAAGTAACTAAGTACTTTTACTTAAGTACTGTACTTAAGTACAATTTTGAGGTATTTGTACTTTACTTGAGTATTTCCAATTTCCGGTACTTTTACTTCTACTCCACTACATCTCGGAGCCAACATTTTTACTTTTACTTCACTACAATTATTTGAAAACTTTAGTTACTAGTTACTTTGGCGATTTTAATTTTTATTAGAAAACATACATTAACCACTTCAACCCTGTATACATTTTGGCCATTTGAAAATAGCTATAATTGTGAGCTTGTAGATCGGCTATTTTCAATAGATTTTGTACACATTTTGAACTTGTGAAATGGGACATTCTGCAATATGAGTACTTTTACTTTTTAGTACTTTAAGTACATTTTGATGCCTATACTTTTGTACTTTTACTCAAGTACATTTTCAATTCCGTACTTTTACTTGTAACGAAATAGTTCTAAATTGCAGTATTGGTACTTTTACTTAAGTAAAACAATTGAGTACTTTTTCCACCACTGGGTTTTGGGAGGCCAGGAAGCCACAGTATTGTTCAAAGGAAGTGCTAATGCAGTGGTTCTCAAACTGGGGTCCAGGGACCCCCAGGGTAGCCCAATAGAGGGTCCAGGGACCCCCTCAGGGTAGCCCAATAGAGGGTATGCGCATGCTTAAAGTGAATGGCACATCGAGTGGAAAATCGTGTGTCAAAGCAACATGCAAAGTGACTTTAACATTGTTTAATGCAATCAGACAGGACTTTTCTGTTTGGATGCGTGGGTTGTCAAGGCCAGAAAGTATTTTTTGCCACTCAGTAGGCATTCCTGCATAACTTCCGGGTTTGATGATGTCACGCGCATACCCTCTATACACCCTTATAGGTAGTGTTGGGCAGTAACGAAAAAATACAAAAATTACAAAAACTTTTTTTTTAATGTCACAATCCCTTTAAAAAAAGGTTTGAGAACCACTGTGCTAATTCAGTGTGTCTTGGAATGTCCCTCAGTGTAGCATGCAGGTGTCACTGGAATCCGTCACGTCTCAACTGGATTCTTGTTCACACACACAGTGGTATGGAGGACATCTCGGGCACCATGACTTCCTGCTTCCACACACGGTTAATTAAATAAGGTTAGGAAGCGAAGACCGTGTACGGTGGACTCCATGTTGCTCCCTGGAAGGAAAGAAACATGCGCAATTGAGACCAGGAAGTTGTACATGCCCAAATTATGGAGTCCACCGTACGGTCTTCGCTTCCTAACCTTATTTAATTAACCTTGCTTCCACACACACTGGTCATGGAAAGGTCATAATGTGCGTCGTGTGGATCAAATTAGCAGCACTTCCATGGAATGGCTGAGGAGGGATTTGTTAAAATGTCTCATCTGTTTTTTGTTTTTTTAAATGTTCATTTTCTTTGTGTGTTTGTATAAAATGAATCTTAATATATAGCAACGTGGTGTACATGAAACGGTAAATGGAGCAGCAGCAGCGGAGCAGCCAGCCTCGTTTCTCCTCAGAAGCTCTTTCTGTTCCTCTTGTTGAGAGCTTGCAGATCAGCTATTTTCGGGGCGCAACCCAGCACTCCGTTTAGCTAGTGGAGATGCGGTGTGTAACGACATGGATTTCTAAACAACTTTGTTCAGCGCAAAATACTGTTCACGTTCAACCATAGTAAATGCTGCATTCGTGGTGGTCTGGAAAGTTGGGCAGTTGTTTTTACAGACAGGTAAAAGGGCAGGGGCTGAAGCCCCCTTTGATGTCTATGTGTGCACTTCCCTGTAAAGCAGCGATTCATTCCCAGCCTTGTGGGCCGTGAGGGGCCCCTAAATAATTGGTTAAAAAAACAACACTATTATTTTACTGATCCGGTCACAGTATTTTTGCTTTAAATAGGAATTTTAAATAGGAACTTAGAAGAAGAATCTGGGGGTTGGACTAGGGGTGTGGCTGAGGAGAAGTACTAGAGGTACCTATTTGACCTGCAGGCAACAACGAAGGGAACCCCACTGTATACTACATTAGTTCCATTGATTGATCCGAGTTGGAACGCAAATCCATTAACTCATCATTGCAATAAACATAATCTTGAGAATGTACACACAACGTACCCCAACCAACTGTCCGCTCGACAAATGCATTCGGCTGACGTGTTTTACGATATCAGATGGGTGGGCCGTCTGAAGATTTTCAAGTATTTCAAGTATTTCCTCTTCTAAAAACACCCCCACCTCATCAATCCTCTCTCTATTAGTTTCAAACAAAGGCTCCACTGTGTAAATATTCATTCAGTCATAACATTGTTTGCTGTCGTCGAGGGTTAACGAGCGGTGTCTTGACAGCACCTTTCTTTTTTTTCAACTTATTGTTTTTTATTGTCATTGCTGGGGTAGACAATACATTTTATACATATGCATCATATATCATCATTCAGTTTTTCAATACAAAATTGTCTCCCCAAGGAGACGACAGCACCTTTCTACGCGTAAAGAGGAAGATATATATTTTGTGAAAGTCAAACATTCTTTCGCCATGTTGTTATCACACAAAACACTGTTAGTTTTTAAGTTATTTCTTCGTGTTACCGTGGCAACAGAAACAGCTGGCACTGTGTTTCATGTGTAAGTATTAGTGACAGAACTTTAGCTGATGTGATGTGTTCACGTCTCGTTCTTCTCACCACTGGTCACATGTATTGTACACTAATACCCCATTACCCATAAAGACTGAGAAATGGTACAGAATAAGACTGAATAGGCAATGGTTTGCTATATTTCCCCGACACGCACCTTCCCCTTATAGCTCCCCGAGGTCAATATGCTTTATGGAGATGATGTTATGATGCCTTGTTCTTTCGCCAACGGAAGGAACGTGTCAGTATTTCCCACAACACGGTACGTGATATTTAAATGTGTGTTTGAGTCGGTGGTTCTCAAAGTATGGGGTCCCGGGCCGGGATTCCCAGAGAGGGCTTGAGGGTGTTCCATGCAAGGGATTCCCAGAGAGTGCTTGAGGGTGTTCCATGCAAGGGGATCTTGAGGGTGTTCCATGCAAGGGAACTTGAGGGTGTTCCATGCAAGGGGATCTTCTGAGGGTGTTCCATGCAAGGGGATCTTCGGGCTAAAATGATAGTTATGGGAACCAAATGGACCCGTTACCGCTCTGTTACTCTTGAGAGTGTACAAATGGACCG
Source organism: Electrona antarctica (assembly GCF_951216825.1). NCBI lineage: Eukaryota > Metazoa > Chordata > Actinopteri > Myctophiformes > Myctophidae > Electrona > Electrona antarctica. The sequence goes on along the minus strand of NC_136810.1, from coordinate 4,032,028 downwards.
TTTGTGAACCACTGGTTGAATTCACAACACAACTGGGCATCTGTGTGATTACTGGCTGTTTTTGAACAAAACGGTTGGATGTTAATGTTTACTAGCTGGTTGTCATGGTTACTGGTCCTGATGTGAGTCAACACTGATCTGTATTTTGGTGATCGTGTCTCAACTGTGGATGCAGTTACAGTAGGATGTTCACGAAGCCTGTTCCTCCATCACACCTTTCACTTCCCACAGTTATAGAGGACTGAAGAAAGACATGAAAAACCACAACCCTTTCAAACCCCCATAGACTTAAAGAATAATAATGATCATGTTTAAGTTAACTGTGTAAAAGATAAAAAAATAAATCATATAAGAGAAAGTTGAATTAATACTGCGGTGAAACCCAGAAGTATAGTGTTGGGAAGCTTCATTAGGAGATCAATTTTCTCCACTGAAGCACTTTCAGATTTCATGACAAATTAAAATATTCGTTTGGTTGATGGAACTACTGAGAATTGACAACTTTCCTACAGAAAGAAAATTAAGTCTTAAGTCTTAAAGTCTTCTTTATTGTCACATTTCAGGTTTACATGTGTAAAATGTGGGTGAAATTTGTTTTTTGTGCAAGCTCCACGGATGTAATTTATTTGGTGATAAAACAAAAGAGCACATTCCCGTGATAAAAACAAACAAAACGATACGATCTTTGAATTGGGGAAAAATCCTCACCCAATGGTTGTGGTTCTGACGTCTGGATTCTGGTACTCAGTGATTCTCAACCTGTGGGCCGGGGCCCCCTTGTGGGCTATTAGGATATTGTAAGTGGACCCTCAATGTGTCAAAACACTTAATCTTATCAATAATAAATCAATCAATTAGTGTTAATTGTGAAACTGATAATAAAAAATGTAGGCCTACTATACTGTATGTTACATTTTTACAAGATGGAACACAATCAATTGATTGATCATTAAAATAAACATGCTCAAAATGCCCAGCTGACCACTAACTAAGTGAACAGATGGGTGGGCTGCGGAGGGTGCAGGGCCCTGACCATTAACTAAGTGAACAGATGGGTGGGCTGCAAAGGGTGGGCTCTGATCCAGAAATGGTTGGGAAAAACTGCTCTATATGCTGATGATATCTTTGTATAAAGTGATAATACACTTATTGTTTATCGCGAGTGAAGATGTGGGGGGAATAAATCAATGTGTGTTCACTCTGTGTCTCTGCTCAGGGATCTCAAGTGGTGGGTTATTGCAGAAATGTGTTCACAGAGAGTTTACTAAATTAAGAAGAATTTATTTTTGAAAGTTTGTTGTATTTGTATAAATTATCAAGATTTGTAGCCGCTCCTCTTTTTTGTAATATAAGAATGAACAATGTGCCAGAATCGATTTGTTTTATTTCCCAATGTTTGCTTTTTTCCACAATAAATGGATGGTGTTCTGCTTTCGTTTTTTGTCCCTGTGCATTTATGAAGAATATGACGCATAGATCCACATGCATTAAAACATTCTCAACATTTAACAGTATCAAAAAAAAAGTTTTGTGTAGTATTCAGAATTCTGTATAGTGTATTATTCTAGTTCTTTTGTGGTGTTCTTTTTCTTTTGTATTTTAGCCTTGACAATTCTACTACCACTCAGTCACACTCAGCAGAGGTCTCTCCTAGTAGGCCTACTGTTGAAGAGGTCTTTTGTATATTAACCTTCAGTTAGTAAAGATAGGTTGAAATACTCCGGCAGGATCAGCCGGGAGAAACTAGACGCAACTGCTTGACATGAGCTGCGTGACACTAGCGATAGAGAGAGGGAGGTGTGTGTGTGTGTGTGTGTGTGTGTGTGTGTGTGTGTGTGTGTGTGTGTGTGTGTGTGTGTGTGTGTGCACAATTTAACAAAGGTGCAGACGATCAGAAATCAGCAGAGAGTGAGCGACGTTTGCGCTACTCTATGCCGAATTGAAGTGGACTCGGTCCCAGACTTTTTTTTCCCTCCCTGGAAATAAAAACGTCTGGGTTTCCGAGGCTAGCATTGAACTATATAGCAGGACTGGGATATGGACATGGAATCATTGAACTGTATAGCAGGACTGGGATATGAACATGGAATCATTGAACTATATAGCAGGACTGGGATATGAACATGGAATCATTGAACTGTATAGCAGGACTGGGATATGGACATGGAATCATTGAACTATATAGCAGGACTGGGATATGGACATGGAATCATTGAACTATATAGCAGGACTGGGATATGAACATGGAATCATTGAACTATATAGCAGGACTGGGATATGGACATGGAATCATTGAACTATATAGCAGGACTGGGATATGGACATGGAATCATTGAACTATATAGCAGGACTGGGATATGGACATGGAATCATTGAACTATATAGCAGGACTGGGATATGAACATGGAATCATTGAACTATACAGCAGGACTGGGATATGAACATGGAATCTACTATATAGCAGGACTGGGATATGAACATGGAATCATTGAACTATATAGCAGGACTGGGATATGAACATGGAATCATTGAACTATATAGCAGGACTAGGATATGAACATGGAATCATTGAACTATATAGCAGGACTGGGATATGAACATGGAATCATTGAACTATATAGCAGGACTGGGATATGGACATGGAATCATTGAACTATATAGCAGGACTGGGATATGGACATGGAATCATTGAACTATATAGCAGGACTGGGATATGAACATGGAATCATTGAACTATACAGCAGGACTGGGATATGAACATGGAATCTACTATATAGCAGGACTGGGATATGAACATGGAATCATTGAACTATATAGCAGGACTGGGATATGAACATGGAATCATTGAACTATATAGCAGGACTGGGATATGAACATGGAATCATTGAACTATATAGCAGGACTGGGATATGGACATGGAATCATTGAACTATATAGCAGGACTGGGATATGAACATGGAATCATTGAACTATATAGCAGGACTGGGATATGAACATGGAATCATTGAACTATATAGCAGGACTGGGATATGGACATGGAATCATTGAACTATATAGCAGGACTGGGATATGAACATGGAATCATTGAACTATCTAGCAGGACTGGGATATTAACATGGAATCATTGAACTATATAGCAGGACTGGGATATGAACATGGAATCATTGAACTATATAGAAGGACTGGGATATGAACATGGAATCATTGAACTATATAGCAGGACTGGGATATGGACATGGAATCATTGAACTATATAGCAGGACTGGGATATTGACATGGAATCATTGAACTATATAGCAGGACTGGGATATGGACATGGAATCATTGAACTATATAGCAGGACTGGGATATGAACATGGAACTTTGAACTATATAGCAGGACTGGGATATGGACATGGAATCATTGAACTATATAGCAGGACTGGGATATGGACATGGAATCATTGAACTATATAGCAGGACTGGGATATGAACATGGAATCATTGAACTATATAGCAGGACTGGGATATGAACATGGAATCATTGAACTATATAGCAGGACTGGGATATGAACATGGAATCATTGAACTATATAGCAGGACTGGGATATGGACATGGAATCATTGAACTATATAGCAGGACTGGGATATGGACATGGAATCATTGAACTATATAGCAGGACTGGGATATGAACATGGAATCATTGAACTATAAAGCAGGACTGGGATATGAACATGGAATCATTGAACTATATAGCAGGACTGGGATATGAACATGGAATCATTGAACTATATAGCAGGACTGGGATATGGACATGGAATCTATAACTATATAGCAGGACTGGGATATGGACATGGAATCATTGAACTATATAGCAGGACTGGGATATGGACATGGAATCATTGAACTATATAGCAGGACTGGGATATGGACATGGAATCATTGAACTATATAGCAGGACTGGGATATGAACATGGACTCATTGAACTATATAGCAGGACTAGGATATGAACATGGAATCATTGAACTATATAGCAGGACTGGGATATGGACATGGAATCATTGAACTATATAGCAGGACTGGGATATGAACATGGAATCATTGAACTATATAGCAGGACTGGGATATGAACATGGACTCATTGAACTATATAGCAGGACTAGGATATGAACATGGAATCATTGAACTATATAGCAGGACTGGGATATGAACATGGAATCATTGAACTATATAGCAGGACTGGGATATGAACATGGAATCATTGAACTATATAGCAGGACTAGGATATGGACATGGAATCATTGAACTATATAGCAGGACTGGGATATGAACATGGAATCATTGAACTATATAGCAGGACTGGGATATGAACATGGAATCATTGAACTATATAGCAGGACTGGGATATGAACATGGAATCTACTATATAGCAGGACTGGGATATGAACATGGAATCTACTATATAGCAGGACTGGGATATGGACATGGAATCATTGAACTATATAGCAGGACTGGGATATGGACATGGAATCATTGAACTATATAGCAGGACTGGGATATGAACATGGAATCATTGAACTATATAGCAGGACTGGGATATGAACATGGAATCATTGAACTATATAGCAGGACTGGGATATGAACATGGAATCTATAACTATATAGCAGGACTGGGATATGAACATGGAATCATTGAACTATACAGCAGGACTGGGATATGAACATGGAATCATTGAACTATATAGCAGGACTGGGATATGGACATGGAATCATTGAACTATATAGCAGGACTGGGATATGAACATGGAATCATTGAACTATATAGCAGGACTGGGATATGAACATGGAATCTATAACTATATAGCAGGACTGGGATATGGACATGGAACCATTGAACTATATAGCAGGACTGGGATATGGACATGGAATCATTGAACTATATAGCAGGACTGGGATATGAACATGGAATCATTGAACTATATAGCAGGACTGGGATATGGACATGGAATCATTGAACTATATAGCAGGACTGGGATATGAACATGGAATCATTGAACTATATAGCAGGACTGGGATATGAACATGGAATCATTGAACTATATAGCAGGACTGGGATATGGACATGGAATCATTGAACTATATAGCAGGACTGGGATATGAACATGGAATCATTGAACTATATAGCAGGACTGGGATATGAACATGGAATCATTGAACTATATAGCAGGACTGGGATATGGACATGGAATCATTGAACTATATAGCAGGACTGGGATATGAACATGGAATCATTGAACTATATAGCAGGACTGGGATATGAACATGGAATCATTGAACTATATAGCAGGACTGGGATATGGACATGGAATCATTGAACTATATAGCAGGACTGGGATATGAACATGGAATCATTGAACTATATAGCAGGACTAGGATATGAACATGGAATCATTGAACTATATAGCAGGACTGGGATATGAACATGGAATCATTGAACTATATAGCAGGACTAGGATATGAACATGGAATCATTGAACTATATAGCAGGACTAGGATATGAACATGGAATCATTGAACTATATAGCAGGACTGGGATATGGACATGGAATCATTGAACTATATAGCAGGACTGGGATATGAACATGGAATCATTGAACTATATAGCAGGACTGGGATATGAACATGGAATCATTGAACTATATAGCAGGACTGGGATATGGACATGGAATCATTGAACTATATAGCAGGACTGGGATATGAACATGGAATCATTGAACTATATAGCAGGACTAGGATATGAACATGGAATCATTGAACTATATAGCAGGACTGGGATATGAACATGGAATCATTGAACTATATAGCAGGACTAGGATATGAACATGGAATCATTGAACTATATAGCAGGACTAGGATATGAACATGGAATCATTGAACTATATAGCAGGACTGGGATATGGACATGGAATCATTGAACTATATAGCAGGACTGGGATATGGACATGGAATCATTGAACTATATAGCAGGACTGGGATATGAACATGGAATCATTGAACTATATAGCAGGACTGGGATATGGACATGGAATCATTGAACTATATAGCAGGACTGGGATATGGACATGGAATCATTGAACTATATAGCAGGACTGGGATATGGACATGGAATCATTGAACTATATAGCAGGACTGGGATATGGACATGGAATCATTGAACTATATAGCAGGACTGGGATATGAACATGGAATCATTGAACTATATAGCAGGACTGGGATATGGACATGGAATCATTGAACTATATAGCAGGACTGGGATATGAACATGGAATCATTGAACTATATAGCAGGACTGGGATATGAACATGGAATCATTGAACTATATAGCAGGACTGGGATATGGACATGGAATCATTGAACTATATAGCAGGACTGGGATATGAACATGGAATCATTGAACTATCTAGCAGGACTGGGATATTAACATGGAATCATTGAACTATATAGCAGGACTGGGATATGAACATGGAATCATTGAACTATATAGAAGGACTGGGATATGAACATGGAATCATTGAACTATATAGCAGGACTGGGATATGGACATGGAATCATTGAACTATATAGCAGGACTGGGATATTGACATGGAATCATTGAACTATATAGCAGGACTGGGATATGGACATGGAATCATTGAACTATATAGCAGGACTGGGATATGAACATGGAATCATTGAACTATATAGCAGGACTGGGATATGGACATGGAATCATTGAACTATATAGCAGGACTGGGATATGGACATGGAATCATTGAACTATATAGCAGGACTGGGATATGAACATGGAATCATTGAACTATATAGCAGGACTGGGATATGGACATGGAATCATTGAACTATATAGCAGGACTGGGATATGAACATGGAATCATTGAACTATATAGCAGGACTGGGATATGAACATGGAATCTCTGTGCAGAGTCTAAAAAAACACACTTTTAACCCATTTAGACTATTTCATGACCCCTAGAATTTTATGTATTTGGCCGCCGACCCCATCTGAAAATATGTTGTTCCGCAGGGACCCCCCCCCCCCCCCCCCCCTGCAGAAGCAAAGATTTGAGTAAAAAGCGTTCACTCTGAAAGAATATATATTCAAAGATTTGTACCACATTTTCACGATTTTTCAAAAATAGCAGACCTACAAGTTAAGTGCCGTGCTATGAGCTTGTAGATCTGCTATTTTTCAACAGCTAAAGCATAACATAATGCTTTTAAAACACCAAAAGGGGTTCCCGCCCAGTGTTCTGGTATCGCCCAAGGAAGCTCTTTACTGCAGGAAGAGACACTGAAGTCAATACGCCTGCATAACACTCTCATGGGTGGCAATTTGGCAAACCTGGCACCGGAAGTTCCATGTATTTTCTTCTGTTATCTTCCAAGCTATTAACTTGTTAAAAATCATTTTCCCCTAAATAACAGTAGCCTAATTACAATGACAAAACTGAAAGACACATTTTGTCTGAAAATGTACCACAGTACTAATAAAAAATGTCTGTTTTGTAAAGCTGCTAAGGTAACTACTAATTACATAATTCTGCAGTAGAGTAAAAATCACAATATGTAGTATAAATTATGGAGAAAAAAAAAGAAAGTATTCCAAGTTGTTTCTAACTTGACTAAATATACTTAGTTACTTTCCACTCCATACACTGACTCTATAACGTCTCCAGTTCATATTGGTGGGACTTCAGACTTAATGGGGTGGCGTGCACGTTGTGGAGCACGTTTTACAGGCCATTTTAACACATTTAGACCTGAGGACCATTCTACAAATGTCTTCTGTAATCCTGACAGTTTTATAAAAAAAAAACATGTTTCTATGTCAGTCGTTCTCAAACATGTTCATGTCAAGGACCCCCAAAAATATATGTAATTGGCCCCCGACCCCCATCAGAAAATATGTTGTTCCAGGGACGCGCCAGAAGCAAAGATTTGAGTTAAAAACGCTCACTCTGAAAGAATATATATTCAAAGATTTGTGCCACATTTTCACGATTTTTCAATAGCTAAAGTATAACATAATGCTTTAAAACACCAAGAGGGGTTCCCGCCCAAAATGGGTTAAAGTTTCCCCCCCCCTGCAAATTTGCTAAAGCGTGTCATAAAATCTGCTCCAAACGGATCTCCAACACTTTCATCTTTGGGAAACCTTTAAAAAAAAAAGGGGGGTGGGCGGAAAAAAGAAGCTGTAAATATTCCCATATGGAACGGGTAGCAGCACAGTGTTCACATCTGGTCCGTGTGTCTTGATTCTAACCTGCCCCCGCGAGCGGCTCAGACCCTGCTGACAAGTAAAGACCCCTTCCATGAGAACGGCGGAGTCTGCCTCGTGATGTATCTCACATATGCTTAAGAACAGTGGTTCTCAAAAGTGGGGCCGGGGGACCCCCAGTGGTCCTTGAGGGAGTTCTGGGGGGTCCTGTTTAAGTTAAAAGGTTTTTTTTGAATGATGACAAAAATTAGATCATTAAAGAAAACAAAAAAATGAATAACCAGTAAGACGCCCCGTGGGGTGAGAAGCGACCTCGCCCTAGCGTTTTCGGGCCAGATAGGGTGTAAAATGTGTGCTAATTAGTAAGGCCAGGCGGAGCCTCGAGCCAGCCCAGTTAGGGACCAGGTAGATCCGGGTCTTAATTTTCAGGCCTGTTGAGAACTCTAGTTTTCACCGGCTGCTGGGCGCGGCTGCCGGGCGCGGCTGCTGGGCGTGGCTGCCGGGCGTGGCTGCCGGGCGCGGCTGCCGGGCGCGGCTGCCGGGCGCGGCTGCTGGGGCGCGGCTGCCGGGCGCGGCTGCCGGGCGCGGCTGCCGGGCGCGGCTGCCGGGCGCGGCTGCCGGGCGCGGCTGTGCTAATAACTTTGGGGCGGGCCCGTCTAGAGTTTGAATGGACAGGTATCAGTCAAAAGGGAGACATCAAAGAGGAAGGATGGGTGGGGAAGGATCAACATATGGAATGTCAGAACAGGTCAGCTCCATATATGGAGATCTAAGGGTTTGAGGTCAGATGTAGAGTTGCTGGCCGTCTGCAGATCTAGGTGATGATCCAGTCTTCTCCATATATGGCTATCCAGGGTTTGATGTGACACTCTTTCAAGGTCAGTGTCGTGATCTTCATATATGAAGACGGCCATATATGGAGCGTGTCACGAGGTGTGACGGACTTATATGGCCACAGGTGGCGTGATGGACGGACTAACTGACTGACAGGTTTTGCAGGTTTTCATAGTAATCCGTGACCTACAGTCGCAAAAATAATACATATAAAAGAAAATAAAGACAATGCAGATCTACAAACGCATCACATTGCGACATGTTGTGAGCTTGCAGATCATTCTTTTCGCCATTAGGGCTTACAGTATAACTCATATACATGGTTCATTCATAATGTTATTTTTGGGGGGTCTCGGGGAGATGTCAAATTTCTCTTTCGGGGTCTCTCTCAACCTCAAAAGCATAGGAGCTGCTACTAGAGGTCGTCTGGCTCCATGATGAGAGCTCACCACAGTGCCCAGCGGTCATTACGTGGAATGTTCAGAGGCTGTCCAGTTCACTTTGAATCTTGCTTTTCCTAACACAGCTATACCTCCCTTATCTTGACAAATAGAACCAGTTGGACTGGTGGCCACGGAGTCACGCTACAGAGCTGGTGTGCTTTCAATTATCCCTGTTGGTGTTTTCTTTGCCTTATCTTATTTTAACCATATGACACAGTAAAGGACTTTGACTTCATACATCAATGCATAATATGGCGATAGCCGCTAGCGGCTATAAGAGCCGTTTTGATTTCCAGCCGTTGTTTTAAGACCCAACTGGAAAGTGTCGAAAGTGTCGTTAATTTCATCGACATGGACTTTCATTGTCCAAGACTGTTTTTCCTCTATAAAACTTTACAAGAAAAAAACACATTTTGGTCAGGATGTTCATGATTCCTCTCCTTATAAGTAGGCCTATTTTGTCTAACACTAACATTCCTATGATAGCCTTACTGAGTGGGATGCAGAATGACAATCAGAATGACAACATAATAAAAATCACACCCGTGTGAACTGAGTGGTGTAAGGTCTGTCTGACGTAATGAAATCATGTCTGACGTAATGAAATCACACCCGGGTGTGATTTCATTACCTGGCTTTGTTTGTGCAGAAAAAATGAGCATGGTTGCTATGTTCACAACCATTAATCTCCTTGTGTTTTACCACCATGAAAGTGCCACAATTTTGAATCACACACTGGGGAGCCTATGAATGAACAGCACAAAGCCAACAGCAATGTCACTTTGCACCATCTGTGGTACAAACTCTATCCCCTCCTCCCTGCAGCTTCCTCGTGCCCTGTCAGCTGCATCCCACGACTGGGTAGGCATATATACCAGCCTGGCAGAGATCAGTGCTCTTGCAGATGCACTTAGTTGTTGCTATTATTACTTGCGCAAGCAGAGCGCGCAAGTACTGTGGTCGTGTTGGCTTTTTTATGCGTATGCTCGGAGGTATATATACTAGATGTTGATCTTAATTGCATCACCATCAACATCTAGTATATATATACTAGATGTTGATGGTGACGTAATTAGGATATGTTTCATATACATATCTTAATTGCATCACCATCAACATCTAGTATATATATACTAGAAAAGCCAGTCGACCACAGTATATAGTACTTTCAACTTACAACTTACATACATGTATATACGTTACCTGTTACCCAACCAATATTGAAACATATTGTAATTACATCACCATTGACAGCCAGTTATAACCCGACTTTAGTATTTAATTTCAATGTTTTACAGAGAGGCTGAGTTTTGAAAGTTCGTAGCGGTCGGCAGTACTTTCGCGCTTACTTGCGCAAGCAGAGCGCGCAAGTACTAGGGTCCTTTAATCCACATCTTTATTACGATATACTTCATAATACTACTTTTTTTACGTGCAAAAAGTAGGTACGTAGCAAATAGCTAAACCTAATAATTCAATATTTCAATCGTTCTTTCAAAGAGAAGCTGAGATTTTACTTGTACGCTCTGCTTGCGCACTAGTAGGCCATGTATGGCCTACTTGTGTGCAACGCGCAAGTAAGCACTCGACAGAGTGAAGTTCTAGTTTTATTATAGTTTCATGCACTGATGTTTTGCTGCAGTGAGACAAATTCCTCACATGTGCAAACATAGCTATAGCTGCATGTATTAAAGTGTGATCCTGAAATGTTCAGCTCCTCCGTCAGCACACAGACAGCCGCTGACTCCTGCCTTGCTCAAGGTCAAGGACATCTACTGTAGTGCGTGTGGTGGCTAATGTCTTCTCCACTCCTTCCATTCAAGTCTCCAAATTAATTCAAACGATGTTAATCCATCTCCATTCTGCCAAAACAGTGTCCCTCTATAACACTAATCTTCCCGGGAGGGGAGACGCAGACACCATGTCAGGTTTTTTTTTGTCCTGTATGATAATGTGTTATGAAGCCCAGTCGATTTGTCATTATTAATACAGCTTGACTCGGACTGTAGCGATAAATCAACATCTGATGAGTGTCTCACTCCTCTGTCTCCATCAACATATTTTAATAACAATGTAGCTAAATGGGGTACGGGCCAGTTTAAAGACGTTATCACAGTTTATTTGAAAATGCCTCACAACAAAATGTGACCCAGCATTGTGACCTTGTAGATCTGCTATTTTTGAGGGGTGCCAGCCCCTATAGAGCACCGAAGTCTGACGTCAATATCGGTAGAGGGCGCTAAGTCCACAGGGTTCATGTACCTTTTTATTTGCATTATAATCCCCATCAGGGATTTTAGATTGCCTCATATAAGAACTGTGTTTGAAAAATATAGTTTCACTCATATGGAGATGAAGAATCAAATGAGAGAAAACAAAATATTATAGTGACTAATTGTCGTAAACGATACAGAGACACCTCCCCGACAATATCGTAGAGACAGTTTATTTTTGGATCACAGTTCTTATGTGAGACGATTTTAAGATGACCCCATGTTAGCCCCTCCTATGTCCAGCTGTGAGGGTCTGTGTAAACACAAACATTGTCCTAACACAAACATTGTCCTAACACAAACATTGTCCTAACACAAACATTGTCCTAACACAAACATTGTCCTAACACAAACATTGACCTAACACAAACATTGTCCTAACACAAACATTGACCTAACACAAACATTGTCCTAACACAAATATTGTCCTAACACAAACATTGACCTAACACAAACATCTAACACAAACATTGTCCTAACACAAACATTGTCCTAACACAAACATTGACCTAACACAAACATTGACCTAACACAAACATTGTCCTAACACAAACATTGTCCTAACACAAACATTGACCTAACACAAACATCTAACACAAACATTGTCCTAACACAAACATTGTCCTAACACAAACATTGACCTAACACAAACATTGTCCTAACACAAACATTGTCCTAACACAAACATTGTCCTAACACAAACATTGTCCTAACACAAACATTGTCCTAACACAAACATTGTCCTAACACAAACATTGACCTAACACAAACATTGTCCTAACACAAACATTGACCTAACACAAACATTGTCCTAACACAAACATTGTCCTAACACAAACATTGACCTAACACAAACATTGTCCTAACACAAACATTGTCCTAACACAAACATTGACCTAACACAAACATTGTCCTAACACAAACATTGACCTAACACAAACATTGTCCTAACACAAATATTGTCCTAACACAAACATTGACCTAACACAAACATCTAACACAAACATTGTCCTAACACAAACATTGTCCTAACACAAACATTGACCTAACACAAACATTGACCTAACACAAACATTGTCCTAACACAAACATTGACCTAACACAAACATCTAACACAAACATTGTCCTAACACAAACATTGTCCTAACACAAACATTGACCTAACACAAACATTGTCCTAACACAAACATTGTCCTAACACAAACATTGACTTAACACAAACATTGTCCTAACACAAACATTGACCTAACACAAACATTGTGCTAACACAAATATTGTCCTAACACAAACATTGACCTAACACAAACATTGTCCTAACACAAACATTGTCCTAACACAAACATTGACCTAACACAAACATTGACCTAACACAAAAATTGTCCTAACACAAACATTGTCCTAACACAAACATTGTCCTAACACAAACATTGTCCTAACACAAACATTGTCCTACACAAACATTGACCTAACACAAACATTGTCCTAACACAAACATTGTCCTAACACAAACTTTGAATATCATTGACAATGAATGGCCAGTTTTGATTGTTTGTGTAAACACAAACATTGCCTAAACACAAACATTGAACGGACGCACGCACACACGTACACACACACGCACGCACACACGCACACACGTACACACGCACACACGCACGCACGCACACACGTACACACGCACGCACGCACACACGTACACACGCACACACGCACGCACGCACGCACGCACACACGCACACACGCACACACACACAAACGATGTTAATGTACCGGTATGTCTTAGTGCATGCCTGCCAACGCAGAATCAACAGAGATAGACAGCATTTTAAGTGATTTCACCAACAACGCTTTGAATTCTGCATGCATTCACTGCAATATTATTCCTTTGCTCCAGATTCACATCTCATGCAACTTGATTTCCTGTTCTTAAATTGAAATATGGACATTTCTATCATTGCATTACACATTAACTCATTCAAAACGGGAACCCCTTTTGGTGTTTCAAGCATTATGTTATACTTTAACTGTTGAAAAATAGCAGATCTAACAAGCTCATAGCGCGGCACCGAGTGCCGCGCTATGAGCTTGTAGGTCTGCTATTTTTTTTAAATCGTGAAAATGTGGCGCAAATCTTTGAGCGTTTTTTAACTCAAATCTTTGCTTCTAAGAGGTCCCTGGAACAACATATTTTCAGATGGGGGTCAGCGGCCAATTACATCAATTTGTTGGGGTCCTTGACATGAAATATTGAGAACCACTGACATAGAAACATAGGGGTTTTCAGAGAATTGTCATGATTTAGAAGACATTTTTACAATGTCGACGTCAGGCCTAAGTGGGTTAAGTCATGGATTCCCCCCGTCCAGCACCAGAGGAAACAAATAACATCTGTCTTCCATTTTCATGACCTACTTCATCAAGTTATAATATCTCCTCTCTAACATCCACGGGAGCGTACAGTGGAAAAGATGAGCATTCTGGGTTCTCATGGCGGTCTTTTTCTTATTAGGTTGTGAGTGATATATAACCAATATGTCAGTTGTTATCAGGTAAATATTTTCCGTGGTATGTGAAACACAATCTATCACCGCTTTGATCTGAACAGCATGAGCCTGCAGGCACTGGGAGTGAACACTGAACAGTGGTTTAAGAAGTATTGGAGTAAAAGTCATATTACCACAAGTAGAATACTAGTATATAAGTACTTTTCTGGGGGGAAAGTGGAAAGGTATTGGCATCAACATAATGCAAAAAATGTCTTCTAAATCCTGACAGTTTTCTGTAATAGAGAGTATGCGCATGCTTAAAGTGAATGGCACATCGAGTGGCAAATCGAGTGGCAAAGCAACAGGCAAAGTGAGTTTAACATTGTTTAATGTTGTTTAATGCAATCAGATAAGACTTTTCTGTGTGGATGTATGGGCTGTCAAGGCCAGAAAGTAGTTTTTTGCCACTCAGTAGGCGTTCCTGCATAACTTCCTGGTTTGATGATGATGTCACGCGCATACCCTCTATACCTCATGTTTCTATGTCAGTGGTGCTCAATATGTCAGGTCGAGGACCCCAAAAGTCATATGTAATTGGCCACCGACCCCCATCAGAAAATGTGTTATTCCAGGAACCCCCCCCCCCCCCCAGAAGCAAAGATTTGAGTTCAAAGCGTTCGCTCTGAAAGAATATATTGAAAGATTTGCGCCATGTTTTCAAGATTTCTCTAAAATAGCAGACCTACGAGCTTGTAGATCTGCTATTTTTCAATAGCTATAAGTATATCATAATGATTAAAACACCAAAAGGGGTTCCTGCCCAGAATGGGTTAAAGTGTAAACCGTAAACGTGCTCATTGTGCAGAACGATCCATTTCACAAGATTCATATATTTTTTCCAATAGTTATCAAAATCTTAAATTAATCCGTTTAGGACTGACTGAGGCCGATTCAAAAAATCTCCATATATGGGCATAAAAAGGACAAAGACAGACGGGTACAGCGGGCACACTGACAAAGCCCCCGATATACAGTATGTCACATGGTTGGATCTGCAGTGCCACGTACAGTACAGTACAGTACAGTACAGTACAGTACAGTACAGTACAGTACAGTACAGTACAGTACAGTACAGTACAGTACAGTACAGATGCTTAACACATGTTTTGTATTATAATCAAAATCTAAGTAAACTAGTAACTAAAGTGTTCAAATAATTTCAGTGTAATAAAAAATACGACATTGGAGTAGTAGTGGGAACAACTTTTGGTGTTTTAAGCATTATGGTATATATACTTTAGCTATTGAAAAATAGCAGATCTACAAGCTCGTAGCGCGGCACCGAGTGCCGCGCTACGAGCTTGTAGATCTGCTATTTTGGAAAAATCGTGAAAATGTGGTGCAAATCTTTAAATGTATATTCTTTCAGAGTGAAAGTTTTTAACTCAAATCTTTGCTTCTGGGGGGGGGGGGGGGGTCCCTGGAACAACATATTTTCAGATGGGGTCGGCGACCAATTACATACATTTTTGGGGTCCTTGACGTGAAAATGTTTGAGAACGACTGACATAGAAACATATGACAGAAAACTGTCAGGATTCAGAAGACATTATTTTGTAGAATCGTCCTCAGGTCTAAATGGGTTAAAGTATTGAAAAAAATGGAAAACTCAAGAAAAGTAAAAGTACCACAGAGTTGTACTTAAGTACTTGAGTAAGAGTACTTTCCACAAAATTCCACCACTGGCAGTTGAACAGCTGGTAACTTAAAATGAATGTCTGTGCGTGATGTTGATAAGTCGTCTCTTCTGGACTCAATAACACATGTTATTACTTGATAGAAGACATATTAGAACGAGGATTTGGTATAGAGATGCTTATGGTTCTACACTGCCTCTTTCTGCCTCACATTCTTCAAGGGCTTTTCATGATCACAAAGGAAATTGCCTTTCGTTGGCCTTTCAGTTCAATGCAATCTCTTTCATATAACTACCTTAGCCTTAGCGGTGGCTACCGCTGTCGGAACCCAGGATAGAAACAACATTAACTACCTTAGCCTTAGCTGTGGCTACCGCTGTCGAAACCCAGGATAGAAACAACACTGTGAATCTCTTTCATATAACTACCTTAGCCTTAGCGGTGGCTACCGCTGTCGAAACCCAGGATAGAAACAACACTGTGAATCTCTTTCATATAACTACCTTAGCCTTAGCTGTGGCTACCGCTGTCGAAACCCAGGATAGAAACAACACTGTGAATCTCTTTCATATAACTACCTTAGCCTTAGCTGTGGCTACCGCTGTCGAAACCCAGGATAGAAACAACACTGTGAATCTCTTTCATATAACTACCTTAGCCTTAGCGGTGGCTACCGCTGTCGCAACCCAGGATAGAAACAACACTGTGAATCTCTTTCATATAACTACCTTAGCCTTAGCGGTGGCTACCGCTGTCGCAACCCAGGATAGAAACAACACTGTGAATCTCTTTCATATAACTACCTTAGCCTTAGCTGTGGCTACCGCTGTCGAAACCCAGGATAGAAACAACACTGTGAATCTCTTTCATATAACTACCTTAGCCTTAGCTGTGGCTACCGCTGTCGAAACCCAGGATAGAAACAACACTGTGAATCTCTTTCATATAACTACCTTAGCCTTAGCTGTGGCTACCGCTGTCGAAACCCAGGATAGAAACAACACTGTGAATCTCTTTCATATAACTACCTTAGCCTTAGCTGTGGCTACCGCTGTCGAAACCCAGGATAGAAACAACACTGTGAATCTCTTTCATATAACTACCTTAGCCTTAGCGGTGGCTACCGCTGTGGAAACCCAGGATAGAAACAACACTGTGAATCTCTTTCATATAACTACCTTAGCCTTAGCTGTGGCTACCGCTGTCGAAGCCCAGGATAGAAACAACACTGTGAATCCCTCAGCAACGTTATACCAAAGTTCACCAGGAAGGTGATCCTTGATTTCTTTACTACCCAGTGTCTGCCTAAAATAAATTAATGTTTTGCGGTGTAACACTGAAGGTGACATAAGGATCGTGTCATGTTTTATTGCATGCGGTAGATTAGTTTTTTTGCTGACCACAAAAAAAATTGGTTAAGAATGTTATTATAGAGAGCGTCGCAGTCCCGCCCCCTTTCATGACGACGCCAGGCCCAGTCCCGCCCCCTTTCATGACGACGCCAGGCCCAGTCCCGCCCCCTTTCATAACGACGCCAGGCCCAGGAAATTATTCCCAATGCATTTTTCCTCATAGACATTTCAAAAAGTATTTATTTAAAGACCTTATAAGCGTCGTACAAAGCCAAGTTGTGACAAATCATGACAACAAACACAATATTTTGGACCAAACAAATACTTACAAAGAAGAAAAACAAGAAAAAAAGTGTTGTAACCTGCCGTTTTCTTCTTCTTTCTAATTATTTGTTCGGGCCAAAAAATTGTGTTTGTTGTCATGATTTGTCACAACTCGAGTTGGCTTTGTACGAGGCTTAAAAGGTCTTTAAATAAAGACCTTTTAATACTTTTAATACTGACTGTTTAATACTTACAGGCAGAGCGCGCAAGTACTGTCAGTGCTGTGTATTTCGGCCGTATGTCGTTGTATGGTCTGCTAAATGTCTAATTTGTAAATTGTCCACTATACAGTAGAGCAGATCAATACTAGAATATGTTTCTTCTATATAGTCACATTATGTATAGTTTATATAGTCACATTATGTATAGTTCGTACAATAGCAGAACTGTACAACTCTATATGCATTACAAGCTGGGCTCAAAACATACTGCAGCTCCATGACTAAAACTAAAACCCATCTGCTGAACCGTTTGTGGACAGTATTTCCCTAAAGTTAAATAAATCTGTTTCTCAGAGCAGAGAATAGGCTAACCAGCCATGGCTTGTCGCAATAGATTACCCAAAGGTGTGATGTGATCACTGATTAGTGAGTACTTATGTCTGTTCAAATGAATCCACAAACGATCAACTTAGTTTAGTTTAGTTTAGCCAGTAGGCTACAGTGATGCAATGTGAGTTGATACAGTCAGTACTGTGGAGGAGATACCTGTAGATATTAACCCATTTAGGCCTGACGTCGAAATAAAAAAAAGTCCTCTGAAAGAATATATATTCAAAGATTTGTGCCTCATTTTCACGATATTTAAAAAATAGCAGACCTACAAGCTCGTAGCGTGCCACTCGGTGGCGCGCTATGAGCTTGTAGATCTGCTATTTTTCAATAGCTAAAGTAGCCTATAACATAATGCTTAGTTAAAACACCAAAAGGCATGAACTAATGATTGCAGCAAATGCTTCTGAAACACATAGGGGATGGCAATGCATCTAGCATTTGCGCAACGAGCATTTGCATTTAATCTCAAATCCAGTTTATTTTTAGATTAGTCTCATTTTAGACAGACATCATTGATGCCCGTCCATCTTATGAATACTTCTGCCAGCTCAACTTGGCATCATAGATGCCACGTTTTGCCAACAGTAACAGATAGAAAAATGCAATCCTCTTCCTCCACTATCATGAATCTTATGTAGGCTATATTGAAGCATTCCCAGTCAACAATTTCGTTATTTTCATTATAATGACACTCTCACTCACTACCCTGCATGACTTTATTTACAATAGACATGCAGGGGGGGGGGGGGGGGGGGGCTCGGCTCGTCAGAAATTGTCAGTAGCACCGAAGAGCTGACTTTAGGATGTACCCGCCCCCCCGAACCTCAAATGACGTCACTTTGTAGGCTCTACAGAGCCGAACCGACTTTTATTCAGCTCTAAAATAGGAGTATGAATCGGCCTTAGAATCACCCGTGGCTTCTGCGTGCAGTTAGGGTTAGGGGTTAGGGTTAGGGTTAGGGTTAGGGTTTAGGGTTATGGTTAGGGGTTAGGGTTAGGGTTAGGGTTTAGGGTTAGGGTTTAGGGTTAGCGGTAGTAATATCACAATATTGGGACATCAGACTAACACTACGCACGCAGACATGCAGCTGCATGCCGAATCAATAATGAAATACACATGTTGCCCTTATAGCTTAATGGAAACAAATCAAATAGCATAAAACCTTACAGTCCTCTGTCTGTGTCTGCATGTGTGTTTGTGAACCTCTGGGTACAACACAGGAAACATACACTTAAATCAGATAGTACTTCATCATCCCTTACCTTATTTTCCACCATCAACACTTTTTTTCACTCCATATTTGGCTTCATGGAACATTTATAGCAGCCTGTAGTGACTATAAGACATACACAAACTATGTGCCGAGAAAATGTCTGGTGAAAATCCTGAAGCTGAGATTATGTGATATGTGATTCTCTGGTGTGTTATCCCATTCTGATCGGGAACCCCTTTTTGGTGTTTTAACTAAGCATTATGTTATACTTTAGCTATTGAAAAATAGCAGATCTACAAGCTCATAGCGCGCCACCGAGTGGCGCGCTACGAGCTTGTAGGTCTGCTATTTTTTTTAAATCGTGAAAATGTGGCACAAATCTATATATATCTATATATATTATTTCAGAATACTTTTTTAAAAAAGTGTTAAATGTGTTATGGTAGCCTACGTATTCCAGCTTGGACATGAAATAATGTATTGCCTTACTGTACTACACCATGGGAGTCTAGTTGTTCCTTAGACACCATAGAAAGTTAGAAGGGACACTACATTTTTGAGATTTGGAATCCAATTGAGGAAATATTGCCTCTGTTTGGTAGTATATTTTAATTTTTTGCATCTACCTGCATTTGAACCTGCGACTCGAGCATGGGAAACCAGAAATATATACTGCTCAGCCAAAGGGAAATGAATCCCTCAAGAGATATTAGCCTTCTGCGTGATCTTTGGGCAGAGAGATACATTCACTGACACCCATTCTCACTCAGACGAGACCCCAAAGTCACCACCTGGATTAGATTCCTCGAGTCTTCTGCATGGGAACCCAAACAACTACCGTTCTCTCAAAGGGGGAATCCCCCATATAGCCAATGGAGACAGGCTTCTAAGTTCTGGGCTTCTTTTGTGCGTGCGTGCGTGCGTGCGTGCGTGCGTGCGTGCGTCAGACAGTACAGTACAGCATTATGATGTTAACATGATATAAGTGCTGTGAGACACAGCACAGACTACAGTCAGACCAAAATGGCCACCTTTGAGACAGCTCCACCGTTTTGCAGGGCCAAACCCTAGAGGTTTATTTTTTGGCAAAGGGAACCTGTGCTTCTCAAGAAATGACGCCCTCTTTTCTGTCCACAGGATGCACTTAGTCACTTCTTGGACCTGGCGGAGGCCGTGTGAGCTGACTGCACGTCAGTACATTATGGCGTGCAGACGCGTCATGTGTGCTTACATGCTGTGTACATATACTGTACTGTACATGTGCAGGGGTGTATGCGTGTATATAGCCCAGGTGTTCCAAAACCTTTTCCAGCTCAATACCCACAAGATACATTTGGACTCTCCCCTGGTACCCAAACGTACAAAGAATATATTATGAATTTTATAAAATGGTGAAAATATAGCTGATCCACTGTAGGCTACAAACTCGAAAGCATTACATCACAATGCGATGCATTGTGAGCTTGTATAGATACAACACATTTACTTTTTTTTTAACAATTTCAAATTTGATATTTGATATTTTATCTTGACAAACAAATAGCAACGGTAAAAATACTCTTGACCCAAAATGGGTCATGTTTGGGAAACGGTGGTGTAGGCCAGGGGTTCTCAACCTTTTTGGCTGGGGACCCCCGGAAATGCTTTGGCCATGTCTCGCGACCCCCGCCCCGCACCCCCTCCCCACCCCCAATACAAACTGACTACAAAAATAACCTTAAAAATATATCATGAATGAATACTGAAACCAGATATAATCATTAAGGAAAGGTATGCATGTACTATGTGTACTATGTAAACTCTTCATTTCCATATCCCAGCCATTCAGTTGCACAAAAACTTAATAATTTGGGGACCCCCCAAAATAATTTGGCGACCCCCCGAGGGGTCGCGACCCACGGGTTGAGAACCCCTGGTGTAGGCGTATTCCCATAGAGTATATAAAAGGATAGAGACTGAACTGGTGCGAAGCTCCGCCCCCCCAGCTATTCATGTCAGTGGAAGTTGCTCAGTGGCGTTTTGAAGCACCCGGAAGACTGCCGGAAGTACCGTCTCAGAACGTCTACTTCCGCATTTGACCACCACATTTTGGTGGTCAAATGCGGAAGTGCAACCGATCGCTCAATGTTAAAGCCCAGCTGCACGGGGTTTCCCGGTCATGAATCCACGGGTCCGCCTGTAGTCCCTCCTCCTACCACTAGGGCCCAGAGCTTCAACGTTGAATAGCCTCACTGGCCCCTTGCGTATTCCCCATATGCAGACCGCGGCCATTTTACCATATAAGTTAATCCTTCAAGGTGCTACCTATAGGTGCAACTTCCATTAACAGCCCATTCATCCAAACAGAAAAGTCCTATCTGATTGTATACAATGTCAAACTCACCAACATTGCAGCTGTACGGAAAGCTTGAATTATTCTCTTTCTATCCTCAAAGTGTAAAAGTCCACTGCAGACATGTTATGAGCTACTTTGTGTCCTTGCAGGTGATTCTTTTTCTAAAGTGTTGCAGTTTGGAAGTGCTCGTTAGATATCACTCAACTGCCCTGCGTACAAGTGGCGGTGGCCGAACGGATTGCGGAGCGGTCTTGATACCGGAAGGTCGCCAGTTCGAATCAGCGGTCCGACACGTTAAAATTTCCACCACTGAAGTGCCCTTGAACAAGGCATTGAAGCACTACGATGAAATGTGTTCTATGAGCAGGGCCTGGCTGGAAACAAGTTCTTGAGCTTAGCCCAGATACCCTGGGTAAATATAGTAATCATTTCATTTCATTTCACCTGTTTTGAATTAGCACATAATGCAAGAGTCAGCAGGACATTGCTTTACTGAAAACGAGTGCTTCCAAACTCTGATGGAAACATGGTCTGCAAAAGGTCAATAGCGGCCTAGCCTATATGAACATGCGTTACGTTGTGTGATTGTGTGTGGTGGTGAGTGTCTGTGTCAGTCAGAGACACATGGCAGGTGTGTTGGGAGCACGTCGGTGCGTCAGTCAGAGACACATGGCAGGTGTGTTGGGAGCACGTCGGAGCGTCAGGATCGATTAGTTCCAGAGAGAGAGACACGGGATGAGAGCATCCTGCAGTGTCTACTGTCAAGACAACACAGCTGGAACAGACCCCCACTGCAACACTGTGACTGTGTGTGTGTGTGTGTGTGTGTGTGTGTGTGTGTGTGTGTGTGTGTGTGTGTGTGTGTGTGTGCGTGTGCGTGTGTGTGTGCGCACACACGTGGTGGAGTAAGTAACTAAGTACTTTTACTTTTAAGTACTGTACTTAAGTACAACTTTGAGGTATTTGTACTTTACTTGAGTATTTCCAATTTCCAGTACTTTTACTTCTACTCCACTACATCTCAGAGCCAACTTTTTTACTTTACTCCACTACAATTATTTGAAAACTTTAGTCACTGGTTACTTTGGAGATTTTTTTTATTTTGATTAGAAAACATACATTAACCACTTCAACCCTATACATTTTGGCCGTTTGAAAATAGCCGATCTACAAGCTCACATTGTGAGCTTGTAGATCGGCTATTTCCAATAGACTTTGTACACATTTTGAACTTGTGAAGTGGGACATTCTGCAATATGACTACTTTTACTTTTAGTACTTTAAGTACATTTTGATGCCGATACCTTTGTACTTTTACTCAAGTACATTTTCAATTCCGTACTTTTACTTGTAACGGAGTAGTTCTAAATTGCAGTATTGGTACTTTTACTTAAGTAAAATAATAATTGAGTACTTTTTCCACCACTGGTGGTCACTGACATCATGGTCAGCCCCTCCCCCTCATTTATACCCGGCCCCTCCCCAGCCTTTCTCTCTCATCCTACATTAATCGGAGAGCGTGTTGGAGACGCTGTGCAATTAAATATAAATCTGATTTGTGTGTGTCTGTGTGTGTGTGTGTGTGTGTGTGGCTGCGTGCGTGCGTGCGTGCGCGCATGCTTGCGTGCGTATGTACACGTACAATTTACAATTTAGGCATTTAATCCAGAGCGACTTACATTAAGCAAGAACAAAAGCATGGCAATACATCACATACATATAAAGTAGTTATCAGTATAGCTCGTGTGGAGACAAATGCAGTGATAAGGAGACCTGTAGACATCTGGTCACCTCTGGGCTGCTCTTTCCCTCCTGTCCCTGTGGTCACTGACATCATGATGTTCCCCTCCCCCTCATTTACACCCAGCCCCTCTCCAGCCTTTCTCTCTCAACCTACATTCATAAGAGAACGTGTTGTGGAGACGGTGTACAATTAAGTATAAATCCGATTGAACTGTGTCTGTGACTGTGACCGTGTGACTGTGTGTGTGACTGTGTGTGTGTGTGTGTGTGTGTGTGTGTGTGTGTGTGTGTGTGTGTGTGTGTGTGTGTGTGTGTGTGTGTGTGTGTGTGTGCGTGTGTGTGTATAGGGAATATATATATACACACACACTGTACACACTCTGATGTGTAGGCAATGTGACTTTGAAAACCTCATGGTTTCTCTGCCTTCACTCCACTGTATTTAAATGAAGCACACCGCCATGCCAAAGGGGTCTCTCTCTCTCTCTGGTTCCACGGTGCCATTGATCACCCCCCCCCCCCCCCCCCCAGCACCCCCCCCCCCCCAGAGCGAAGCCCCCAGGTTGTTATTTATCCTTTAGACCAACCAGACTGCATGGTTATGTTCCTCAGAGAGCCATTAACAAAGACAGCCTGTCCCGCTCAGCTGCTACCAGCATCCATCATGCAAATGTGGAACATGGACACCGCACACCACTGGTTCTCAAAGTGGGGTCTGGGGACCCCCAGAGGGACCCCCAGAGGGCCTTGAAGGGGTTCCAGGGTGTAAGAATGAGGAACAGATTAACCACCTTAACCCTATTTTATACTTAGCTTATGCATGTTTCATGATAACTACTTTTTATATGTATGCCATGCTTTTTGTTATTGCTTAATGTAAGTCGCTCTGGATTAAGAGCGTCTGCTAAATGCCTAAATTGTAAATTGTAATTGTAACCACTGCTTTAATCAAGTCTATACTCAAGTCTGTATTATTATTATTAGGGACCAAGAAGTCACGCAGTGACTTTGGTCACTCTTTGTTTTTGTGTTTATTAGGGACCAAGAAGTCACGCAGTGACTTTGGTCACTACTTGTTTTTGTGTTTATTTTTCTTCTCCTTCTTCTCCTTCTTCTTCTTCTTCTTCTTCTTCCGCCAAAAATAGCTGTTCTGACTGAATGGTGCAGTCGGTTTTCGCGAAACGCGGTAATCTGGTAGAGGGCCATGCCAAACGGTGAATATGCGACGCCCAAGACCATTGGCCAAATGGTGGCGCTATAGTGCTCAATTTAAAATGCTAACTTTGAACGTGCATAGCTCATGAACCGTTTGACCGTTGGCAATGACACTTTGATACCCATATGCGTCTCCTCGTGCTGAACAACTTTCGTGTTCTGACTTTTGACCTCTGACCTTTAGATCACCCGCCATTTTGAATTATATGATCAGTACTTTATTTTATTCTCCTTCCGCCAAAAATAGCTGTTCTGACTGAACCGTGCAGTCGGTTTGCGCAAAACTTGTCAACATGATAGAGGACCATGCCAAACGGTGACTATGTGAAGCCCATCATGATTGGCCAAATGGTGGCGCTATAGCACTCAATTGATGCAAAACTTGCAAAACTTGCAAACTTTGAACATGCATATCTCATGAACCGTTTGACCGTTGGCAATGACACTTTGATACACATATGTGTCTCCTCATGCCGAACAACTTCCGAGTTCTGACTTTTGACCTCTGACCTTTAGATCACCCGCCATTTTGAATTATTTGAAAAACAGTTCAAATGTAACTCCTCCCAGAATCTTTGCTCAAAATGCACGAAAACTTCTACACGTGAACTTTGGACCTATACGGACAAATAATCCTAGCACATTTTTGTTAAGTGAAAAAATGAAGTTTTTATGAGCCAATGACAATTGCTGTTTTGTGAAAATTATTCTTCTGCCTCTAATACACACACATGCTTATGTCACTTTACTATGCGAATCCCATCATGATTGGCCAAATGGTGGCGCTATAACACTCAATTGATGCAAAACTTGCAAACTTGCAAACTTTGAACGTGCATATCTCATGAACCGTTTGACCGTTGGCAATGACACTTTGATACACATATGTGTCTCCTCATGCCGAACAACTTTTGTGTTCTGACTTTTGACCTCTGACCTTTAGATCACCCGCCATTTTGAATTATATGAAAAACAGTTCAAATGTAACTCCTCCCAGAATCTTTGCTTAAAATGCACGAAAACTTCTACACGTGAACTTTGGACCGATACGGACAAATAATCGTGGCAGATTTTTTCTAAGTGAAAAAATGAAGTTTTTATGAGCCAATGAAAATTGCGCACGCACGCACACACACACACACTAAAGTTTATACTGAATGATGTTACTGTTTAGAATGAGTCAACTGACTGTGTCTGCATAGCTCAGTTGGTAGAGCTCTCGCCGTTGGACCACAAGGTTGTGTGTTCAAATCCGGGTAAAGACAACTCAGTGTATGCATTGTGTGCTGCAAGATTTGTGATGACTCAACTATAGAAATATTGAAGTAGATTACTTTTGACCCATCAGGCACTAGGACATGGCATCACAATAATAGAGTTACTAGTAACTGAAATAGTGTAATAAGTCTAATTTTGTAATAGTGTAATAAGTGTGTTTAGTGTAATAGTGTAATAGTGTAATAGTGTAATAAGTGTAATAGTGTAATAGTAGTGTAATAGTATAATAGTAGTGTAATAGTAGTGTAATAGTGTAATAAGTGTAATAGTGTAATATTGAAATAGTGTATTGAGTCAAATGTTGTAATAGTGTAATAAGTGTATTTAGTGTATTAGTGTAATAGTAGTGTAATAGTATAATAGGTGTAATAAGTGTAATAGTGTAATAGTAGTGTAATAGTTTAATAAGTGCAATGTGTAATACCGTACTGTACTGTACCACACTGTGCTGTACCGTACTGTACCATATGGTACTGTACTGTACTGTACTGTACTGTACTGTACTGTACTGTACTGTACTGTACTGTACTGTACTGTACTGTACTGTACTGTACTGTACCGGGACATGTTATGAGCATGTAGATCTGCTAATTTCTAAAAGTTTGAGTACTGCTGAACTAACACTGAATGATTTTCCTGTTAACAATGGAGTAACTGATTGTCTCCGTGTAGCCTATAGTCAGTAGAGCTCTTGCCCTTGGACCGCAAGGTTGTTGTTTCAAACCCGGGTACAGACAACTCAGCTCGTCAGTCTCATTTTTGCATATTGTTCTTATTGCGCATTGTTCTTCTTCCATCTTGGTCCCGCTTTATCGCTGCTTGCAGCTATATTTTTTCTTCTCCTTCTTCTTCTTCTTCTCCTTCTCCTTCTTCTTCCGCCAAAAATAGCTGTTCTGACTGAATGGTGCAGTCGGTTTTCGCGAAACGCGGTAATCTGGTAGAGGGCCATGCCAAACGGTGAATATGCGACGCCCAAGACGATTGGCCAAATGGTGGCGCTATAGCGCTCAATTGAAAATGCTAACTTTGAACGTGCATAGCTCATGAACCGTTTGACCGTTGGCAATGACACTTTGATACCCATATGCGTATCCTCGTGCTGAACAACTTTTGTGTTCTGACTTTTGACCTCTGACCTTTAGATCACCCGTCATTTTGAATTATATGATCAGTACTTTATTTTATTCTCCTTCTGCCAAAAATAGCTGTTCTGACTGAACCGTGCAGTCGGTTTGCGCAAAACTTGTCAACATGATAGAGGACCATGCCAAACGGTGACTATGTGAAGCCCATCATGATTGGCCAAATGGTGGCGCTATAGCACTCAATTGATGCAAAACGTGCAAAACTTGCAAACTTTGAACGTGCATATCTCATGAACCGTTTGACCGTTAGCTATGACACTTTGATACACATATGTGTCACCTCATGCCGAACAACTCTTGTGTTCTGACTTTTGACCTCTGACCTTTAGATCACCCGCCATTTTGAATTATATGAAAAACAGTTCAAATGTAACTCCTCCCAGAATCTTTGCTCAAAATGCACGAAAACTTCTACACGTGAACTTTGGACCTATACGGACAAATAATCGTAACACATTTTTTCTAAGTGAAAAGATTAAGTTTTTATGAAGCAATGAAAATTGCTGTTTTGTGAATTTTTTTCTTCTGCCTCTAATACACGCATATGCTTATGTCACTTAACTATGCGAAGCCCATCACGATTGGCCAAATGGTGGCGCTATAGCACTCAATTGATGCAAAACTTGCAAACTTGCAAACTTTGAACGTGCATATCTCATGAACCGTTTGGCCGTTGGCATTGACACTTTGATACACATATGCGTCTCCTCATGCCGAACAACTTTCGTGTTCTGACTTTTGACCTCTGACCTTTAGATCACCCGCCATTTTGAATTATATGAAAAACAGTTCAAATGTAACTCCTCCCAGAATCTTTGCTCAAAATGCACGAAAACTTCTACACGTGAACTTTGGACCTATACGGACAAATAATCGTAGCACATTTTTTTCTAAGTGAAAAAATTAAGTTTTTATGAGCCAATGAAAATTGCGCGTGCACGCACACACACACACACACACACACACACCAAAGTTTGAGTACTTATGCTGAACTAACACTGAATGATTTTCCTGTTAACAATGGAGTATCTAATTGTCTCCGTGTAGCTCAGTCAGTTGAGCTCTTGCCCTTGGACCGCAAGGTTGTGTGTTCAAATCCAGCTACTGACAACTCAGCTTGTCAGTCTTATTTGTACATATTGTTGTGGGCTATATCAGTGAGATCAATAACTTTAAAGACTGGTGTGATAATTGCCACCTTATGTTAAACACCACAAAAACTAAAGAGATGATCTTCAATCCAAATCCATGGTTATGAACGAATGTCTGCCTAACACACACACGCATGCAGCCACGCACGCACGCACGCACGCACGCACGCACGCACGCACGCACGCACGCACGCACGCACGCACGCACACACACACACAAAGAGAAGTTTGCACGCACGCACGCACGCACGCACGCACGCACGCGCGCGCACACACACACACAAAGAGAAGTTTGTACGCACGCACGCACGCAGGCAGGCAGGCAGGCAGGCAGGCAGGCAGGCAGGCAGGCACGCACGCACACACACACACACACACACACACACTTTAACTGTGCGTGAAAACACACTGTAGTAATGGATAAAGACATGCCCAAAATGAGCACACCTTCTTGTTACCAAATCAGTAAATGGTTTTACAGTTTACAATGTATTCACTGATTGTCTCTGTGTAGGTCAGTCAGTAGAGCTCCCGCCTTCGGTCCACAAGGTTGTGAGTTCAAATCCCGGTACCGACAACTCAGCTCGTCAGTCTCATTTGTGCGTGTTGTTCTTATTGCGCATTGTTCTTCTTCTATCTTGGTCCCGCTTTATCGCTGCTTGCAGCTATATTTAGGGACCAAGAAGTCACGCAGTGACTTTGGTCACTCTTTGTTTTTGTGTTTATTTTTCTTCTCCTTCTTC
>NC_136810.1:3910485-3995485 GCF_951216825.1 Electrona antarctica | reverse complement strand
TCATAACATACATCACATCAGACAGTACGGGTCATAAATTATGACCTGTGTCTGATATGAGCCAATACACAGAGTATGACCTGTGTCTGATATGAGCCGATACACAGAGTATGACCTGTGTCTGATATGAGCCGATACACAGAGTATGACCTGTGTCTGATATGAGCCAATACACAGAGTATGCCCTGTGTCTGATATGAGCCAATACACAGAGTATGACCTGTGTCTGATATGAGCCAATACACAGAGTATGACCTGTGTCTGATATGAGCCAATACACAGAGTATGACCTGTGTCTGATATGAGCCGATACACAGAGTATGACCTGTGTCTGATATGAGCCGATACACAGAGTATGACCTGTGTCTGATATGAGCCAATACACAGAGTATGACCTGTGTCTGATATGAGCCAATACACAGAGTATGACCTGTGTCTGATATGAGCCAATACACAGAGTATGACCTGTGTCTGATATGAGCCAATACACAGAGTATGACCTGTGTCTGATATGAGCCAATACACAGAGTATGACCTGTGTCTGATATGAGCCAATACACAGAGTAATACACAGAGTATGCATAGAATCATGAACATAAGAGGGGAATAAAAGGTCAGGTATAGAGTTAAACTAGAGAGACTGTGTACCAATTTGCGTGATGTTTGGACAAAATCTGTAGGTGTACTGTCTAAAAACTTGTTTTGCACAAAGCGGCCTCCTGGTGGCGCTATAACAGGCCGTTCTGGAAATTTTGGGGCAGAGGTTCATCGTTGGCATCCAGGGAGTGTGTGTGCAAAATTTGGCATCGACCGAGTTAACGGTGCCGGAGATTAGCTGTTCACAGACGGAAGGACGGACGGACACACACACGGACACACACACACACACACACACGGACACACGGACGGACGGACGGAGTGCAAAACATACTCTCTCCCCATGCCTTCGGCCTGGTGGAGACAAAAAGACATATAAGATCATGAAAATAACATTTATTAATTAAATTTGAGAGAACAAGCACGGTACCGGGAAACCTTCTATAAAGTGCTATGGGAGGATTGAGAAGGCCAATCTAAAGAGGTGTGTTTTACATTTTTGTTTAAAGATGTTGATGGCGTTGGCAACTCTGATTTCCAACTTAGGATGCATGCCTACAGTACTGGTGCCCATGGAATGCTGGGTGACATTCTTGTTGTATCGCGACATATTCCTTGATTTTGTGGATGTAACTTTGCTGCACTTGAACTATTTATGTCCTTGTATGCAATTTCCTCTGTGTTGACAAAAAATGATTGTTAAAATGTGTGTGTGTGTGTGTGTGTGTGTGTGTGTGTGTGTGTGTGTGTGTGTGTGTGTGTGTGTGTGTGTGTGTGTGTGTGTGTGTGTGTGTGTGTGTGTGTGTGTGTGTGTGTGTGTGTGACTGTGTGCGTGCGTGCGTGCGAACAAAATCCAGTTATTTTAGGCTATAATTACTCAATATGTTTTGTTTTACTCTCCAATTGCAGCCAAACTGTTCGTAAATAAAACTGGCAACTTAGTTGGTTGAAATGCCTGTCTAACAGATCCTGGGATCAACTCCCAGTAGTGCCTGGTAGTCCATCCTATTGTTCTTATAATATCAGGCATGTGTATCCACATATCAACTTGGCAATATGGCATAGCTCTTGAACCGTTTGACCGTCTGCAATAAAACTTCGATACGCATATGCGTCTCATCATGCGGAACAACTTTCGTGTTTTGACCTTCGACCTCTGAACTTTAGATCACCCAATATTTTGAATTATGAATCATTTCTTCTGTCGGCGCTCCAGGACAAACTGTGCAGTCGTTTTTTTTAACGAAATGTGGCAATATAGTAGAGGGCTATAGGTCACCCTGCTTAGACACGAAGCCCACAACCATTGGCCAAAGGGTGGCGCTACAGCAATCCATTGAAAACACAAACGTTGATCAGGCATAGCTCATGAGCTCATGAACCGCCAGCAATAAAACCTCAATACACATACAGTATGCGTCTCCTCACGAGGCCTATGACCTCTGACCTTTAGATCTCCCACCATTTTGAATTGTATGAAAAACTGTTCAAATCTATCTCCTCCCGGGATCTTTGATCAAAATGCACAAACATTTCTACAAAAATTGCAGTTTTATGAAAAACCTTCTTCTGACCCTAATACATACATGCAGCGTCACATGTTTATGAAACTTTACAGTATGGTAGAGGGTCATGCCAAATAGCACTGAAACCAGTCTTACTCCAATTGGCCAAAGTGGGGCGCTATAGCAATCGTTTGAAAATGAAACCTTTGAACAGGCATAACTCATGCCTCGTTTGGCCAAAAGCCATGGATCTTGTTTACACATGTGCCTTGACTCATGCGGAACACATCTGTCACTTTGACCAGTATTTTGAGCTGACCAGAGATTTTCCACCATTTTGAGCAGTTAGAAAAATGCTTAAACCTGATTTTCTGCCGGGATTTTTGAGCAATTCGCGTGAAACACACAATCGAGTGACTCACTGGCCTTGGAACGTCTCGGAATCCCCCAGGAGGAAGTCACTAATGTTGCTCTGGAGAGGGAAGTCTGGAGCACTCTGGTGGAGCTGTTGCCCCCGCGACCCGACTACGGATAAGCGGTTGAAGATGGATGGATGGATGGATGGACACAATCTATTGACCATTATCTGAAATCCCATTTGAAGAGAAGTTTGTATCTGATTTATTTTTACAAAAAATATAGCTGCAAGCACCGATAACAGGCACTTTGTACAGACATAACTCATGCCTTGTCTGTCGGTCAATCTGTCTGTATGTTTGGGGTACAGTCAGACAGCTGTAATACCGCTGGGTGACCTATGTGGCACTGAGCAGCCTAAAAGGGCTTATTGCTCGGTCCTGTCTTATCGCTGCTTGCAGCTATATTGTTCATTTCTGTCTTTGTTTTCACCTGGCAACAGTCTTGATAAGACTTGTGATTGTGCTTCAATAGGAATAGAACCTGAGCATATGATTGTGCTTCAATAGGAATAGAACCTGAGCATATGATTGTGCTTCAATAGGAATAGAACCTGAGCATATGATTGTGCTTCAATAGGAATAGAACCTGAGCATATGATTTTGCTTCAATAGGAATAGAACCTGAGCATATGATTGTGCTTCAATAGGAATAGAACCTGAGCATATGATTGTGCTTCAATAGGAATAGAACCTGAGCATATGATTGTGCTTCAATAGGAATAGAACCTGAGCATATGATTGTGCTTCAATAGGAATAGAACCTGAGCATATGCAAACCATTTGACTTTAAAAATGTTCAAGTTGAAGAAGTCCAGAGCACCCCTTTAGATTAGATGTGCGACTCTGATGAAGTGTTTATTTGGATGAAAACACATTGGGAGCTGTGAGAACAATGAACACGGAACTACACATTGAGTCATTGATTGCCGACGCAGCGTGTTGGAACTACACATTGATTCATTGATTGCCGACGCAGCGTGTTTCCCCCCATTTGTTTAAGCAGCTTAAATAAAGTCTTAAGACAGCTGCATGAAATCTGTGAGGTTTGCAGCAGTCACACGCACTGGTTCCTTCCGTCACATTTATGAAACAAAGGCACAGAGCCTGGAGTGATTTCACAAAGCAGACCTATTTCAAACAACCCTGATTGTCTCCATGCATTGCATACAATACAGTAACTGCAGTCAGTTGATTGTCTCCATGCATTGCATACATACAGTAACTACAGTCAGTTGATTGTCTCCATGCATTGCATACAGTCAGTAACTACAGTCAGTTGATTGTCTCCATGCATTGCATACATACAGTAACTACAGTCAGTTGATTGTCTCCATGCATTGCATACATACAGTAACTACAGTCAGTTGATTGTCTCCATGCATTGCATACAGTCAGTAACTACAGTCAGTTGATTGTCTCCATGCATTGCATACAATACAGTAACTACAGTCAGTTGATTGTCTTCATGCATTGCATACAGTCAGTAACTACAGTCAGTTGATTGTCTCCATGCATTGCATACAATACAGTAACTACTGTCAGTTGATTGTCTCCATGCATTGCATACAGTCAGTAACTACAGTCAGTTGATTGTCTCCATGCATTGCATACAATACAGTAACTACAGTCAGTTGATTGTCTCCATGCATTGCATACAGTCAGTAACTACAGTCAGTTGATTGTCTCCATGCATTGCATACAATACAGTAACTACAGTCAGTTGATTGTCTCCATGCATTGCATACAGTCAGTAACTACAGTCAGTTGATTGTCTCCATGCATTGCATACAGTCAGTAACTGCAGTCAGTTGATTGTCTCCATGCATTGCATACAGTCAGTAACTACAGTCAGTTGATTGTCTCCATGCATTGCATAGAATACAGTAACTACAGTCAGTTGATTGTCTCCATGCATTGCATACAGTCAGTAACTACAGTCAGTTGATTGTCTCCATGCATTGCATACAGTCAGTAACTACAGTCAGTTGATTGTCTCCATGCATTGCATACAATACAGTAACTACAGTCAGTTGATTGTCTCCATGCATTGCATACAGTCAGTAACTACAGTCAGTTGATTGTCTCCATGCATTGCATACAGTCAGTAACTACAGTCAGTTGATTGTCTCCATGCATTGCATACAGTCAGTAACTACAGTCAGTTGATTGTCTCCATGCATTGCATACAATACAGTAACTACAGTCAGTTGATTGTCTCCATGCATTGCATACATACAGTCAGTAACTACAGTCAGTTGATTGTCTCCATGCATTGCATACAGTCAGTAACTACAGTCAGTTGATTGTCTCCATGCATTGCATACATACAGTCAGTAACTACAGTCAGTTGATTGTCTCCATGCATTGCATACATACAGTCAGTAACTACAGTCAGTTGATTGTCTCCATGCATTGCATACAGTCAGTAACTACAGTCAGTTGATTGTCTCCATGCATTGCATACAGTCAGTAACTACAGTCAGTTGATTGTCTCCATGCATTGCATACAGTCAGTAACTACAGTCAGTTGATTGTCTCCATGCATTGCATACAGTCAGTAACTGCAGTCAGTTGATTGTCTCCATGCATTGCATACAATACAGTAACTGCAGTCAGTTGATTGTCTCCATGCATTGCATAGAATACAGTAACTACAGTCAGTTGATTGTCTCCATGCATTGCATACATACAGTAACTACAGTCAGTTGATTGTCTCCATGCATTGCATACAGTCAGTAACTGCAGTCAGTTGATTGTCTCCATGCATTGCATAGAATACAGTAACTACAGTCAGTTGATTGTCTCCATGCATTGCATACAGTCAGTAACTACAGTCAGTTGATTGTCTCCATGCATTGCATACAGTACAGTAACTACAGTCAGTTGATTGTCTCCATGCATTGCATACATACAGTAACTACAGTCAGTTGATTGTCTCCATGCATTGCATACAATACAGTAACTACAGTCAGTTGATTGTCTCCATGCATTGCATACAGTCAGTAACTACAGTCAGTTGATTGTCTCCATGCATTGCATACAATACAGTAACTACAGTCAGTTGATTGTCTCCATGCATTGCATACAGTCAGTAACTACAGTCAGTTGATTG
This sequence comes from Electrona antarctica, assembly GCF_951216825.1. Classification (NCBI taxonomy): domain Eukaryota; kingdom Metazoa; phylum Chordata; class Actinopteri; order Myctophiformes; family Myctophidae; genus Electrona; species Electrona antarctica. The sequence continues at coordinate 3,989,852 of NC_136810.1, read as the reverse complement.
TCTCCATGCATTGCATACAGTCAGTAACTACAGTCAGTTGCTTCAGTATATACGACTGATTTGCTGTAATCATCCCTGCGAGCAGGTTGTTGAGACCAGAGACCAGAGACCAGAGAGCAGGTTGAGACCAGAGACCAGAGACCAGAGACCTCTTCATCAGAGACCTCTTCATCATCACACAGCAGGTTGAGACCAGAGACCTCTTCATCACACAGAGCAGGTTGAGACCAGAGACCAGAGACCTCTTCATCAGGTTGAGACCAGAGACCAGAGACCTCTTCGTCACACAAAGTATAGAAAACACGAGAAAAAGATCTTCTGTTCTATATCACACGCATGCAGCCCTGAAATGAACAAAGTCTCTATTGATACCAGAAGTCAAAACCATGTGAAAAAGACTACGGGGTCAATGAAATGCTTGTTCATTTGCTATACGAGAGAGAGGTGATGACTGACGAGGAAAGGGCCCTCCTTTATTGACGAAACTGTACACCCACGAGGATGTGGCTTTTAAACACCCTCTCGCCTTTGCAACCAAAACACATCTTGGTTTGTCATTTCCAATGAACGTTCACAGGCGATGGTGGCACGTAGCCAGGTTATACCTGCCATCCGAGTCACACGCCAAGAGCTCTCACTTCAAATCTAATCGTATGTTGAAATATTCCATCATATTTCATTCACTCCACATGCCAAACCATGCCAGTACAAACACTAAAGCACAAACCTGGCACGCATATAAAACAAAAAAAACTTGATAATACACGTTAAAATGATTGCCTCTGTCAGCGTTGATAGTATACTGTAGGCTTATATACATTTAAATATTATTTAACATTTCCAACAAAAATGCAGTCGATTTTTAACTTTCATCCTTATTGGCACTTCATATTACGAGTTGACATATTGTAAAGTTTTCAGAAACTTTCAAAAATAGCAGATCTACAAGCTCACAAAGCTTTGCGACACATGCATTGAGCTTGTAATTTGGCTATTTTTAAAACTTTTGGAATATACAAAATCTGGCATTGGTTGGGCTCTAGCTAGCCCTGCAGCCTGCATTATTATGGACATGACCTTAGCCCATTTTGGGCGGGAACCCCTTTTGGTGTTTTAAGCTGCATTCTGTTCTACTTTAGCTATTGAAAAATAGCAGACCTACAAGCTCGTGGCGCGCTACGAGCTTGTAGGTCTGCTATTTTTGAAAAGTCGTGAAAATGTGGCACAAATCTTTGAATATATATTTCAGAGCGAACATTTTTAACTAAAATATTGGCTTCTGGGGGGTCCCTGGAACTACATATTTTGAGATGGGGGTCCGTGGCCCAATAGAGGGTATGCGCAGCAGCGCATGCTTAAAGTGAATGGCACATCGAGTGGCAAATCGAGTGGCAAAGCAACATGCAAAGTGAGTTTAACATTGTTTAACTTTGATTTAATGCAATCAGATAGGACTTTTCGGTTTGAATGCATGCGTTGTCAAGGCCAGAAAGTAGTTTTTTGCCACTCAGTAGGCATTCCTGCATAACTTCCGGGTTTGATGATGATGTCACACGCATACCCTCTATAGAGATAATTCTGGGGGTCCTTGACATTTTTTTTATCGACCTCAGTCCAAAATGTGTTAATACTAGCAGCTATGCAGAAATACCTCCCTCAGAGTGACCTCATGTCTTTATCTGTTGTAAAAGCCCAGAAGCCACGGAAATGCTAAAAAAAGGTTTTCATTCATCATATCAGTTTGTTCATTGAGTGGATTTTTATGTTATTGCATTTCATCGTGAGTGAAGCATTATAAATGCTTTTTTGATTGGCCATAATATTATTATTTTGAGATACTGTATTTATTTATTTCATGAACTGTATGCCCTAATCATCATGATTACTGTATACAAAAAGGCCTGAAATAGTCAACTTTATGTGTGCATCTATATGTCAACATTTCACTGCTGTCAAATTATATATACCATAAAATTGCATATTCATTTTAGAGCTTTTCCTCTATACGTATACTACCAACAGGATAGATGCCATTGATAAAGTAAATAAATGTATTTATGGTTTTACCACTGCATACAGTATGGAGCTCTTATACAATAAATGTAAACCACCTTTTCTTTTTAATCATCTTAGCTCATTTCTTCTTTTTACATTTTATATCATAATCTGCCACCGTTGAGCTGGCTTGCTTGATGCTGTATAATTGTTTGTCTCTCAATGAAACTGCATGTGTATGATTACTGGAAATGAATTCCAAGAGAACTCTCCAGTGCAATATCAAATGTTTTGCTGGCCAAGGTGATAAAGTGACAGCTATTTCCATGTCAGGCCTAAATCGACGTTGGAACAGAAGAGTTCAAAAAATAACATATCTTTCTAGTATGTGTTATGTTGCAGAGTAGAATTCAGGTGGTATTGGTGCAGAGCTGAAAAATTCAAGAGCTGAAAAATGTTTTTGGTCTGGGCCCGCAGGCTGCAAGCAGCGTCCGCCGGAGCACGCGAGGTGCTAGGGGGGGCCTTTGCAACACGCGAGGTGCTAGGGGGGGCCCTTGCAACACGCGAGGTGCTAGGGGGGGCCCTTGCAACACGCGAGGTGCTAGGGGGGGCCCTTGCAACACGCGAGGTGCTAGGGGGGGCCCTTGCAACACGCGAGGTGCTAGGGGGGGCCCTTGCAAAACGCGAGGTGCCAGGGGGGGCCCTTGCACGCGAGGTGCCAGGGGGGGCCCTTGCACGCGAGGTGCCGGGGGGCCCTTGCAAGAGGTGGGCTACAATTGCCATTCGGTCGTGAAAAATGTTTGTAACGTTACAATCAAAATGTTAAGACATACCCATGAAACGGGTGAGGAATGGGGACAGATGTTCAACCGTTCCAGGCCGTTATCAGAATACCTCCATTATATCAATGCTTAACTCAAACTGTGCTAAATATATAGATCCACTTCATTGATATTTAATTGCTTTCACAGACATTGTTGGAGCTGGAAATGGTCAGGAAATTAATTATGGGATTTGGGAAGTCTATTCAAATACCTCTTAAGAGAGTCGAAATGGAAGAGGATTTCCTCCAGGTCTGCAAAAATAAACAGAGGAATTGTTGCTTCTTGTTGAGTTAAGAGCAGAGGTCAGTCAGCTGGTGACCAAACCTCCTTTGACCAGAAACATATTGAATGAGAGAGAATCTAACTGCTAAAGAGAATCTAACTGCTAAAGAGAATCTAACTGCTAAAGAGAATCTAACGGCTAAAGAGAATCTAACTGCTAAAGAGAATCTAACTGCTAAAGAGAATCTAACTGCTAAAGAGAATCTAACTGCTAAAGAGAATCTAACTGCTAAAGAGAATCTAACTGCTAAAGAGAATCTAACGGCTAAAGAGAATCTAACTGCTAAAGAGAATCTAACTGCTAAAGAGAATCTAACTGCTAAAGAGAATCTAACGGCTAAAGAGCTGATGAAAGTGTGTTGTTTTCTGCTGCAAACTGTGCCCTAGTTTTGTTTTGTTTCTGACTGTGTTTTTGTAACCCATTTAGGCCTGACGTCGAAATAAAAAAATGTTCGCCCTGAAAGAATATATATTCAAAGATTTGTGCCGCATTTTTATGATTTTTCAAAAATAGCAGACCTACAAGCTCGTAGCGCGCCACTCGGTGGCGCGCTATGAGCTTGTAGATCTGCTATTTTTCAATAGCTAAAGTATAACATAATGCTAAAGTATAACATAATGTTCCCGTCCAGAATGGGTCAACTGTTTTTAACCTGTACGGCGACCTTGAGTGCTCTGAAAGGCGCCTTATAAATAAAATGTATTATTATTACAAGTAAGACGCGCGAACGCGGGAAGCGAACGCAGCTCGTAAATTGCAAAAACAACAATTAGAATAAATTGCGTAATAAGTTAAGTTTTTTTTTAAGTTAAGTTTTTTTTAAGTTTTTCCTTTTTAAGTTTTTCCTTTAAGTTTTTTTTTTAAGTTAAGTTTTTTTTAAGTTTTTCCTTTTAAAGTTTTTCCTTTTTAAGTTTTTTTTTTAAGTTAAGTTTTTTTTTAAGTTAAGTTTTTTTTAAGTTAAGTTTTGTGTGTGTGTGTGTGTGTGTGTGTGTGTGTGCGTGCGTGCGTGCGTGCGTGCGTGCGTGCGTGCGTGCGTGCGTGCGTGTGTGTGTGTGTGTGTGTGTGTGTGCGTGCGTGCATGTGTGTGTGTGTGTGTGTGTTTTTGTGTGTGATACAGCTGCGCCCTCTGGTGGTGGGCGGGTGGTGTTACAGCGTGACAGACACACAGACAGACATGATCTGCTGGGTCTCATAGTAAATGCTCACTGCGTTCGCAATTAAATTATTGTTTCAATAACTGGACTGAAAAAAGAAATAAGGAATAAAATAAAATACATAAAAACAACAACAGGTGCATTTGAACTTGAAGGTACTGCACCTGTTTGCTGTTTTTCTACAGCTAGACTATAGTTTCAGCCACATTTTAAACCTTTAAACCCATTTAGACCTGAGGACGATTCTACAATTTGTCTTCTAAATCCTGACAGTTTTCTGAAAAAACCTGTTTCTATGTCAGTGGTTTTCAAAATATTTCATGTCAAGGACCCCCAGGCCGCTGCATGACCCCCATCTGAAAACATTTGTTCCAGGAACCCCTCAGTAGCAAAGAGTTGAGTTAAAACGTTTGCCGTGATAGAATATACATTCAAAGATTTGCGCGGCTATGAGCTTGTAGATCTGCTATTTTTCAATAGCTAAAGCATAACATAATGCTTAAAACACCAAAAGTGGATTCCCGCATTTTGCTTTCAGTCCTAATATCTTTCAGTTGTAAATGGGTTCCGATTACACATATAGATACTATCCAAGCCATTGTATTCGGTTAGCGAGAAGTCGAACTGCCATCTCAGTATATTCCATCTATGGCAGTACAATGGATACACATCAGAAAATAATCAGTGTTTTATTAATGGCAGCTCCAGATGGTTATAACTTTAAGCTTTCCAACAACATACAGTGCCACATAAACACCACAACATCTTTGATATCTACAGCAGTGATGCTGGGCTGTACTTTGTTATGACGTGTCTTAGTTGATATCTACAGCAGTGATGCTGGGCTGTACTTTGTTATGACGTGTCTTAGTTGATATCTACAGCAGTGATGCTGGGCTGTACTTTGTTATGACGTGTCTTAGTTGATATCTACAGCAGTGATGCTGGGCTGTACTTTGTTATGACGTGTCTTAGTTGATATCTACAGCAGTGATGCTGGGCTGTACTTTGTTATGACGTGTCTTAGTTGATATCTACAGCAGTGATGCTGGGCTGTACTTTGTTATGACGTGTCTTAGTTGATATCTACAGCAGTGATGCTGGGCTGTACTTTGTTATGACGTGTCTTAGTTGATATCTACAGCAGTGATGCTGGGCTGTACTTTGTTATGACGTGTCTTAGTTGATATCTACAGCAGTGATGCTGGGCATATTGTACTTTGTTATGACGTGTCTTAGTTGATATCTACAGCAGTGATGCTGGGCTGTACTTTGTTATGACGTGTCTTAGTTGATATCTACAGCAGTGATGCTGGGCTGTACTTTGTTATGACGTGTCTTAGTTGATATCTACAGCAGTGATGCTGGGCTGTACTTTGTTATGACGTGTCTTAGTTGATATCTACAGCAGTGATGCTGGGCTGTACTTTGTTATGACGTGTCTTAGTTGATATCTACAGCAGTGATGCTGGGCTGTACTTTGTTATGACGTGTCTTAGTTGATATCTACAGCAGTGATGCTGGGCATTGTACTTTGTTATGACGTGTCTTAGTTGATATCTACAGCAGTGATGCTGGGCTGTACTTTGTTATGACGTGTCTTAGTTGATATCTACAGCAGTGATGCTGGGCTGTACTTTGTTATGACGTGTCTTAGTTGATATCTACAGCAGTGATGCTGGGCATTGTACTTGTTATGACGTGTCTTAGTTGCAACAACATGGAGAGTCTAGATGTTTTTCAAAATTAAATGAAAATTCCCAAACAACAAGCCCCCCCCATGGACTGGGACACGCAACACTTGTTTCTTATTGGTATTTCATAGTCACAGGATTTCTCTCAGAATTTACAAGCAGTGAATTTTACAGTGTGACCCATTAGGTTTATTTGCATATTTTTGGAAGGACGCAAAACATGTTATTAACTAGATAAAGTGCCCCTCGGGGCACAGGTCTCCACCAGGGCAGGTCAGGTTGTGGCCTCCTGGTGGCGCTATAATAGGCCAATGTGAAAAGGGTGCCAATTCTTCTTACGCCTTGGATGGCAAAAATGGATGATTTGAGGCATTGTTGAGTCCAAACTCAGGAAAGAGCATGCAATCTTCCCTTATTATGGTCAGAGCAGGACAGTCACTCGGGCAACTACATCTCCCAGAGTGCATCAGCAAGATGGCTGCTGGTGCTCGTTTGCCTGAGCTTGAACACCTGGCTGGTGGTGGCAGCGCTCAAACAAAACAGATACAAGCAAGATGAAGGTCTACTCCTGAGTTCTACCTCCAATGGTCTGTGATATTGTTACTTAATTACAGCTATGTATGCATTACTGCTTAATGTGGTTTAAAATCTGGCTTCAATGGGCTTATTGTGTTTAGTAGGTTCAGCTGTTTCAGTTTGAAGTGAGGATCCTTAACATGAACTCATTGCAGTCCATTAGCCTCCATTTGTTTTGAGTTTGGATTTAATTTGTTTGGAAAGTCTACATTTACAAAAGGCACTTAAGACAAAGTTAAACATGTTAAATGTATGTATTAATTTAAAAGACTACAATTTACCTATCATGTTAAATGCCTAGTTGAGTTAGAGCTGATCTACAAGCTCAAAGTTCAGCTATTTTCTTTAAATTATACCATCTAATGCTTAGATGTTTACCTAATTTATAAAGGCTGTAATGTTTAATTTAAAATGACTAATTTGATTAAAATGTTGAATTTAGACTTGTTTAAAAACACTTGTTTAAAAGACATTTGATTATTTAAAAATATATTTAATGTTTAAAATCAAGTGGTTAAAAAGAGAACCTATTGTTTTGAAAAGATTATAACTTGATTGTTTGGCATTGTTGCTAAACCTTTGTTTCTTTGTTTTCGAAGGTTTCCAACCTGATAAAGACCAGCCAATCACCAAATGAAGTCGACACCGAATTGAAAAGTTGGAAAATAAAAAGTTGAATGATTTGGGAATCTTGAGTTGTCTCTAGTCCTTTGGAGTTGAACAGGAAATTAACTTTTTGTTCCTAAAAAGGGGTTTTGCAAAAATCTACCTGTTGGTGGTGCTATAACAGGCCAATGTGAAAAGGGTGGGGTATATTCCTCAGCCTAGTAGGAAAGTCTGTGCAAGATTTCACGTAAATTGCACGCTGCGTTCATGATTTGAGGCTTTTTGTTCAAAACGGGCCAAACCTGCCAAATTTGAAAGCCAATGTTGGCCAATTAGGATGGTATATGAAATATCGGACAGATCCGGCTTGAACACATGACTATAGACCAATTATTTGTTTACAAACATTGGGACTGGGTGCACGGGGGACTGTTTCATGTAATAAATTCCCAACAGATCTCCAAACCTGTTTTGGGGAGTGCTGGTTTCAGTTCATTCAACCTCTTGTGAGGTGCACCCTAGGAGACATTTATACAACAGTATTGTGCACAGAACAGCTGATATACAAGCTCACATCGCATCGCGGATGTGACTATTGTGAGTGTATAGAGGTCTGCGTGCGCGACACCATCGCAGGACGAAGCATCAATTATAATTGATGGGCTGCAGGTGTGCGTGCAGCCATGGACCTGCTGCCGTTGAGCGCACCTCCCGTTCTTATGACAGCGCCTGGAGGTGTGGTTTTGAGGACCACTGTTTTGAATTGCTATTGTTCAAACGCACCAGAAACCAAGGATTATATATTTCAAGAGTGAGAGAATACAATAAAAATCCTAATCATTCTTCCTCCACACTGGGAGAAAAACAGCATCTGAAAGGCATTTTTTACACGTGAGTGCAGCTAGAACTTTTCCATTGCATCTTATGAGAGGCAGGGTTCTTCTGCTGCCGATATGCGCTCGCACGCTGTTTCTTATCAGTGTGACGTCGTCTGTTAAGGTGTCTATAGAGTGTGTAATAGTCCGGTAGCTTAGCGAAATTATGTGGACGCGGCGGACAAAAGCGCCAAATGTTTTCCACATGCTCTCCATAACCATACGTTTCATTTTGGAAGGGGGGCCACATAATCAAGATGTCAGAAGGCGGCCATCTTGGCGTTCAAAGATGGCCGCCATGTACTATCTATAAGTGCCGCTATCTCGGCTTCTAAGCCACTTAGAAGGTCAATCTTGGTGTCAAAATATACATTATCTGGGTCAAGGAATGCAATAAGGTCATTGAGAATATCACTAGATGTTTATTTGTGCCAATATCAAATAAATACGGTCATTCTAGCAACATATTTACATAATCTTCAACTTCAAATTATCTGTCACTGCAAAGAGCTGTGCAATTCCAGTGTGCCTTCTGACATGAGCATCTTGCACCACAACCCTTTTTACAACCGCACTTTACCAGTTCATTGCAGGCTTTTGACGCCATAGGTAGAGTGCTCCACACAGGAAGCCAGACCTGGTTGTCGACATCCAATGTCCATCCCCATCCTTCTGGACTGGGTGTTGGCTGCTGGGCCAGTTCAGACGTGGCCCAGATCCCAGACTGCTATACAACTCGCTTCACGTGCTGCAGCAGTGAATCTTGCGTTGGTGGAATGTGTTCCATCGTTTTGTTCTTCTGGCAGAACAATTCTCGCCCTGCTTCATTGACAGATTCCAAATCACTTGTTTTGTCATACATGATGACTGTAAAGCGCTCAAGAAGCTGAAAGTATTGGGCATCTATGGTCACATTAGTGTATGGATTTTCTGTCATGTAGGTGAAGGCCTGGGTGACCTCAGGGTAGGAATTCCAAGCCCCCATGCTGACTTCTTCCCTTTCCCACCGAATGCTGATGTTGTGTCACAGCCTGTGTAACAGTGGAAGACCGGAAGTGCTGTGGACTTGTCTTTGCCCAGAGCATGGCAGATGGTGTTTATGAACATTGGTGTAGTTTTTGGTCTTCATTACATCTGGCATCACAGTGGTTGGCACAGACATTAGCCACTACATGCTATGCCATGTAACCATGAAGAGGCAGACACCAGGATAGTGATTCACCTGCTTGATGCCCTGGTAGATGGCTGTTCTACCTGCTTGATACGCACTGTGGATACGGATGTTGTTGTTATCCTCATCGGTAAGTTCCATGCCCTGTTCACCAAGTATCCAGCTGCAGACATCTGGGTCGCTTTTGGCACTGGCAAAAACTACACCAATGTTCATATAAACACCATCTGCCATGCTCTGGGCAAGACAGTCCACAGCACTTCCGGTCTTCCACTGTTACACAGGCTGTGACACAACATCAGCATTCGGTGGGAAAGGGAAGAAGTCAGCATGGGCGGCTTGGAATTCCTACCCTGAGGTCACCCAGGCCTTCACCTACATGACAGAAAATCCATACACTAATGTGACCATAGATGCCCAATACTTTCAGCTTCTTGAGCGCTTTACAGTCATCATGTATGACAAAACAAGTGATTTGGAATCTGTCAATGAAGCAGGGCGAGAATTGTTCTGCCAGAAGAACAAAACGATGGAACACATTCCACCAACGCAAGATTCACTGCTGCAGCACGTGAAGCGAGTTGTATACCAGTCTGGGATCTGGGCCACGTCTGAACTGGCCCAGCAGCCAACACCCAGTCCAGAAGGATGGGGATGGACATTGGATGTCGACAACCAGGTCTGGCTTCCTGTGTGGAGCACGCTACCTATGGCGTCAAAAGCATGCAATGAACTGGTAAAGTGCGGTTGTAAAAAGGGTTGTGGTGCAAGATGCTCATGTCAGAAGGCACACTGGAATTGCACAGCTCTTTGCAGTTGTAATTGTGACAGATAATTTGAAGTTGAAGATTATGTAAATATGTTGCTAGAATGACCGTATTTATTTGATATTGGCACAAATAAACATCTAGTGATATTCTCAATGACCTTATTGCATTCCTTGACCCAGATAATATATATTTTGACACCAAGATTGACCTTCTAAGTGGCTTAGAAGCCGAGATAGCGGCACTTATAGATATTACATGGCGTCCATCTTTGAACGCAAAGATGGCCGCCTTCTGACATCTTTATGACGTGGCCCCCCTTCCAAAATTAAACGTATGGTTATGGAGAGCATGTGGAAAAACTTTGGCGCTTTTGTCCGCCGCGTCCACATTTTGCTAAAATATGGCCTTAAACTGCCGGGCTATAATGATTTGCGGGATTTTTGGACAGAATCTGGAGGAGTAATATCAAAATGAGTTTTTCAAAAGTCAGCCTCCTGGTGGCGCTATAACAGGCCGTTCTGGAAGATTTGGGGCAGAGGTTCATCGTTGGCATCCAGGGAGTGTGCAAAATTTGGCACCAACCGGATTAACGGTGTCAGATTAGCTATAGATGGACGGACACACACTGGGGGTGAGGGGGAAACAAAGTAAAGGAATAAGTAACAAGTTATGTAGGGGCGACTGTGGCTCAGGAGGTAGAGCAGGTCATCCAATGATTCATGGGTAGGCGGTTCGAATCCCGGCTCCTCCTGTCTACATGTCGAAGTGTCCTTGAGCAAGACACTGAACCCCAAATTGCTCCTGATGTGCTGGTTGGTACCTTGCATGGCTTCCGCCACAATGTGTGTGAATGGGTGAATGTAATGCGCTATATAAATGCACCATTTATCATTTTACTTTTGGTAGGGTTTTTTTTTTTTTAAAGTAACTATAGTAATCGGTAGTATATTACCGTTTTCGAGTAACTTTTCCAACACTGGTTACTAGTTACTTTGTAGATTTTGATTATTATTGTAAAACATTAACGACTTCAACGGTTCAACCCTATATATTTGAATTGAAAATAGCCAATCTACAATCTCACAATTAATGCGTCTGCAATTTTCTTTTCTTTTTTACAATTAAAAAAAATATGAAATGGGACATTCTGCACAACGGCTACTTTTATGTTTGGTACTGTAAGTAAATTTTTAAGCCAATGTATACTTTTACTAAAGTATACCGATTCTGAACCTTTACTTGTAATTGTAACAGAGTATTTATATATTGCATAAAGGAATACTTTTTCCCACACTGATGATGCTCGTGCATCACAGCTATAGAGCGTCGCAGTCCCGATTTCCTGGGCCTGGCGTCGTCATGAAAGGGGGCAGGACTGCGACGCTCTATAGTCTAATTCTGTTTGGTGTAACCACAATGCAGACCTGACCCATAAGAACAACTCCACTGAGCTACGAGAACCCAATGTTCTCCTGCAATCATCAGCTTCCTACATTAAGTCCCCAGAGATCATAAATCCCAGCTCAGTCAGTTAGCTAAAACACTTGTGTTAATACAACATCAACAGCAAATGACCCTTCAAATGAACATCTGTACACCATATCGGCTAGACTTTGTTATCAGTGCTACGGCTGCACGCCACATGTGGAAGATGCTTTGATACCTGTGTGTGATTCATGACTGACTAAAATAGCCACAGGTACTGTGTCGTCCAAAGTAAAACACTGGGCCATGGCTCAGCGGTCCAGGCACCTTGGCCGGTAGTCCGAGTCTGGCAGTGTGCCGCGGGCTCGACTCCCGGTCCCGACGGCCTTTACTGCATGTCACTCCCCCATCTCTCTCCCCCATTTCCCGTCAGCCTACTGTCTGTCCCTCCATAAAAGATATAAAATAAAGGCGAAAGCCACAAAAACAAAACATTTAAAAATAAATATTTTTTTAAAGGTCATGCTACAGTACACTATGTTGTCCAATGTATTAAAAAAACATAAAAAAATGTATCCTACACTATGTCGTCCAATGTTAAAACAATTAAAAAACAAACGCATGCTACAACAATATGTCGTCCAATTAAAAATGCCACAATGTATGAACCATTTAAAAATGCCATTTAAAAATGACATTTTATAGTCCAATGTAAAAAAAAAATCACACCCGTGTGAACTGAGTGGTGTAAGGTCTTATATAGACTGATCAGCTGTGGTCTGACGTAATGTCTGACGTAATGAAATCACACCCGTGTGAACTGGGTGACCATAGCAACCATGCTCATTTTTTGAGCACAGACAGACAGACAGACACGTAAACTAACAAAGCCAGTTGTAGGAGTGGTTTACACCACTCAAAAAAACCATATTCCACCATGGTACACTACAGTATATCATCCCATGTTGAAACGATAAAGAAAATGAAATCAGACCTGTCCGACGTGAGTGGTGCAACAGCGCCCCCTGCAGAACCTATTTGGGTAATCCTTTTAAACCAATCGTATGACTGTATTCGTGCTGTTTGCATTTCTGTCTAAACAAGTATGCAATCAATCAATCAATCAAACATTGCTGAGGGAGCTAGAGGTGAACATTATTCATTTACTTTTCCTATTGATCTGGGAACTTCAAATAGCTGCAACATCCCAAATACAAGGTCACAACCTCTGACCTCTAGGGCAGGGGTTTGGCGTGCGTGGGGGGTTGACTGGGTGCAGCTGGTGGAGTCAGGTTATTCCAGCTTTGCTCTTCTTGCAAACTTGTATCTCCATTTGCCCTTTCATCTGCCCCCAAGCCGGCCTCCACTGCTCCACGACTCCTCGAGTTGTACATGCATGGTCTCTCAGTGCACGACAAATAAACCAATCACGGCGTGATGATCTAAGGAGAGGCTTTGCCTCTGAGAACCTCTTTAGGTGCCGATGTGAAGGCTTCGTTATGGAACCTCTCAGAACCTCTTTAGGTGCCGATGTGAAGGCTTCGTTATGGAACCTCTGAGAACCTCTTTAGGTGCCGATGTGAAGGCTTCGTTATGGAACCTCTGAGAACCTCTTTAGGTGCCGATGTGAAGGCTTCGTTATGGAACCTCTGAGAACCTCTTTAGGTGCCGATGTGAAGGCTTCGTTATGGAACCTCTGAGAACCTCTTTAGGTGCCGATGTGAAGGCTTCGTTATGGAACCTCTGAGAACCTCTTTAGGTGCCGATGTGAAGGCTTCGTTATGGAACCTCTGAGAACCTCTTTAGGTGCCGATGTGAAGGCTTCGTTATGGAACCTCTGAGAACCTCTTTAGGTGCCGATGTGAAGGCTTCGTTATGGAACCTCTGAGAACGTCTTTAGGTGCCGATGTGAAGGCTTCGTTATGGAACCTCTCAGAACCTCTTTAGGTGCCGATGTGAAGGCTTCGTTATGGAACCTCTGAGAACCTCTTTAGGTGCCGATGTGAAGGCTTCGTTATGGAACCTCTAAGAACCTCTTTAGGTGCCGATGTGAAGGCTTCGTTATGGAACCTCTCAGAACGTCTTTAGGTGCCGATGTGAAGGCTTCGTTATGGAACCTCTCAGAACGTCTTTAGGTGCCGATGTGAAGGCTTCGTTATGGAACCTCTCAGAACCTCTTTAGGTGCCGATGTGAAGGCTTCGTTATGGAACCTCTGAGAACCTCTTTAGGTGCCGATGTGAAGGCTTCGTTATGGAACCTCTCAGAACGTCTTTAGGTGCCGATGTGAAGGCTTCGTTATGGAACTTCTGAGAACCTCTTTAGGTGCCGATGTGAAGGCTTCGTTATGGAACCTCTCAGAACGTCTTTAGGTGCCGATGTGAAGGCTTCGTTATGGAACCTCTGAGAACCTCTTTAGGTGCCGATGTGAAGGCTTCGTTATGGAACCTCTGAGAACCTCTTTAGGTGCCGATGTGAAGGCTTCGTTATGGAACCTCTGAGAACGTCTTTAGGTGCCGATGTGAAGGCTTCGTTATGGAACCACTGAGAACCTCTTTAGGTGCCGATGTGAAGGCTTCGTTATGGAACCTCTGAGAACCTCTTTAGGTGCCGATGTGAAGGCTTCGTTATGGAACCTCTCAGAACCTCTTTAGGTGCCGATGTGAAGGCTTCGTTATGGAACCTCTGAGAACCTCTTTAGGTGCCGATGTGAAGGCTTCGTTATGGAACCTCTGAGAACCTCTTTAGGTGCCGATGTGAAGGCTTCGTTATGGAACCTCTCAGAACCTCTTTAGGTGCCGATGTGAAGGCTTCGTTATGGAACCTCTCAGAACCTCTTTAGGTGCCGATGTGAAGGCTTCGTTATGGAACCTCTGAGAACCTCTTTAGGTGCCGATGTGAAGGCTTCGTTATGGAACCTCTGAGAACCTCTTTAGGTGCCGATGTGAAGGCTTCGTTATGGAACCTCTGAGAACCTCTTTAGGTGCCGATGTGAAGGCTTCGTTATGGAACCTCTCAGAACCTCTTTAGGTGCCGATGTGAAGGCTTCGTTATGGAACCTCTCAGAACCTCTTTAGGTACCGATGTGAAGGCTTCGTTATGGAACCTCTGAGAACCTCTTTAGGTACCGATGTGAAGGCTTCGTTATGGAACCTCTCAGAACCTCTTTAGGTGCCGATGTGAAGGCTTCGTTATGGAACCTCTGAGAACCTCTTTAGGTGCCGATGTGAAGGCTTCGTTATGGAACCTCTGAGAACCTCTTTAGGTGCCGATGTGAAGGCTTCGTTATGGAACCTCTGAGAACGTCTTTAGGTGCCGATGTGAAGGCTTCGTTATGGAACCTCTGAGAACGTCTTTAGGTGCCGATGTGAAGGCTTCGTTATGGAACCTCTGAGAACGTCTTTAGGTGCCGATGTGAAGGCTTCGTTATGGAACCTCTGAGAACCTCTTTAGGTGCCGATGTGAAGGCTTCGTTATGGAACCTCTGAGAACCTCTTTAGGTGCCGATGTGAAGGCTTCGTTATGGAACCTCTGAGAACCTCTTTAGGTGCCGATGTGAAGGCTTCGTTATGGAACCTCTGAGAACCTCTTTAGGTACCGATGTGAAGGCTTCGTTATGGAACCTCTGAGAACGTCTTTAGGTGCCGATGTGAAGGCTTCGTTATGGAACCTCTCAGAACCTCTTTAGGTGCCGATGTGAAGGCTTCGTTATGGAACCTCTGAGAACGTCTTTAGGTGCCGATGTGAAGGCTTCGTTATGGAACCTCCGAGAACCTCTTTAGGTGCCGATGTGAAGGCTTCGTTATGGAACCTCTGAGAACCTCTTTAGGTGCCGATGTGAAGGCTTCGTTATGGAACCTCTCAGAACGTCTTTAGGTGCCGATGTGAAGGCTTCGTTATGGAACCTCAGAACCTCTTTAGGTGCCGATGTGAAGGCTTCGTTATGGAACCTCTCAGAACCTCTTTAGGTGCCGATGTGAAGGCTTCGTTATGGAACCTCACAGAACCTCTTTAGGTGCCGATGTGAAGGCTCCGTTATGGAACCTCTCAGAACCTCTTTAGGTGCCGATGTGAAGGCTTCGTTATGGAACCTCTGAGAACCTCTTTAGGTGCCGATGTGAAGGCTTCGTTATGGAACCTCTGAGAACCTCTTTAGGTGCCGATGTGAAGGTTTCGTTATGGAACCTCTGAGAACCTCTTTAGGTGCCGATGTGAAGGCTTCGTTATGGAACCTCTGAGAACCTCTTTAGGTGCCGATGTGAAGGCTTCGTTATGGAACCTCTGAGAACCTCTTTAGGTGCCGATGTGAAGGCTTCGTTATGGAACCTCTCAGAACCTCTTTAGGTGCCGATGTGAAGGCTTCGTTATGGAACCTCTCAGAACCTCTTTAGGTGCCGATGTGAAGGCTTCGTTATGGAACCTCTCAGAACCTCTTTAGGTGCCGATGTGAAGGCTTCGTTATGGAACCTCTCAGAACCTCTTTAGGTGCCGATGTGAAGGCTTCGTTATGGAACCTCTCAGAACGTCTTTAGGTGCCGATGTGAAGGCTTCGTTATGGAACCTCTGAGAACCTCTTTAGGTGCCGATGTGAAGGCTTCGTTATGGAACCTCTCAGAACCTCCTTAGGTGCCGATGTGAAGGCTTCGTTATGGAACCTCTGAGAACCTCTTTAGGTGCCGATGTGAAGGCTTCGTTATGGAACCTCTCAGAACCTCTTTAGGTGCCGATGTGAAGGCTTCGTTATGGAACCTCTGAGAACCTCTTTAGGTGCCGATGTGAAGGCTTCGTTATGGAACCTCTGAGAACCTCTTTAGGTGCCGATGTGAAGGCTTCGTTATGGAACCTCTCAGAACCTCTTTAGGTGCCGATGTGAAGGCTTCGTTATGGAACCTCTGAGAACCTCTTTAGGTGCCGATGTGAAGGCTTCGTTATGGAACCTCTGAGAACCTCTTTAGGTGCCGATGTGAAGGCTTCGTTATGGAACCTCTGAGAACGTCTTTAGGTGCCGATGTGAAGGCTTCGTTATGGAACCTCTGAGAACGTCTTTAGGTGCCGATGTGAAGGCTTCGTTATGGAACCTCTGAGAACGTCTTTAGGTGCCGATGTGAAGGCTTCGTTATGGAACCTCTGAGAACCTCTTTAGGTGCCGATGTGAAGGCTTCGTTATGGAACCTCTGAGAACCTCTTTAGGTGCCGATGTGAAGGCTTCGTTATGGAACCTCTGAGAACCTCTTTAGGTGCCGATGTGAAGGCTTCGTTATGGAACCTCTGAGAACCTCTTTAGGTACCGATGTGAAGGCTTCGTTATGGAACCTCTGAGAACGTCTTTAGGTGCCGATGTGAAGGCTTCGTTATGGAACCTCTCAGAACCTCTTTAGGTGCCGATGTGAAGGCTTCGTTATGGAACCTCTGAGAACGTCTTTAGGTGCCGATGTGAAGGCTTCGTTATGGAACCTCCGAGAACCTCTTTAGGTGCCGATGTGAAGGCTTCGTTATGGAACCTCTGAGAACCTCTTTAGGTGCCGATGTGAAGGCTTCGTTATGGAACCTCTCAGAACGTCTTTAGGTGCCGATGTGAAGGCTTCGTTATGGAACCTCAGAACCTCTTTAGGTGCCGATGTGAAGGCTTCGTTATGGAACCTCTCAGAACCTCTTTAGGTGCCGATGTGAAGGCTTCGTTATGGAACCTCACAGAACCTCTTTAGGTGCCGATGTGAAGGCTCCGTTATGGAACCTCTCAGAACCTCTTTAGGTGCCGATGTGAAGGCTTCGTTATGGAACCTCTGAGAACCTCTTTAGGTGCCGATGTGAAGGCTTCGTTATGGAACCTCTGAGAACCTCTTTAGGTGCCGATGTGAAGGTTTCGTTATGGAACCTCTGAGAACCTCTTTAGGTGCCGATGTGAAGGCTTCGTTATGGAACCTCTGAGAACCTCTTTAGGTGCCGATGTGAAGGCTTCGTTATGGAACCTCTGAGAACCTCTTTAGGTGCCGATGTGAAGGCTTCGTTATGGAACCTCTCAGAACCTCTTTAGGTGCCGATGTGAAGGCTTCGTTATGGAACCTCTCAGAACCTCTTTAGGTGCCGATGTGAAGGCTTCGTTATGGAACCTCTCAGAACCTCTTTAGGTGCCGATGTGAAGGCTTCGTTATGGAACCTCTCAGAACCTCTTTAGGTGCCGATGTGAAGGCTTCGTTATGGAACCTCTCAGAACGTCTTTAGGTGCCGATGTGAAGGCTTCGTTATCGAACCTCTGAGAACCTCTTTAGGTGCCGATGTGAAGGCTTCGTTATGGAACCTCTCAGAACCTCCTTAGGTGCCGATGTGAAGGCTTCGTTATGGAACCTCTGAGAACCTCTTTAGGTGCCGATGTGAAGGCTTCGTTATGGAACCTCTCAGAACCTCTTTAGGTGCCGATGTGAAGGCTTCGTTATGGAACCTCTGAGAACCTCTTTAGGTGCCGATGTGAAGGCTTCGTTATGGAACCTCTGAGAACCTCTTTAGGTGCCGATGTGAAGGCTTCGTTATGGAACCTCTGAGAACCTCTTTAGGTGCCGATGTGAAGGCTTCGTTATGGAACCTCTGAGAACGTCTTTAGGTGCCGATGTGAAGGCTTCGTTATGGAACCTCTGAGAACCTCTTTAGGTGCCGATGTGAAGGCTTCGTTATGGAACCTCTCAGAACCTCTTTAGGTGCCGATGTGAAGGCTTCGTTATGGAACCTCTGAGAACCTCTTTAGGTGCCGATGTGAAGGCTTCGTTATGGAACCTCTGAGAACCTCTTTAGGTGCCGATGTGAAGGCTTCGTCATGGAACCTCTGAGAACCTCTTTAGGTGCCGATGTGAAGGCTTCGTCATGGAACCTCTGAGAACGTCTTTAGGTGCCGATGTGAAGGCTTCGTTATGGAACCTCTCAGAACGTCTTTAGGTGCCGATGTGAAGGCTTCGTTATGGAACCTCTCAGAACGTCTTTAGGTGCCGATGTGAAGGCTTCGTTATGGAACCTCTCAGAACCTCTTTAGGTGCCGATGTGAAGGCTTCGTTATGGAACCTCTGAGAACCTCTTTAGGTGCCGATGTGAAGGCTTCGTTATGGAACCTCTGAGAACCTCTTTAGGTGCCGATGTGAAGGCTTCGTTATGGAACCTCTAAGAACGTCTTTAGGTGCCGATGTGAAGGCTTCGTTATGGAACCTCTCAGAACCTCTTTAGGTGCCGACTTCGTTATGGAAGACTGAAAGAGCCTGCAGCTTCGTTTGATGTTGAGGCTAAGGCGGACGGACCGGTTCTGGTGTGCAGACCTCCTCCACGATGATTAGAGATTTGTAAGCTATCCTGTCCAATCACAAGATATGTCTTTCAATTTTCATTAATCCATTTTGGGCGGGAACCCCTGTTGGTGTTTTAAAGCATTATGTTATGCTGTAGCTATTGAAAAATAGCAGATCTACAAGCTCATAGCGCGGCACCGAGTGCCGCGCTATGAACTTGTAGGTCTGCTATTTTTGAAAAATCGTGAAAATGTGGCGCAAATCTTTGAATATATATTCTTTCAGAGCCAATGTTTTTAACGTCCCTGGAACTACATATTTTCACATGGGGGTCGACGGCCAAATACAGATAATTCTGAGTGTCCTTGACATGAAAAGGGTTGAGCACCACTGACAGAAACATAGGTTTTTCAGAAAACTGTCAGGATTTAGAAGTCTTTTTTTTTTTTTTTTTTTTTACAATCGTCCTCAGGTCTAAATGGGTTAAATATACTTGCAGGGAATTATATTAATTTCTCAGCCTTATTGTTGCACTCTGGGGAAGTCGTTATGAGCTTTCGTCTTTGTTTATGTGGAGCATGAGGCGTCTGAATCAGATGTAGGCGTAAGGAGGTACATATTGGTCTTTGTTTATGTGGAGCATGAGAGGCGTCTGAACCAGATGTAGGCGTAAGGAGGTACATATTGGTCTCTGTTTATGTGGAGCATGAGGCGTCTGAATCAGATGTAGGCGTAAGGAGGTACATATTGGTCTTTGTTTATGCGGAGCATGAGAGGCGTCTGAACCAGATGTAGGCGTAAGGAGGTACATATTGGTCTCTGTTTATGTGGAGCATGAGGCGTCTGAATCAGATGTAGGCGTAAAGGAGGTACATATTGGTCTTTGTTTATGCGGAGCATGAGAGGCGTCTGAACCAGATGTAGGCGTAAGGAGGTACATATTGCTGGGTGGTTTAACCGTTGTGGTCTTGAGATTTGTCCTTGTATGTTTCCACAGAAGAGGAGGGCAAACCACCCATGGTTAATTATTGTTTAGGGCAACTTTGACAATGGCCACTATATTTCCGCACTCACTCCAGAGGGCCATATTACTGTTGTAGCAAAAATAGCCGATCTACAAGATCAAAACGCGTCGCAGTGCGACGCGTTTTGAGCTTGTAGATCAGCTATTTTTGCTATATTTGAATTGAAATACTGAATAACTTTTTGCAATTTTTTAATTGGAATCCTGAAAATTAAAACTTTTATATAATTTCAAATGCATTTAGTTAGTTATATGTAGTTATGTTAACTTTATGAACTAAATACAAATATATTGGACATAAAAAAAAAACAACAACATTTGAATACTAGTAATTCAACAATCAATAATATATCAATATATCAATGTTCAGATATTAACCTGCGGGCCGCATTAAGTGAAGGTGGGGGCCGCCAGTTGCCCATTAGGGTATTGAGGCAGAAAAGTGAAGAAAACAAAATAAATAAATAAAAAACCCTGTCGAAACAAACAGGAAGACAATCCGTTGGTTTTCTTCTGCAAGTTTGACTTTGTGAGAACAAACCTAAGATGTCTTCTGTGTTACACAACATATTAACCATGGAATACATACGCAAATACAGACTATCTAAAAAAGAAAACAAAGAAGGATGTGTTCTGTGTTCTCTTGCTGCCCTTTACAAAGTGCCTGGTAAGCAGCATTTTGTATCATCTTCAGTCAGTAGTTATTCCAGATGAACGGTTTCTTCACCTCTGGGATTTTCCAGCGTACAGACGGACACAGAGGCTGATACCACTGCCAGATGATTTGGCAATAAATCCAGACACACACACACACACACACACACACACACACACACACACACACACACACACACACACACACACACACACACCCCTCCCCACCCAGGCCTATAGACCACTACGGAGACCCACTCGTATTTACATTGTGGTCTCCACAGCATGCTCAGCTCACCCCTGAATTACTCAAACATATTACTTCTCAGCCAGCCCGCTGTCCTCTTTTCAGTGTTTCCACATTATACAACCTGACATCATCAACAAACACACACATATACGTTAGTAGACACACATTGGCTGCTGGATTTCTGGCATCAACATTATTCTCTCCTCCATCCCTGGATAGCTCCTTTCATGACTCATCGAGTCATCCTGACTTCGGGGTCAGCCAGGCGGCCATTCGGGAAAGCAAACAAAAGGTTCTGGGTTCATCAATTCAGTCTGACACACATGTACCAAAACAAGAGTAGTGTTTTGGGAAATAAACACTGCTTATCGTTTAAAAAGGCCCCAGGCGCCCACGATGCCCCACTTGTTCTAAACATAAAATAAGCAGATGTTCAATGCAGAGGGACAACCATCCATAATGTCCACTGCAGAGGGACAACCATCCATAATGTCCACTGCAGAGGGACAACCATCCATAATGTCCACTGCAGAGGGACAACCATCCATAATGTCCTGCATAGGGACAACCATCCATAATGTCCAGGGACGTGCCGAGAGTGTTAAGAGAGACAGGGGCTGAAATCCCGTAAGAGAGCACTTTAGGACCAAAAAATAGCGAAAATAGCAGATCTACAATGGTGCATTTTTGGTGATCTTTTTATATAGCGCCTTTATCCAAGGCGCTTTACAGAGATTGTGCATCAATTCACCCATTCACACACACATTCATACACCGATGGCAGCGGAAACCATGCAAGGCACCAACCAGCACATTGGGAGCAATTAGGGGTTCAGTGTCTTGCTCAAGGACACTTCGACAGTAACTCTGGGGGAGCCCTGGTTCAAACTGGCAACCTTGCGGTTACCATCCAGGCACTCTACCCCTGAGTCACCGCCGCCCGGTGGTACAAGCTCACAACGCGTTGCGACGCGATGAGAGCTTGTAGATCAGCTATTTTCGGGGGGCAACCCAGCACTCTTGGATTTCGAAAAACAAAGTTGTTCAACACAAAATACTGTGTTCAAGTTCAGGCGATGGGGAAGGGCCCCTGGCGATGGGGAAGGGCCCCTGACATCGCCAGGGGCCCTTCCCGAACGCCAGGGGCCATTCCCAGGCGGGGCACCTGATGGAGGGGAAAGGAACTGGTCGGAATAACGTGTTCCTTCCACGCGCTACGTCCGGCCGGGAAAACTCACCCCTATCAAGTGAAAATAAGCAGCTTAGACTCCTCATGCATAGAAGGAAACATGAGGTCAGTCCGCTGCCTCCCCAGGTTGGCAGAGGAAGTGTAGCGCCCAGGATTACATTAGATAATTGACACTGGGTGGAAAAAAAATGGGTTGCAAAATCGTGGGATAAACAAATGATATATTAAAAAAGAGAGTTGGACTCTTCTTTACTAAAAGAAGATCAGGAGAAGTTAAAAAAAAAAGTAAGTAAGTAATAATACGTGCCTTTATATAGAAATAAGTCACTGAAACAAACGTCTTACAAATTGATAATATTGTTGGCATAAGAGAATACTTGTTATAGGGCCAAATACACAATACATCATATGAAAAGTGCAAAGCATAAGTGATGGTGATCTTCAGTATTTTCACAGGCCGGCAACAATCTCTCCCATGTATAAAGTTTATAGATTTGGCAACTGCCATTTATAATAAGGCTTCACTGTGGTGAGGTAACTGACACGGCATAGTTCCGATTCCATTGGACCAGACTTTTCATCACTTTAATAAAAAAGCAAAACAACAAAAACCACACTGTCACAACAGTCTAATTCAGCAAAACCCCAAAGCAAATGATTCCAACTATAACAACGTGACTGTTTAGTAAGTGATATGTTATCATTGTTATGCAAAGAAAGATTGCAATAGAATATCAATGCACACCTCGTTCTGTTAACACATTCTGGGCGGGAAACCCTTTTGGTGTTTTAAGCATTATGTTATACTTTAGCTATTGAAAAATAGCAGATCTACAAGCTCATAGCGCGGCACCGAGTGCCGCACTACGAGCTTGTAGGTCTGCTATTTTTGAAAAATCGTGAAAATGTGGCACAAATCTTTGAATATATTCTGTCAGAGCGAACTCAAATCTTCGCTTCTGTTCCTGGAACAACATATTTTCAGATGGGGGTCGACGGCCAATTACATCTAAACTTGGGGATCCTTGATATGAAAATGTTTGAGAATGACTGACATAGTCATGATTTAGAAGGCATTTGTAGAATCGTTCTCAGGTCGAAATGGGTTAAAGCAATAAAAATATAACGCTCAAAGTCAACAAGGAATTAAATGATCAGTTGGAAATGTATTGGGTTTTTATGAACCTTTTTTCTCCTTCTTGTCTACACCTGGGTGGCTACAGACTGGCAAAAATCACAACTTTCATTTCATTCATCACAGATTTCACCGTCCAACACAAACACCACCACAACCTTTTAGTGTGTTTGCTTTCCCATAACTTTGAGGCAGATATTCCCACGTGGGCTCCGTTCATAATGAATAGTTTTAGTGCACTTGAAATTAAAACAGAACTTTCTCTTCTGCAGTGTGCATGAGTTTCTGCGTGCGTGCATGCGTGTGTGTGTGTGTGTGAGAGATACTGTGCAGAAGGCTTTTTAGTTCTGAAATGAGCGTGAAGGGGTCAAAGAATATGGTATTCATTTCAACCTTGTAAAATGTGTATGTAAAAAGCAGCATTCTGTACTTGGTGTGTCTCCATAAGATATAATATACCCTTCAGTACATCCGACACATCCTACCCTGCTAACTGCACTGTTCAGATATCCATCTATTTAACACTTCATTCTGTTTGTAGCTATATGCAGCAGCCACACCGGTTATTTAACCTTAGCTTCTAAAAAGAATTATATGGACATAATGAGCACAGTTGTACAAATTGTAGATGCATCGTTTACAGTGTGTTAGCACATGTGCTAGTTTTCACCACTTGTCCACAGGAGACTTTTCTAAAAAATACAGTGACACTATAGTTTAAAAAACACCCAATAATACAAAAAAGAAGTGAAGTGAAGCTGAACATAGTATTTCTCGAAAAATAGAGAAATGTAAGCGCTGCAGGGGTCAGTTAGTGGCTCTTAGATGGGTGCTCTTTGGTGATACAGGTAGAACCATATATAAACCATAGACTATATACCTATATGGAATATGGCTATATCTTTGGTGATACAGGTAGAACCATATATAAACCATAGACTATATACCTATATATGGCTATATCTTTGGTAATACAGGTAGAACCATATATAAACCATAGACTATATACCTATATATGGCTATATCTTTGGTAATACAGGTAGAACCATATATAAACCATAGACTATATACCTATATATGGCTATATCTTTGGTAATACAGGTAGAACCATATATAAACCATAGACTATATACCTATATATGGCTATATCTTTGGTAATACAGGTAGAACCATATAGACAAAAAAGGTCCTTTCCTTTCCTTCAAGTTGTACTGCTTAAATCCCAAAGGTGTAAATTGCAGACTTGCAAAGAAAAGAGGAATCCAAGGCACGCCGTCTTTGGTGAAAACAGATTCCTATATTTGATTGATGAGCAATGCAATTAAAAAACAGGACCTATACGCGCCTCGACCCAAAGATCTGACAAAGACCTTTTGGTCGAAGCAGTACAACTTGAAGGAAAGATACCATAGCCATAGCCACTTGCCCAAATGTGCCCAAAATGTGCTGA
Organism: Electrona antarctica; assembly: GCF_951216825.1. Classification (NCBI taxonomy): domain Eukaryota; kingdom Metazoa; phylum Chordata; class Actinopteri; order Myctophiformes; family Myctophidae; genus Electrona; species Electrona antarctica. The sequence continues at coordinate 3,965,511 of NC_136810.1, read as the reverse complement.
CTTCATCACATTTGTCTATGGCCGTTTTTAGCCCAAGGAGTTTATTTTGTGCAAAACTAATGCTTGGAATGGATTCAGAATCATGAAAACCCCCTAGTATGTCACATGCTACTTAAAGCAAAAGGATGTTAATGGTAGGGTCACAAGAAACCCCTATAAAATAAATTGCCCAATACTTTCAGCCGGTCAGCAAGTGGATTCATGAATGTATGTATATAGACAATATTTTAGGCCAATAAAAAAGACTATATACCAAATTTCCCACCCGTCCACCTCGGCTGCCAGACTAATACAATAAATCACTCACAAAACAAACAAACAAACAAACACAGTTTATCTATTCTTCTTTATCACAACTGAATCTGTTCTGGGTGTCAGAACATCTTCCATCTATCAATAAATTCCACAAATCTCATCTGTTCTTCACATATCTCAGCAACCATCACCCTGAGGGAGAGCAGCTTTGAGTTGAGTTTGAATGACACCTGTCACATTATATCCATCAAGTAGGTCTAGGTTAGGAACTTAGGACACAACTGAACAGAGGCAGAGATGACATCAAAACAAAACAGTTTATTAAGAAAAACACGAGGAACACTAAGAATACAATTAACAACAGGGACAATGCTGGGAGCACTAGGGAATTAAATGACTAGGAAACTAAACTACTAACCCAACCCTAAACATCCAGGATCACACAGTCATGGCCTGGGCCAGCCTAGCTGCTAATCCAGCCTGACAGTGTGTGGCGGGTTCCACTCCCAATCCCGACGACCTTTGCTGCGACACGCAGCAAAGGTCGTCTGCAAAGAAAATGGCGGAGAGAGAGATGGAGAGTGTGTCACTCCCCATCTCTCTCTCCCGCATTTTCTATCAGCTTACTGTGTAACTAAAAAAGATCACACAGTCAAAACAGAACACATGTAACATTGTCTAACAAGCAGAGAATGATAAGAAAGAGTCTAGTTATAAATGAGGCAGCCAACGTGGTAGACGGGTAAATAACTGGGGATGAGGTGAAAAGGGAAGCAATGTGGGAGTTGCCAATTCCAAAGGAAAGACAGACAGACATAGAGAGTAGATCAAAAGACACACATATCCAGAGGTCATATGGATTTATTCAGGTGGGTACTGACGTCTTAGAACACAGTACATAATATGAAATGTATCAAATGAAGTATTGTCTCAAAACCTGTAAACACCATACCAACTTTAATTAAAGCAAAGAGTGTGGCTTTTGTTATCTAAGTAATTCAATTAACAGGCCTACATGTATGCCGGTTCTTTCAGTGCGTCCCAAACATAAAGAAAGACAACTCTCTCTCTCACTTGTCATTCCCTTATTGCTAAATCCAGACTGGCCTTCCAGTCCTAATTACACAACCATTCATCCTCTCCACGGTCTCTTCCACCACTCTATATCTGTGCACAAGGAGACGGGAACGCCGTGAGAGAGAGAGCTCTCATTATAGATAGTCAGCGGTTGGAGAACTGCTCTTCAACAGAGAGAGCTGGAAGGTCGGTGAGCTGCATTGCTGCTTTTATGTGGAGGTACACAAGCGACCTTGGAGTGTCCCTGGGGAGGGGGGTTGGGGGGGGGGGGGTGAGGGGGTTGGGGGGGGGGGTCAGTAAAGCGGAGCTATATGCAGCCGAGTGTGGGAAGAAAGGCGTAATAACTTTCACCTGAATGCACCCACTCTAGCACATTCAGAACGGGAACCCCTTTTGGTGTATCAAGCATTATGTTATACTTTAGCTATTGAAAAATAGCAGATCTACAAGCTCATAGCGCGGCACCGAGTGCCGCGCTACGAGCTTGTGGGTCTGCTATTTTTGAAAAATCATGAAAAAGTGGCGCAAATCTTTGAATACATATTCTTTCAGAATTTATAACTATAATCTTTGCTTCTGGGGGGTCCCTGGAACAACATATTTTGAGATGGGGGTCAGTGGCCAAATACAGAACATTCTGGAGGTCCTTAATGAAAAATGTTGAGCACCACTGACATAGAAACAGGGTTTTCAGAAAACTGTTAGAATTCAGAAGCCTTTTTTGTAATCGACCTCAGTCCAAAATGGGCTAGGCAACGTGCTTCAGTGAGAGAAACGGGTCTGTCTCTGTATGTGTCTAGTCCTAATGAGGCACCGCCGCGCCGGGCCACTTCTCTGGCTGCTCACAGACCTCTGTGTGTGAAGACATTCTCCACTTCTCTGGCTGCTCACAGACCTCTGTGTGTGAAGACATTCTCTGGCTGCTCACAGACCTCTGTGTGTGAAGACATTGTCCACCCTGGAAGCTGCATCCAGTACCAGCTGCTATGTTTCAAAGTGAAAGGGTCTCGCAAATTAATGATGCGATTATGCTAATGAGCTGCACGTTTACTTCCCTCCTGCTAAGTATCAATCCTGTTGAAGAAGAATGAGCTCAAGTGATTTGCTGCACAGAATCACAGCCTATATTTATTATTTACCCCTGCATCTGTTCTGGACAGACCTTCATATCACAGCCATATTTACCCCTGCATCTGTTCAGGCCACTGACCAGCTCAGTGGCCTTGTGGTTGGAGTGTCCGCCCTGAGACTGGGAGGTCGGGGTTCGATCCCCAGCCGGGTCATACCAAAGACTCTAAAAATGGGACCCAGTGCCTCCCTGCTTGACACTCAGCATCAAGGGTTGGATTGGGGGTAAGTCCCTGCGACATACTAGCGTCATGTCCAGGGGGTGTACTTGTACATCAAGCTGCCTCACGCTACAGAAACAGGAGATAGGCTCCTGTCCTATGGGCCTCATGGCTACAGAAACAGGAGATAGGCTTTCATATGACATGAAAAAACGAAAATTCAAAAAAATCCAATGGCAGTCCCTCAGTCAAATGTAGTCAACACTGATCTATGTTGTTTGGGGAGTACATGATAAACAGACATGGAAATATGATCTATTTAAAATATAATTATCAAAATGTATCTCTGGCTGTTCTATAGACTAGTGTGAGCCATTCTGGCAGGAAAAGTGCCTTGTCTTACTGTCTAGCATTATTTTACCGCTTTCATCCATCTAGTGTTTTCCAGCGGGCTACGCAGTCGGATTAAGTCCATTTTCTTGTCAGTCACACCACAGTAAATTGGAGAGTGTTAATGTGCATCATCATCACCGTGGACATATTCAGTGGGACTTTTCAGCAAACCATGGTCACACCTTGACTACCAGGAGACATTACACATCTGAAAAAGCTGCTAAAATGACCTCAATGGTGACAAATTACCTTTTTAATGAGAAGAAATGATTTAATTGTATATCTGCTGTTGCCATAACAGTGGCAGCAAAGGAAAAACTTGAAGGGAAAGATTGTTTCCATTGGCTTAAGGTCAAAAGGTGAGAGTAGGTAACAAGAGTAAAAATCACACCCGTGTGAACTGAGTGGTGCAACTCCGTGTGGGGGTCCCCGGAACTTCCAGACCCACAGGTACGCGCCCAGGGTGCCGGGGCTGGTTCCGGCCCCGCGTCCGAAACTGTCGAGAAATGACAGAGTTAAGGCTCATACATAGTCTGGGTTTTCGGTGGTGAGGTGCCCACCGAACTACAACATGACGTCATGAGCTGCGGTGAAGAGCAAGCCACCGCCCCAGCCCTTCTCTCTGTTTTTACTCACCACCGAAAATCCAGACTATGAATGAGCCTTTACTGTGTGCAGAAAACATTTTGACGACGTATGCCCACTGGCGCATCGGTTGTGTACCCCCCTGATTATTAATAACATCTAAACATGTAACATGTAAACACAACATGAACATAGCACTCTTATTATGCATATCGCATTTTCGCAGAGAAATATTTTCGAGTTAAAACAAAAAAAAACGAATGGTTCAAGCCCATTAATTAAGATTCGAGTGCCAACCCTAACGAGCGAAGGTTCGAACCCTGAATGTTTGGAGACAGCCTTATAAGCTATCACCAAAAACTGGAGTATGTATATGAGCCTTAAGGCTGCCGGGACCGAGGCTACTCTGCCCTAGTCCCAGAGGCTGCCGGCTAGCCTACAGGGAGGCAGAGGGGGCAGGGCCGTCCCAGAGGCTGCCGGCTAGCCTACAGGGAGGCAGAGGGGGCAGGGCCGTCCCAGAGGCTGCCGGCTAGCCTACAGGGAGGGGGCGGGGCAGGGGGGAGGGGGCAGGACAGAGGGGGCGGGGCAGGGCCGTCCCAGAGGCTGCCGGCTAGCCTACAGGGAGGCAGAGGGGGTGGGGCAGGGCCGTCCCAGAGGCTGCCGGCTAGCCTACAGGTGTTTGAAAGTATGTTATTCAAGGGAATAAGGATGACAGACACAGTGGTCGTGTTCAGGATCTGTATTACTACTGAATGCATGAATGACCTCAAGCCCCACACATCCGGGCTATATACACACAGGCAGTCATACAAGTTGATCACCAATCACATCGATATGCTGAACCCGTAACATCTTCCCTTTCTAAAGTAAGTCCCTTCATACTGATATACCGGTACCCAGGGCATAAGATACAAACCCAAGTGAACTCCACCCATCACTATTTCAGTAATCAACAGTAATGTCAATCCAATAATCAATCAATGTCAGATAATGTCAGATAATCAATCAATAAGCAATGTCTTTTTGTTTTCCCTTTTCTTTTCTTTTTTCCTTTTTTTTTTCTCCTTTCTTTTTCCTTTCTCTCTTCCCAAATGTCCTAATAGCCCAATCTTTCCGGTGGCCTTGATAGCCGTCCAACCCTGGTGCGTGTTACAGTGATTGTTGGTAAGGACCTAATAGGGCTTGTCTCAGCCATGATTGGCGATGCCCTTAGTGAGGTCCTAACAGGGCTTGGCTCAGCCACGGTTGGCTCGGCCAGAGTTGGGGAGGTCCCTACTTCCTCTCTGCCGGTGTGTGCCGGCTCAAAGTCATTCTCCCCCTGAGACGGAGCCGCAGATAACTCTGCCACTCTCAGGTCGACCCGGTTGCGTCGATAGATGGATCCCTCGACGTCCACTAGGTATGACCTCGGTGCGACTTTTCCCAGACAGGTCCCAGCTCTCCATACCCGGGTTGTGTCACCCGGCAGGGGCTTCATTCTGACAGTCTCACCAACATCCAGCTCTGGCAGGACCCGTGCAGACCGGTCATAGTAAGATTTGGCAAGCTGCCTCTTGTGACGCAGCTTTTCTGTAACCCCCTGCACCACAGCAGGTTCCAGGAGCCTGTTGGTCACAGGAATGGATGTCTTCAGTCGACGAGACATGAGTCTTTGTGCCGGGCTGCTGTCCATATTCTCAGTCGGTGTATTTCTCCAGTGTAGTATTGCCTTCCATGGATCGTTGCTATCACGGGACGCCTTGCGCAGCAGGTTTTTTGCAATCTTGACGGCCGACTCGGCTTTGCCGTTTGCCCTGGGGTATCTTGGGGAGGATGTCACATGCTCAAACTCCCAGTCAGAGGCAAAACGAGCGAATTGTGAAGCAAACTGACCTGCATTGTCTGTGATAACCTTGTCTGGCTGGCCCTGACGTGAGAACTGTGCTTTGCAACGTCTGATAATTGTCTCTGCGGACAGATCGGGGAGGAATTCAATTTCCCAAAAGTCTGAGTAATGATCGACAATGAGCAAATAGTCCTTCCGTCCGAAACTGAAAAGGTCCATGCTGACAATCTGCCATGGCCTAGTTGGCAATTCGTGTGAGAGCATGGTCTCTTTCTGCTGGTTCTGAGCATACTCGTTGCAAGTAGTGCAGGAGCTCACAAAGTCCTTAATCTCTGCCTGCATGTTTGGCCAATATAAGGTTTCTTTAGCTTGTCGATAACATGCATCTCCTCCTATGTGGCTGGAGTGTATGCGTGCGAGCATCTCCCAGTGCAGCGATTTGGGGATAATAACTCTTGGCCCTCGGAACAGAATGCCATTCTGCGCACTGATTTCATCCCTATAAGGCCAATACTCTCTGATGATGAGAGGCGTCTTGTCTTTGATGTTTGGCCAGCCTGCCAGAACTGTAGCTTTCAATGTCTGTAGACTTTCGTCCCTGTCGGTGTGCTGCCTGATTTGTTCCAGCCGTTTGTCACTTACATTCAGAAAGTCTGCCTGGTTTACGTGTTGCATGTCCTCTTGTTCTTGTTGTAAAGAACAGATAGTATGTCGCTGGTAGGCCGTCCCCCTGCCCGTACATGCTATAGTAGCTCTGCTGAGTGTATCGCTGATGAACATCTCCGGCCCTGGTTTGTAGATGACTTTCAGACAGTAGTTTTGGAGAGTCATAAGCATGCCTTGAAGCCTCTTGGGCGCACTGAGGAGCGGCTTGCTAAATATCGATATAAGGGGTTTGTGGTCTGTTTCTGATGTAATGATGTCTCGGCCATACAAATAATAGTGGAACCTTTGGCAGGCGAAAACAATGCTGAGGCACTCTTTCTCAATTTGTGCGTAATTTCTTTCTGTTTGTGTGAGAGCTCTAGAAGCAAAGGCAATTGGTTTTCCCCCCTGCATGAGGCAGCAGCCAAGCCCGCTTTGGCTGGCGTCGCTCTGGATAGTGACGGGCTTAGTCACGTCATAATAACTCAATACTGGCATGGTTGTGGCCAGTGTCTTTAGCTCTTTTATGGCCGCCTCATGTTTGGGCAACCAGTGCCAGGGGGTGTCTTTGTCTAGAAGGCGCCGCAGCGGCTCACACACGCTTGATAGATGGGGCATGAATTTGGCCAAATAATTGGCAAATCCAACAAGGCGTTGTACACCTTTGGCATCAGTTGGATTGGGCATGTCAATAATGGCTCTGACCTTTTCTGGATCAGGCTTCAGTCCAACAGCTGAGAGGATGTGGCCATGAAACTGGACTTCCGGCACTTTGAACTGTAGCTTTTTAACACCCAAGCGCAGCTTGACCTCCCGACAACGGTCCAGCAGCGCCAGGAGCTTGGTGTCATGGTCAGATGCTGCCTCTTCGTCCGTGTTGCCGCAGCCCACGACCAGTATGTCGTCAGCAATAGGCTCTATGCCTCTGAGCCCAGCCAACAGCTCATGCTGTTTCCTTTGATACACTTCTGGTGCCACAGACACCCCGAATGGCAATTTGAGCCACCGTTTCCTCCCCCAGGGGGTCCAGAACGTGGTCATGAGACTGCTTTCATAGTCCAGTTTGCATTGCAGAAAGGCATCTCTGGCATCTACTAAAGTGAAGATTCTTGCCTTTGGTAATTTGTACAGTACATCCTCCAATGTGGGCATAATGTAGTGAGAGCGCCGTAGAGCTTTGTTTAGAAACTTGGGATCAATGCATATTCTCAGTTTCTCTGGCTTGCTCACTATTACCAAATTACTGATCCAATCAGTTGGATCTGTGACAGACGTGATATGTCCTTCAGCCTCATATTTGTCCAGCTGCGCTTTAACAGCTGCTTTCATGGCTATGGGGACATTACGGGGAGCACACTGAACTGCTGGAATGTCAGGATCAAGGTCAAAATGTACTTCTCCGGGCACCGATTCCACGGGTGCGGTGAACACATCACTGTAATCGCTAACCAGCTTTTCCTTGGTCAGCGGTCTGGGCAGTGCATGTTCAACTTTTAGCACCTCCTCAGGAATAGTGAAGTGCATGAATCCAAGGCGTTCACTGGTCTCGCCTGATAAAAGAGGATGCTGTCCTTTTTTCACCACCTCAAATGAGAGCTTGTGTCTGCGACCCCGTACTGTACATTCTGTGTCAAAAACACTTAAAGAGCTCACCAGTTTCCCAGAGTACAGTCTTAGACTGGTTTTGCTTGGACGGAGCTTTGCATGGGGTGCTATTTTGCTCTTGTCTTTGAGAGTCATTACGTCACATGTGGCCCCTGAGTCCAACTGACATCGCTGTGCTTTATTATTGAATCTCAATGTCACAAACCATTTCTTTCCATGTGTTTGTCCCACTGCACTCACAGACTCCACTGTGTACAACTGTGCATGTGACTCATCATCACTGCTCTGCTCTGAAAACTCCTCCATGCAGCAGTGCACCCTTCCTGCAGAGCTTTCACGTTTGCTTTTTTGGCATACTTGAGAAAAATGATTGTACGTTCCACAAGATCTGCATTTTTTCCCAAAAGCTGGGCAGTGCTCTTTCCCCCTCAAATGAGCGCTGCCACAGTATTTGCATGTAGATGTAGCGTCAAACTTTTTGCCGCCGTCAAACTTTTTGGGTGAATAGCTCCGCTTCGATTTGTACTGTCTGGTATGTTGCTTAGCAACGGAGTGAAGCGTCTCACTGCTATGTGGAACGTGTGCACCACCACTAGCCGTAGCTGTTTCCATCACTCGCATTCTGATTTCGGTTAGCTCTGCTGCACGGCACGCTTCAATAGCCGTGACCAAAGTGAGGTTTTTTTCTCTCAACAGCCTACGCCTTGTGCTCTCATTAGCAATGCCCAGTACTATTTTGTCTCGAATCATCTCGTCTTTCAATTGTCCGTACTCACACGTTGCTGCCTTCTCCCTCAGCCTGGTCACAAACGCGTCAATGGTTTCGCCCTCCTCCTGTTTCCAGCTCCCAAACAGGTATCTTTCATAAATTATGTTCTTTGCCGGTTTAAAGTACTTGTCCAGTGCGTCCAGTATCACTTTAGGGTCCCCTTGTTCTTCCGCCGAGAGGTTGAGGTTGTGACGGTAGATATGTCTGCATTCGCTCCCCATTACGCTCCGTAGGGTTGCCGCCTGGATCTTTTTGTCCTTCTCCGATATCCCGGTAACGAGAACGTAATCCTCAAACTCCTCTCGGAAAATGTCCCAATTTGTACTCCAGTCGCCCGTGAATCTCATAGCAACCGGCGGGGGAATGTTAGCCGCCATAGTAGCTATTTGGCACGCTAAGTATAGTGCAGGCCAGGATCAGTGTCACCGACACTTAATGTAACTTGCGTCTAATAATTGTAGACGCAAGTCCCTACTTCTGACGCCATGTTTGAAAGTATGTTATTCAAGGGAATAAGGATGACAGACACAGTGGTCGTGTTCAGGATCTGTATTACTACTGAATGCATGAATGACCTCAAGCCCCACACATCCGGGCTATATACACACAGGCAGTCATACAAGTTGATCACCAATCACATCGATATGCTGAACCCGTAACAGCAGAGGGGGCGGGGCAGGGCCGTCCCAGAGGCTGCCGGCTAGCCTACAGGGAGGCAGAGGGGGCGGGGCAGGGCCGTCACAGAGGCTGCCGGCTAGCCTACAGGGAGGCAGAGGGGGCGGGGCAGGGCCGTCCCAGAGGCTGCCGGCTAGCCTACAGGGAGGCAGAGGGGGCGGGGCAGGGCCGTCCCAGAGGCTGCCGGCTAGCCTACAGGGAGGCAGAGGGGGCGGGGCAGGGCCGTCCCAGAGGCTGCCGGCTAGCCTACAGGGAGGCAGAGGGGGCGGGGCAGGGCCGTCCCAGAGGCTGCCGGCTAGCCTACAGGGAGGCAGAGGGGGCGGGGCAGGGCTGTCCCAGAGGAGGCTGCCGGCTAGCCTACAGGGAGGCAGAGGGGGCGGGGCAGGGCCGTCCCAGAGGCTGCCGGCTAGCCTACAGGGAGGCAGAGGGGGCGGGGCAGGGCCGTCCCAGAGGAGGCTGCTGGCTAGCCTACAGGGAGGCAGAGGGGGCGGGGCAGGGCCGTCCCAGAGGCTGCCGGCTAGACTACAGGGAGGCAGAGGGGGCGGGGCAGGGCCGTCCCAGAGGCTGCCGGCTAGCCTACAGGGAGGCAGAGGGGGCGGGTCAGGGCCGTCCCAGAGGCTGCCGGCTAGCCTACAGGGAGGCAGAGGGGGCGGGGCAGGGCCGTCCCAGAGGCTTCCGGCTAGCCTACAGGGAGGCAGAGGGGGCGGGGCAGGGCCGTCCCAGAGGCTGCCGGCTAGCCTACAGGGAGGCAGAGGGGGCGGGGCAGAGCCGTCCCAGAGGAGGCTGCCGGCTAGCCTACAGGGAGGCAGAGGGGGGCGGGGCAGGGCCGTCCCAGAGGAGGCTGCCGGCTAGCCTACAGGGAGGCAGAGGGGGCGGGGCAGGGCCGTCCCAGAGGAGGCTGCCGGCTAGCCTACAGGGAGGCAGAGGGGGCGGGGCAGGGCCGTCCCAGAGGAGGCCGGCTAGCCTACAGGGAGGCAGAGGGGGCGGGGCAGGGCCGTCCCAGAGGCTGCCGGCTAGCCTACAGGGAGGCAGAGGGGGCGGGGCAGGGCCGTCCCAGAGGAGGCTGCCGGCTAGCCTACAGGGAGGCAGAGGGGGCGGGGCAGGGCCGTCACAGCACGTTGTGGTGAACCTCCTTAACTATAATTACAAAATGTGTTGACGAGTGACACTCCCAGGGTGGTTGTGTTTTGATTAAAAAGGAGGAACAGCAGTAATTGTCATTCGTCCGTCCCTGTACAATCTGATGACGACGCGGTGGACACACCAGCCAGAAGCTGGAGTCAGCTCCCAGCCAATATGGCAGACTGGTAACAGAGCAACCCATGAAGTTATTCCCTCAGCCCCCACTCAAACTATGTGAGGGGGGTGCAAAAGCAAAGGGACTTCAATTGACCATGTTTATGTCAATGTTACGCTCTGAAAATAGCAGATCTACAAGCTCACAACGCGTCCCAGCGCAATTTTCAGCATGCAACCAAGTGTAAAATCAGGCATTATGACAACACCAAGGCGAGCCAAAATAAAATCTTACGACTAAAACTATAGACTAACACTAAAACATTTCAGGTGACTACATTTAATTTAATTCAAAATCATAACTGGTATATATGTGAATAAAATGTCTTCCTAATATGATGCTAATCTCTGTCGTATAAGAGAACATATTCTGAACAAGATAAAGGCTTTTTAACCGTGGGTTCAGGTTATGTAATACCCATTGACATCTTTACCATGGATGGAGACAGTCTTAACACGGTCGCAACAGATTGATGTATGTGATGGATATTTTATAGACATGGACACGTATATATCAATCAGTTGATATTTTAATAGACAGTTGACACACAGTGTCAGTGTGCACAGGACACAGAACTAAGTTAAGACATGCAATACTCTGTGTGTGTGTGTGTGTGCCAACTGCTTTAGAGTTATTTACAGCTAGTCCGTAAAAACAAAGCCTTTTGTTAAGAATGCGGCCAGGCACCCCAGGGGGTCTGGGTGCTGGTTCTAATCTTGCTTAGTTATTTACAATCAGCTAAAACACCCTAGGAGGGACGGGGGTTCTGTTTCTGACTATAGGAACCGCTCCTATCTCAAACTGCTAATCCAACAGCTGTGCATGTGTGTGTGGCAGAGAGCTTCTTGCTTCTTGTCAGAATTGATGAATCTACACTGTGTATTTGTGCTTAATCATTTAGACTGGTTAACAATATAGTTTGAACAATTTCATTACATGTGTTCGGCATACTTCATATATAGTATAGATATTGAATTAGTCTTATTTGGTATAAAACATAGAGTGACACATGAGCTGCATGCCATGTGTATGTCCCGCCTCCTCCTTGACCGGAAGAGCCTGTGAGTTTCCAGGGAGGGGGGCGGGACCTAGAAGTTAGTAAATACTTGGACGCAGTGAAAATTCTAGAGAGTCCACACTGATTAGATATGATGTGACTTCATGTATTCCACGGGGCCTTCCGCCCGTGGAAAGCCTTGTACTGAGTTATTCTGTTCAATAAAGCTGATCAGAATGTGACGACAACCTGCTGGTCTTCTCCTTTCTTCCTTCGACGACCATCACTGCTAACGACACAATTTGGGTAACTTGGTGCTAAATATACATCATAAATGGCGCCCAATGGACTGGAGGAATGATGGTGTATAGTTTCTATGCCACGCTGAACGGACCTGCGACCTGCTGGGGGTCACTTTTGTGGCTCTGTGTCGTGGCGGTGATGGGGTGATCGAGGTGAGTTGGGGTGAAGAGGGGGGTCGTCTGCTCAGTGGCAACGCGTGTTTTCATTCACCATTGTTTTATTTTTTCTGTAAACGCCAGGCGAGCTAGTCATAAACTTGTCTTTATCCCTTTGAAATTCATTTTTTACGACAATTAAGTACTTTCCTACTTCTTGATAGTCCGTCGTCAAGTGATGGCTGTCATGAAGCATTCCTGGCCAATGTGCAGAAGATATGGGTTTTTTAAATCTATGTAATTATTGCCTTCTGCTTCGAATAGAAGCGTGGATTCTGATATCCCTTATAGGTTAAGGCAGTTGCAAACTGGACGCGTTTTTCGGGGAAACCGGGAGGCGCGCCTGGTGTGCGATTGTCTTTCATGTCCACTTGCTGTTTGCGTGGCTGCTCTCATTTTAAATGGAAGTGCACAATATTTGGACGGTTTTGTGCGTTCCTGAGGGCAAGCCGAAGGTGTTTAGTAGGATAACTGGGCCCTACGCTGCTGGGTGTATGGAATAGGAATCTGAAATTTTGGATGATTAATATTAATATTTATTAATATTGTTCTTCTGAGGTTGTCTGGATTACGCAAGGCCCAGTAGGACGAGCCGGCGAGCGTATTGCAAAACTGAGATTTTGTGACGTATATATATATACGATGCATATGTGCGCGCACTTCGACGTGTGCGTGTTTTTTCTTACATTGCTGCTGGGGGAAATGTGCGGGCGTATGGGGATTATTTTTATTAGATTTATTGTGGTTCCTTTGTGCCTGTGCTGTTTTCTCCGTGCGCGGTGGTTTTGTGGGGGGACACGTTGTGCGTTGATGTTTAGGTAGGATGAGATCTCTTATTTTTGTCTGTGGTTCGTTATGGGACCGTATTTACACCTCCAACAGCTGTGGGGGTGGCGGGGGGTTTTCTCCGGGGGAACCCCCCCTGTTTTCTGAAGTGTTTAAACTTTAAATATTGTTTTTCGTTTGCGTTGTGGTTACGTTCCCTGTGATGTCTGTGATGTGGGGGACGTGCTGATTCGTTTTCGATATGTTTGTCATCTGTGGCAGGATTCACGACGACTTGTTGAGGTCTTGTTATTATTGTTTGGTCGCGGCCATGTTTTTACCCAGGAGGCCTTTGCGGTTATTCTGCGTGCCTGTCTGGGGCTATAGAGCGGCCGTGCTCTCTTTGTTCCCGGTCGAGGGGGGGGAGTCTTGTTTCTTTTTAGACTCTCTTCAGACTTCCGGTATGTGATGCGGACTGTTTATGCTTTTTATTTTTCACTTTCCATTACAGGGATGTGGGGAAGTAGAATGCTTGGGCTAGAAGCGTTGTTTCTAAACTTGAGCTGGTTGTTCCCTTACGCCCGCTGCGTGCGTGCGCGTGTGCGTGTGGGTGTGCGCTCTTTCGGCGCTGTTTTGTTTTCTTTGGGGACTTTGAGTGACAGTTTATCTTTGGCTTGACAAAGCCTATGGTTTTGGCGTGCATGCGTGCGTGCATGTGCCTTGAGTGCGTGGTACGTCTGTGATATGCGTGCGACGGTGTGACTGTACTGTACGTGTGTACTTGTGGGTGGTTGTTTATGGTGCGTGCGTGCCTGTGCCTTGCGTGGGTGCGTCTGATGAGTGCGTGATGAGTATGTATGACTGTACTCAATGTGTGTAGCGCGTGCCTGTGCCTGTGCGTGGGTGCGTGATGGATGCGTGTGTCAGTTGATCTGTTCTACTGACTGAATGGCTGTACTGAGAGTGATGTTATGGATGGCGTAGCACTGTTTTCTGTGATGATCAGATTCTTGTCATGAGCCATGATGGGTCATGGCTCAGGGGGGAGTAATAGGTTAATACATTTATGAACAAACTAGATAAATAAACGAAATTAATAGGAGGTTAATAAATAAGCTGGATGCATGAACTAAATTAGATAAGGGAACTATAATATGGCTATTCATGTACGTTAGAGTGTATAAATGTATAAGAGTGAAATTATATTTGAGAAATTATTTAAAGTGCATTTATGGACATTTTCTGTGTTAAAATGTGGAGCTAAGAGTAACCATTGGGCATATAGTAACCACGATAGCGAGTCTATTAACTTCACTGTAGGAATATGGTGTGGGGTTAGGCCCTGGTGAAAATAGTAGCTAAAATGATAGGGTGTTACCTCATTTTTGATCAGTGACTGTTTAAAGGTGGATTGACTTTTTTCTTAAATGAATAATATAGATATTACAGTAGGGAGGTTCATTTAAATTTTGACGGAGACAACAGCTCAGTCTATTTTGTTGTCTTGTGCTCAAAAACTCAGAGATTGGGGACAATTCAGGTTTAAAGAATGTGGGTTCAATTTGGGGGTCCGAATAAAATTTAGAAGGTAAATGACAAATGCATCTCAAATTGGAAATGGTTACATTTAGGTAAAAGTTAGGTATAGGTTAATTAGGGATTGTTAAAAATACAGTTCTTATTAGTAAAATTTATATATAGTTCTGCGTGAGTAATTTGATTCTGGGACAAAAACAGTTGCTTAGGGTGAACTCAGTATGGGGTTGGTTGTATGCAAATGAGTGTGTGGGTGATGGGGTAACTATTCCCATGCATGTGTGTGTGTGTGTGTGTGTGTGTGAGATTGTGTCACGGAGTGAGAGAGTCTCCTTCTCCTATTGCAATGGAAGACAAATATTACTTCCACCTTGTTTGTTTGAGTGCATGAATGAGTGAGTTTGAAGGGTTGGAAAATAATACTACTAAAACAGTGGTAGTATTTTTGAATCAACTCTGTATGAGAGGCCAGGGAACTTCTCATTGAAAAAAGGCATAGCAATGGTAGACTTGTCTACGGTTGATCTTTTTTATTTTGGTGGTGGATTTATGGCTTGGTACACCTGTCACAGGTGTCAGAAGAAACGTACAGTATGTTTGCCAGGCCGTATGAAGCTTGAGTTTGGGGTAGGCACCAGCCAGGGGTTTCAATGAAAAGGTCACACAAGCCTGAGAGTGTTTGTGGTGTGAATGAAATCGAGAATTGATTGAGAATAATGTATGTGTGAGTGAATGAATGATTGAATGTACTTCATACTAGACTTACTTAATTCAAGAAGGTCCTAGCTATGTCCGGTGAAATATTGCTAGTAGAAGCCATTCTAAAAGTGATAGTTAAATGAGTAAATACATACAGAGCTACGTGTGAGGAATTGCAATGACAATTTTAGCATGCTCTGACGGAATGTGCTTTTAGGGAAAGAGGGGGAGAGAGCTAAAATCCCTTCTCACCCTAAATAGTTTTAAGATAGAGAGCTTTAGGGCCAGGTGTGGACATCCTGTCCCTTCCTTATCTCCTATCACTGTCTGTTTTAAAAGACCCACCGAGCTGTCCTGCAGGCAGCTATTTATTGGGGGTGCTATTTAGAGAAACAGATGGGACAGTGTTTGAAGAAGGAGTGAAGAATGACTGATTGACCAATGACATGCAATGACATGTACACAAAGTGATGTCTGCTTTTGGAGTCTGATGTCAAGAGTAGATCGTAAGGACTACAGTTTCAAGGGAGGGTATTATGGTGTGAATTTGAAGTATTGGCTTTAGTTAATAGTGCCTGTTTGTGTGTCGGGTGATGAAAGCGGCGGCTGACAGCCTTACTACATAACAGTGATCACAGGAATTCGCAACCCTGTGTTCTGAGCACGACTAGCTGGTAACATGACGGAGGGGGAGTTGACCCATATCTCTAGGAGTGGAGGTTTCAGCCGAGGGATGATCACCCACGGTTGAACCTTTTAGGGTTAAAACAAGCCAGCCCCTCAGCTCAAAACACCTGTCCATCAATACGTTTGGTGACGTGACATCAGTGAATTTAGTTAGTTCAGTGACACTATTTAGGGCTCTCATTTAATAGTCTCATTGTAATCTCTCAACACCATGGTTATTACATTCCTTTGCCATGCCAGAACTAGGGAGGTTAGCAAAGAGAATGAGATTAATGCCAGAGAGGTCATCTTAGTGACCAGTAGCTTGTAGTGTCATCAAATATCCTAAGAAATTATTGGGGATATTTGTAGTGGGAGCCTGTATTCCTTCCTTCAATAGGTGTGGAAGAGAGGAGTCCATCCATGGATTCCTGAAGGTGTCGAAAGTGACATCTGACTGCACCAAAAGGATCACGGGGAGACCACCAGCGCCTACAGGAGGTCATCCCGAGGGCAGAGAGTCCAGGGGGGTGTCTGCGGCAGCTGTCTACACAACACTACGAGAACAGCGACAGAGGAGCTCCTAACTCAGCTTCTACCGTCGGAAATCAACAGCAGGTGACTTTCACAGACCTGTGTTCGCTACAGGAGAGGTCCAAGGGAGGCTACGGCCCACGGGCCGGTGCCAACTGCGTTCCTGCTACAGGAGCGTTTCAATGCTTTTGCTGTCATGATTGACATGACTAAGCAATAAGCTGTCCACTAAGAGCCTTGTGATGCTCAAAGGAAGTTCTACTGTCGACTGCAGTTAAGCTGTCTGCTTCAAACCTACAGATCTGAGAGCTATGTGCGAGCTCTGAGAATCAAGAAGGAGGTTCCAAGCGTTTTTATTCTATAGGCGAAAAAAATAATTGTGGGAACCGTTTCCTACGGCGCGTTGAACGTCTGAACAATTTGCGTCATGGAAAGAAAAAAAATCGTGGTTCATCTGCATTGTGATTAATGTTGGAAAATGTTGTTCTAATGTTTGTATGTTGTATTCTGTGCTGACATAGGTCAAAGTAGATATAACAAGGTACTGAAATAGTACTGTTAAAGGGATGTTTGTTTTTATGATTAACCATTTTGTCATGCTATGAGTGTTAACTTTTCAATTACAGGATGTAATCAATATAGGAATTTGATTTAGTCTAAATAGGATTTCAGTTAAATAAGGAGTTTAATTTCTGTTTTAAATATGGTTCAGTTTCAGGTCGGTCCTACAACAGAACAAGCCCTATGCTTGTTCGGTTCTAATTTGATACAATTTAGGTAGTTAACAAGATGCTTCTGTGTCCAGGGAGGTCTATCACGTTGTACTATGGTTAAAATGATTAATTTGGCAATTTATTTTTGGAAAAATTAATTTGGCAGGTTATGACTTATGATGCTGTTATGGTATTGCAACAGGCGTAAGAGCCTGTTGAGGGAGGATGTGATGGATATTTTATAGACATGGACACGTATATATCAATCAGTTGATATTTTAATAGACAGTTGACACACAGTGTCAGTGTGCACAGGACACAGAACTAAGTTAAGACATGCAATACTCTGTGTGTGTGTGTGTGTGCCAACTGCTTTAGAGTTATTTACAGCTAGTCCGTAAAAACAAAGCCTTTTGTTAAGAATGCGGCCAGGCACCCCAGGGGGTCTGGGTGCTGGTTCTAATCTTGCTTAGTTATTTACAATCAGCTAAAACACCCTAGGAGGGACGGGGGTTCTGTTTCTGACTATAGGAACCGCTCCTATCTCAAACTGCTAATCCAACAGCTGTGCATGTGTGTGTGGCAGAGAGCTTCTTGCTTCTTGTCAGAATTGATGAATCTACACTGTGTATTTGTGCTTAATCATTTAGACTGGTTAACAATATAGTTTGAACAATTTCATTACATGTGTTCGGCATACTTCATATATAGTATAGATATTGAATTAGTCTTATTTGGTATAAAACATAGAGTGACACATGAGCTGCATGCCATGTGTATGTCCCGCCTCCTCCTTGACCGGAAGAGCCTGTGAGTTTCCAGGGAGGGGGGCGGGACCTAGAAGTTAGTAAATACTTGGACGCAGTGAAACTTCTAGAGAGTCCACACTGATTAGATATGATGTGACTTCATGTATTCCACGGGGCCTTCCGCCCGTGGAAAGCCTTGTACTGAGTTATTCTGTTCAATAAAGCTGATCAGAATGTGACGACAACCTGCTGGTCTTCTCCTTTCTTCCTTCGACGACCATCACTGCTAACGACACAATTTGGGTAACTTGGTGCTAAATATACATCATATGCTTGTTGTATGAGATGTATGCTTGTTGTAAGCTCTCAATGCATTTCCAATGGGAGTCACATGGTTTGACACAACATTTGTGTTGTATGAGGGGGAGGGGGGCAGTCGAAACAACAGCTTGTAGATTTTAATTTTGATTAGAAAACATATTAACCACTTCAACCATATACATTTCGGCCATTTGAAAATAGCCAATCTACAAGCTCTCATTGAGAGCTTGTAGATTGGCTATTTTCAATAGATTTTCTACACATTTTGAACTTGTAAAATGGCACAGTACTTTTTCCACCACTGGATCACGGGTTAGGACGCAATATCAGATACAAAATGTCTGGGGGTTTTTTAGGATGGTAATATATATATATATATTTGTCATAGTTCATAGTAAATCAAATGAATAACAACTCTGCCCTGAAGAAAATCATATATATTAAGAAAACAACCACATCTCGACATTCAACCTCACAAGGTCTCTCTTTAAGCCAAGAATGGAAGACATTTCCTATTCATGATTCACTGAATGTGAAAAGTGAAACACAATACTGGAACAGACATTACATTTGTCATTAAATATGCAAAATATGATTTATGTACACGCTTCTACATAATGGGAAAGTTCAACAGGGATATAATGAATTGCATTTTTCTTTTTTTTCTGTCTTGATTTATGTTCTTCTAGTAGTTTTTCAGTCCATATTTTAACATTTTAGTGTTTTCATGTGCACGGGTAGCTCAGTCAGAGGGCTCGTCTTTGGACCACAAGGTTCTGGTTCCATACCGGATTCTTTATTCTTTATTCTTTATTTGGATCCCCATTAGCTTCCGCTGCTGCGGTCGCTAGTCTTCCTGGGGTCCACACAGAACATCACAACATAAAAACACTGCTGCGGTCGCTAGTCTTCCTGGGGTCCACACAGAACATCACAACATAAAAACACTGCTGCGGTCGCTAGTCTTCCTGGGGTCCACACAGAACATCACAACATAAAAACACTGCTGCGGCCGCTAGTCTTCCTGGGGTCCACACAGAACATCACAACATAAAAACACTGCTGCGGTCGCTAGTCTTCCTGGGGTCCACACAGAACATCACAACATAAAAACACTGCTGCGGTCGCTAGTCTTCCTGGGGTCCACACAGAACATCACAACATAAAAACACTGCTGCGGTCGCTAGTCTTCCTGGGGTCCACACAGAACATCACAACATAAAAACAACATACAATATACATACAAACAACAATTTAGACAACTGACACTGTCTAAATCTAAATTCAATTACATTAGAATACCAAAGATATATAGATAATGTAGGTTAAATATCATGTACAAAGCAATATCATGTACTAAAGCACAATTGTGTGACCTCTCCCAATAATGTTTTTTTAAGCGTATTTACTTTTGTTTATATTAACAGATAATGAGTTCCACTGTTGGGTGGCTCTATAAATAACAGATTTTTTATGATACCGCCAACATCAACTGTATGAGTAGCAGCATCACTGTATGAGCATGGCTTGGGTATAACTTAGATGTGGGGTTAGGGTTAGGGTTAGGGTAGGCTTGGGTATAACTTAGATGTGGGGTTAGGGTTAGGGTTAGGGTAGGCTTGGGTATAACTTAGATGTGGGGTTAGGGTTAGGGTTAGGGTAGGCTGGGGTATAACTTAGATGTGGGGTTAGGGTTAGGGTTAGGGTAGGCTTGGGTATAACTTAGATGTGGGGTTAGGGTTAGGGTTAGGGTAGGCTTGGGTATAACTTAGATGTGGGGTTAGGGTTAGGGTTAGGGTAGGCTTGGGTATAACTTAGATGTGGGGTTAGGGTTAGGGTTAGGGTAGGCTTGGGTATAACTTAGATGTGGGGTTAGGGTTAGGGTTAGGGTAGGCTTGGGTATAACTTAGATGTGGGGTTAGGGTTAGGGTTAGGGTAGGCTTGGGTATAACTTAGATGTGGGGTTAGGGTTAGGGTTAGGGTAGGCTGGGGTATAACTTAGATGTGGGGTTAGGGTTAGGGTTAGGGTAGGCTTGGGTATAACTTAGATGTGGGGTTAGGGTTAGGGTTAGGGTAGGCTTGGGTATAACTTAGATGTGGGGTTAGGGTTAGGGTTAGGGTAGGCTGGGGTATAACTTAGATGTGGGGTTAGGGTTAGGGTTAGGGTAGGCTTGGGTATAACTTAGATGTGGGGTTAGGGTTAGGGTTAGGGTAGGCTTGGGTATAACTTAGATGTGGGGTTAGGGTTAGGGTAGGCTGGGGTATAACTTAGATGTGGGGTTAGGGTTAGGGTTAGGGTAGGCTTGGGTATAACTTAGATGTGGGGTTAGGGTTAGGGTTAGGGTAGGCTTGGGTATAACTTAGATGTGGGGTTAGGGTTAGGGTTAGGGTAGGCTTGGGTATAACTTAGATGTGGGGTTAGGGTTAGGGTTAGGGTAGGCTGGGGTATAACTTAGATGTGGGGTTAGGGTTAGGGTTAGGGTAGGCTTGGGTATAACTTAGATGTGGGGTATAAGTCCTGTGAAGTGTTACCCTCCACCTCGGCAATGTATCTCCCAGGTGTCTAGTCTAGTGCATTGCTGACAATACGCCACTGTACTGTACTGTACTGTACTGTACTGTACTGTACTGTACTGTACTGTACTGTACTGTACTGTACTGTACTGTACTGTACTGTACTGTACTGTACTGTACCACCTACTATTATATCCTACAATTACAATGTAGGCATTTAGCAGACGCTTAATAGAGGGTATGCGCATGCTTAGGGGCGACTCACACGGTCGCAACAGATTGATGTATGCTTGTTGTATACAAAGGGTGTGATACATCTTGCCCCAATGCATTTCCAATGGGAGTCACATGGTTTGACACAACATTTGTGTTGTATGAGGGGGAGGGGGGCAGTCGAAACACAGCCGAAAACCATACAACAGCTTGTAGTCCATTGGAAATGCATTGGGGCGGCCATGACACTTACATCTTGCTTATACATCTAGCATGCATCAATGTTGTATGCTAGATCGAAAGGTGTGAGTGAGGCCTTAAAGTGAATGGCACATCGAGTGGCAAATCGAGTGGAAAAGCAACAGGCAAAGTGAGTTTAACATTGTTTAATGTTGTTTAATGCAATCAGATACGACTTTTCTGTGTGGATGTATGGGTTGTCAAGGCCAGAAAGTAGTGTTTTGCCACTCAGTAGGCATTCCTGCATAACTTCCTGGTTTGATGATGATGTCACGCGCATACCCTCTATACAGAGCGACTACTAATTACAGCCTAAAGCCAGGGGTTCCCAAACTTCTTCAGCTTGAGACCCTAAAGATACATTTGGGGTCTCCCTGGCCCAGGGAGAGCCCAAATGTAGGGACCCTGGGAGCCAATCTTCCCAAACTGCATTAAGAATGAATCAAAAAATATGTCAGCATTTTAACATGATTTGTTTTAATGAGCAAAGTGCAGCACGAGATGCATGCGGTGCTTAGATTAAAAAAGGGGCCTTTTCTCACACATCATTTATTTCAGGAAACAGTAATAACATTCTTGTGAAAATACAGTGGATACAACATTGCAAATACTATATTAATTACAGCCTTGATTTATGCCATGTTTGCTAGATGACATAATCTTCCGTCATGGTTGAGCCGCCATGCACTCTCTCCTACTCCAGGTGTGTAATTGACATCTTGTGCAGCCATTAGCGCTGCAAAGCATGACCCACAGACAGACATGAGCTCATTTCCTCCATGTGGTGATTGCCTGTACCAACATGCTTCAGTGCCACCTCCTAGCTCACACAGGGGACAGTGTGACAGGCCACCTGAACTCATATAAGGCCCACCCCATTATGTACCAACATGCTTCAGTGCCACCTCCTAGCTCACACAGGGGACAGTGTGACAGGCCACCTGAACCCATATAGGCCCACCCCATTATGTACCAACATGCTTCAGTGCCACCTCCTAGCTCACACAGGGGACAGTGTGACAGGCCACCTGAACCCATATAGGCCCACCCCATTATGTACCAACATGCTTCAGTGCCACCTCCTAGCTCACACAGGGGACAGTGTGACAGGCCACCTGAACTCATCGGCCTCACTCACACCTTTCGATCTAGCATACAACATTGATGCATGCTAGATGTAAGCAAGATGTAAGTGTCATGGCCGCCCCAATGCATTTCCAATGGAAGTCACATGGTTTGATACAACATTTTGGACTACAAGCTGTTGTATGGCTTTCGGCTGTGTTTCGACTGCCCCCCACCCCCTCATAAAACACAAATGTTGTGTCAAACCATGTGACTCCCATTGGAAATGCATTGGGGCCAGATGTGTCACACCCTTTGTATACAACAAGCATACATCAATCTGTTGCGACCGTGTGAGTCGCCCCCTAGGCCCACCCCATTATGTACCAACATGCTTCAGTGCCACCTCCTAGCTCACACAGGGGACAGTGTGACAGGCCACCTGGACTCATAGGCCCACCCCATTATGTACCAACATGCTTCAGTGCCACCTCCTAGCTCACACAGGGGATAGTGTGACAGGCCACCTGAACTCATATAAGGCCCACCCCATTATGTACCAACATGCTTCAGTGCCACCTCCCAGCTCACACAGGGGATAGTGTGACAGGCCACCTGAACTCATATAAGGCCCACCCCATTATGTACCAACATGCTTCAGTGCCACCTCCTAGCTCACACAGGGGATAGTGTGACAGGCCACCTGGACTCATAGGCCTCCCCCATTATGTACCAACATGCTTCAGTGCCACTTCCTAGCTCACACAGGGGACGTCAGTGCATGTGACAGGCCACCTGAACTCATAGGCCTGACTCACACCTTTACAACAGACTGCACTAGATGCGCCCAGACCTCTGTTTATGCTATGGTGTCTCATGTCTGTTGTTGTTGTATTGTTTGTATGTTTGAAACCACTACTTTTGCTGTAAACCCAATTGCCCTTCTGGGACATTAATAAAGACATTGAACATTTGAACCTTGAACCTTGAACCTTGATGTATGCTTGTTGTATGAGATGTATAGCTGATGCAAGCTCGCAATGCATTTCCAATGGGAGTCACATGGTTTGACACAACATTTGTGTTGTATGAGGGGGTGGGGGGCAGTCGAAACACAGCCGAAAGCCGTACAACACAAATGTTGTGTCAAACCATGTGACTCCCATTGGAAATGCATTGCGAGCTTGCATCAGCTATACATCTCATACAACAAGCATACATCAATGTTGTATGCTAGATGTAAAGGTGTGAGTCGGGCCATAGGCCTTACTCCATAATGTACAAACCAGTGTTGGTTTCGTCGACTAAAACTAAGACGAAAATTGTTCGTTGACTACCTTTTTTCACTGACGAAAACTGAATGAAAACTAAATGAAAACTAAGCTATGATGAGATGACTAAAATTAAGACTAAATATATTGACAATTTCGTCAACAGATAAAAACTAGACTAAAAGGTTAGGAAGGGACTAGTGGACAAGAGATTCAGTATAGATCATTTTACAATTGGTTGCATGCTGAAAATAGCAGATCTACAAGCTCACAACGCGTCGCACTGCGACGCATTGTGAGCTTGTAGATCTGCTATTTCAGCAAGTGTAAAAAAAACAGTCATTACGACAGCATCAAGGCCCGCCAAAATACATTTTAGTGGACTAAATCAACTGTAGATTTAGTCGACTAAAATCGTATGACGTTTAGTCGACTAAAACTAGACTAACACTAAGACATCCCAGGTGACTAAAATGTGACTAAAACTAAATGAAAACTATTCAAGAGACTAATGACTAAAACTAAAGTAGAAATTTGCTGCCAAAAACAACTGTGGTACCAACATGCTTATGAAGTATATTTACTACAAAGAGAGACTGCTTTTTCTCTCTCTATAGCCCATAAACAGACGTAAAGACTTAGACTAAAAAACACTCAGGCAAAAATACGGAGAAGTTCTGCAGACAGATAGATGGATGAAGAAGCACAGGCAAGCAGATGAAAGTTCTTCCGGAGTTCCATTTATTTTCAGACACAAAGTACAGATCATCTCTCCTGCATGGGCCTAGGCCACCCGCCTCACGGCGTGTGAGCCACTCACTAACACAGATAGGCATTTTAGTAGAGTCTTTATACAGAGACAACAACAGATGCAAAGGTGGTCTCAGGTTACCCCACCCCCCTGAAGTCTAAAGTGGTCAACATTGTCCAAATTGTCTCCAAATATGGTCACCAGGAAGCAAGCACAGGAAGAACAGTAGGTGTCCTGCAGGGCCTGCTATCAGCAGCTGATCTAATTAGCATACAGGGACCCCTACAGGGCCTGCAGCTGTGGGTCTGTCCTAACATGTCTCTCTCTCAGGGGAGACAAAGATCCGGGTTTACACTTTAGCTAAAACAGACTATATTAATGTGAATTGTGGTTTTCCATATACATCACTTCAGTGCCACCTCCTAGGGGACGTTAGTGCATGTGACGTCAGTGCCACCTCCTAGGGGACGTCAGTACTCCATAATTAATAGGGTATTTTCACCTCACAGCACATCGACCAAGAAAAACAACTACACACTGACCAAGAAACCACATGAAGGCTAACAGTAGCATCACTATCTAGCTTGTAGATCTGCTATATTTTATAGGCTAAGATACCTGGTGAAACCAGGAGGTTTCATTATAATTTGTCTTCACCAGACCAGTGGTGGAAAAAGTACTCGAATGTTGTACTTAAGTTAAGTAAAAGTATCTATATACTGCAATGTAGTGCAATGCAATGCACAAGTAAATGTCCTGAATTAAAACATTTAGAGAGTATTGGCATTAAAATGTACTTAAAGTACCAAAAGATAAAAGTTCTCATTGTGTAAAATGTCAAATGTATAATTAAAATAGCAGATCTACAATACAAAAAATAGCAGATCTACAATCTCACAATGCATCGCGACGCATTGTGAGCTTGTAGATTGTCTATTTTCAAATGGCCGAAATGTACTGTATATAGGGCTGAAGTGGGTAATGCATTTTGTTTTAATAATAACAATCAAAAATAGTTTTCAAATAAATGTAGTGGAGTAAAAGTACAATATTTGCCTCTGAGATGTAGTGGAGTAGAAGTAAAATTTGTCCTGGCAATAGTAAATACTCAAGTAAAGTACAAAAAGGTCAAAATACCAGTACTTAAGTAAATATACTTTACACCACTGGTTTCCACCTTCTGTATTTTTATAGAGCCAGATGTATGTCTCAGTGAGAGTGAGTATAATGTATCATTAACCCATTCTGGGCGGGAACCCCTTTTGGTGTTTTAAACATTATGTTATCATTTAGCTATTGAAAAATAGCAGATCTATTTTTGAAAAATCTTGAAAATGGGGCGCAAATCTTTGAATATATATTCTTTCAGAGCGAACTTTTTTTTTTTTAATGTTTTTTTTGTGGCTTTCGCCTTTATTTTATTTTTTTATGGAGGGACAGACAGTTGGCTGACAGGAAATGGGGAGAGAGATGGGGGGAAGACATGCAGTAAAGGCCGTCGGGATCGGGAGTCGAACCCGCGGCACACTGCCAGACTGAATTACCAGCCAAGGTGCCTGGACCACTGAGCCATGGCCCAGGCCAGAGCGAACATTTTGAACTCAAATCTTTGCTACTGCCATGGGGAGGCCCTTGGAACAACATATTTTCAGACGGGGGTCGGCGGCCAAATTCATATAATCTTTGGGGGTCCTTGACATGAAAAAGGTTAAGCAACAATGACATCAAGGATTTAGAAGACATTTGTAGAATCGTTCCCAGGTCAAAATGGGTTAAGTGTTTGTAGAATGTGGCTCTCGTAATGTTTGAAATCCAGCTACATGACCTGAATCAGTTTGCATACATGTGGTTTATTGTGTTAAAGCTCGTTCAGAACATTTACATACATGTGGTTTATTGTGTTAAAGCTGGTTCAGAACATTTGCTCTCATTCATGTCTTTACGATGCTATCTCATCCAGACACCGTGCCAATTGATTGACTGGATGCTATACTGTAGTTTATTTTGGAGGAAAGAACTGAAATCTATCCTCAAACTGTTCACACGTGACGTGTCATCCCAACCCTGAGTGAGTACATGGCGCAAGTTGAGAATCCCCAATAGAATAATATATGCATTCCAATTCTATTTTTAGTCATTAACATTATATAATATCTCCACATTACTTCTACTTTCCCGAGCAACTGAGGATTACATGTAGAGATTCTGGTAAGACTTTACTTCATCATTATGGAATATTTAACAGCATTTTCCGACTGCTTCGTTTGCATTTTGGTGGTATGCAGCTCTAGTGGAAGTAGCCTACTAGTACTTAACCTATTTTGACCTCGGAACGATTCTACAAATGTCTTCTAAATCCTGTTTTCTTGAAAAACCTCTGTTTCTATGACAGTGGTACTACTCAACCTTTTTCATGTCAAGGACCCCCAGAATTATCTGTATTTGGCCGCAAAATTATGTTGTTCCAGGGACCTCCCCCAGAAGCAAATATTTGAGTTAAAAGCGTTCGCTCTGAAAATACAGTATATATTCAAAGATTTGCGCCACATTTTGACGATTTTTCAAAAATTGCAGACCTACAAGTTCATAGCGCGCCACTCAGTGCCGCGCTATGAGCTTGTAGCTCTGCTATTTTTCAATAGCTAAAGTATGACATAATGCTATAAAAACCAAGAGGGGTTCCCGCCCAAAATGGGTTAACAGGGAGACTTCAAAGACGTTGCCCCCAGCGGGGCTGCTCTTCAGTCGTGGCCTGCCGCTTGACAGATGAAACATTTAATTGGCATATACCCCAAACGTACAGTATTTCCCAATTCCATTGTAAGGAAATGCTGTGGCTCCTGTGAACGAACAGTGGGTTGTGTTGAGTGAGCTCCCTGCATGTTTCCAGGTGTGTTATGGCTTCCTGTTGCACCAGCCGTATACAAACACATGAGCCTATTTACCCACGGTCTTATGGGGACAAAACTATGTCTGCTTGTGACTGTCATCAAAGAATGGATGTATCTGTTCTTATCTGGTCTTAAACCAGTGCCTTTAAATGAATAGTGTATGATGCAATCTTTTCAAGAAAAGGAATACTGTCATCACCTTGAAAGCTAATACTAGTAGGGGAGCCTATCACTTTCCGTGATTTTGGAATGTTAATTTTTGGAGACAGGTATATCTTGATTCTTGGGGTTACCAGAATGCCAAAAAAACATGTCTCCAATTTTTTATGTCAGGTTTAGCATGTTTAATTAGCATAATTAGCTAATAAATTGTCAAAAACGGAAATGGCAATAACTTTGCTTCTAGGTAACTTATAAAGGTGATCTAAGAGTCTGAGTCCATGTTTGTGATGTCCAGAAATGCATCTGTTACCATTGTGAAGTCATACAAGCTTTCCTAATTAGCATAATTCCCATAAATTATGCAAAAACGAGGTGAACATCAGCAAATTGCTGCATGTTTTACTTTTAGTCAACTTTGAAAGCTTCTCACAGACTCCATGTGTATGTTTACAACTCCAGGAATAATTATCATCCTATGAATAAATCATGCAACCTTTTGTCTATGTAATAATTATGTAATAATCACACCAAAACCAGAAATAGCTATATTTCGTTGCTTTAAGTTAATTAATAAATGTGATCTTACAGACAGTAAGTCTGTTTGCATGTCTAGAAAATATTCTCTTTCCATAACTAGGATATGCAACCTTTCCATTATTAGCTTTATATATATATATATCATAAAATAAAGAACAATATGAGAAATGGTCACAGAATTATCACATGATTTTTATTCTAATATTTACAGAAAGTTTTGAAAACACATTTAATTGAAGGGTCTTATCGTCTCATCGTCTCATCGTCAATCCCCAACAGATGTGCCTTGTTTACATTACCACACACCTCTAATCATCGGCCCTACACATGCACATCTCAGAGCAGTTCAAATTTTGAGATCGACAAGAACAATGTGATATGCACTGTGATTTCTTGCAGACACATTTTATCAGTTGGGTAATGGTGGCTGGGCCGTGGGTATATCCCGTGTTGTGACTGGCACCAGTTGATCTCCCTCAGCCTCCCATCCATTTTTAGTTTCTGGTGGCATCTGTGGGTTAGGTACGTGGTCCTGATTCCATACCATTGCCTGATAATATGCATGGGTAATGGCTTGATTTAATGCTGCTTGTGTAGGTGGCAGCTTCTCGGCTTCTAATTGTTTCTTTGTGAATAACCTCCACCTGAGCTCATCAACATCCACAGGATTTGTACCGGGCTCGTACAGCTGGCAAACAAATGCTTCAATCTTTTTTGACAGTTGTACCCTTCCAGCTAAGAGTGTAACTGTCATAGATGGAATGGCATTGGTACAGGCAATGGGAAAGCCACCATGGATCAAGACATGTTCCCAGTAAGCTGACCACTCCATAGCCACACTGGACAGGAAGACCAAAGAACATAGTGAGATCCATGTAGTATTTGACCAACGCCAGGGTGGAAAGCCCCGGGCCCCTACCACTTATCATGTGGAAGACAACACACCGATAGGGAAGTGTCAGAAAAACAGTTCTTGTCAGGTATCAGCACCAAAGATGAGACTGTCTTATCTTGCTAAGAAAGCCCTCCAACACTTCCAGGTGAAACCCAATGTTTTTATAATCACGTCAAGGCAGGCTGTCCACTCAAACTCTATCGATGTAAAACATCTCCACAGCGTACAGGAAGAGGCTGACACAAGGATAATCCTGCACAGCCTGTATGCTGTCCGAAGAGGGGCAACACAGCTCTACATTGAGTCCCCTGACACTGATGTCTTTGTTCTTACAATACGACGGTACCATCAGCTGTGCAAGGACATCTATTTCATCACCGGTGTGGGGAACAAAAAACGTATCATCGCTGGAGCCAGTAGTGCAGGCACTGGGTAAAACGAGGACTTCAGCCTTACCAGGGTTCCATGGCGTCTCTGGAGCTGATCAGACAGCTCCAGGGAATTTAACCTGTTGGCCAGGTCTAAACAGGTGTCCTGTGGAGGTGGTATCTGCAGTTGCTACTGTATATACTATGAGCTACAAAAAGGCTCAGTTCTGACGCAGCACGTACCTAACCCACAGATGCCACCAGCAACTGAATATGGATGGGAGGCTGAGGGAGCTCAACTGGTGCCAGTCACAACACGGGATACCCACGGGCCAGCCACCATTACCCAACTGATCAAATGTGTCTGCAAGAAATCACAGTGCATATCACATTGTTCTTGTCGATCTAAAATTTGAACTGCTCTGAGATGTGCATGTGTGGGGCAGATGATTAGAGGTGTGTGGTAAGCAAGGCACATCTGTTGGGGATTGACGATGACGACGAAGATGGAGACCCTTCAATTTTCAAAACTTTCTGTAAATATTAGAATAAACAATCTGATAATTCTGTGACCATTTCCCATATTGTTCTTTCTTGCGACTGCAGGTCGCCTTTAGGAAATTATGGACGGGCCTGCCCCAAAGTTATTAGTTCTCAACAGGCCCGAAAATTTAATTAGATCTCTATATGGAGCTGACCTGTTCTGACATTCCATATGTTGATCTGACCTCATCAAACCCTGTACACTCAAGACACGCTCCATATATGGCCAGTTCAGAATACATTCCATATGTTGATCTGACCCCCCATGCCAAAGCACCAGCACTCGCCCAGCAGTCTGTCATGACCCAGGCAGATATGTTGATCTGACCCCCCATTCCAAAGCACCAGCACTCGCCCAGCCCTTTAGTGCGAGGTCGCTTCTAATATTTTCTAGACATGCAAACAGACTTACACTGTCTGTAAGATCATGCGTATTAATTAACTTAAAGCAAAGAAATACAGCTATTTCTGGTTTTGGTGTGATTATTACATAATTATTACATATACAAAAGGTTGCATGATTTATTCATAGGATGATAATTATTCCTGGAGTTGTAAACATACACTTGAAGTCTGTGAGAAGCTTTCAAAGTTGACTAAAAGTAAAACATGCAGCAATTTGCTGATGTTCACCTTGTTTTTGCATAATGTATGGCAATTATGCTAATTAGGAAAGGTTGTATGACTTCACAATGGTAACAGATGAATATCTGGACATCACAAACATGGACTCAGACTCTTAGATCACCTTTATAAGTTACCTAGAAGCAAAGTTATTGCCATTTCCGTTTTTGACAATTTATTAGCTAATTATGCTAATTAAACATGCTAAACCTGACATAAAAAATTGGAGACATGTTTTTTTGGCATTCTGGTAACCCCAAGAATCAAGATATACCTGTCTCCAAAAATTTACATTCCAAAATCACGGGCATCAAAATTTGATTGATAGGCTCCCCTACTATACTAGGTCTCTTGATTTAAAATATCAAATAGGCCTAATGGCATATGTACCAACCAGGAAAGGACATATGAATTCAAATGTCACAAAGAGAAAAAAAAAATCAACATTCACAAATTGAAATTGTAGGATAATGTACAGTAGAATCAAAGCCATAGATGAAAGGAGGCCTAGTGTTGTTCACATTAACAAGTAGTCCAAAGAATATCACTGCTTACAATGAATATAAGTCTGCTAGTAGCTGCTGTTGCTACAGTATGCCTGCACACCTTTACAGTATGTCTTGCCTCAGGTGCTACTGTATGTGTAAATGTGCAGATCATATTTTATCCTCAGGAGGTAGAGCAGGTCGTCCAATGATCCATGGGTCGGCGGTTCGAATCCCGGCTCCTCCTGTCTACATGTCGAAGTGTCCTTGGGCAAGACACTGAACCCCAAATTGCTCCCGATGTGCTGGTTGGTACCTTGCATGGCTTCCGCCGCAATCGGTGTATGAATGTGTGTGTGAATGGGTGAATGTAATGCACAATCTATGTAAAGCGCCTTGGATAAAGGCGCTATATAAATGCACCATTTACCATTTGATTGATCTCTCTTCACCCTTGCCCCTCTTCGTCTTCTCCCCTTATCTTATTTTTTTGAGTGGTGTAAACCACTCCAACAACTGGCTTTGTACCCGTGTACCCGTGTTCGTACCAAAAAATTGAGCATGGTTACTATGGTCACTGACATTACGTCAGACCACAGCTGATCAGGCTATATAAGACCTTGCACCACTCAGTTCACACGGGTGTGATTTTTTTATTGAAATAACAAACGATGGACCTTGCACAAAAACAAATTGCATCCAGTGTTTTACACCTGGCTGTAAACCTGTGATGTGACAATAGTTGATTCTGATTCTAGACCTAATACTGTAGGAGATTATAAGGTTTAGCTTTCTCATGCCATTCACATTCTTTTTTTTTTAAATTTATTTATTTATTTCGAACATATTCAAACATAAATGAACAGACAAAAGGAAATAAAGGAAGAACTAGATTTAAAATAATAATAAAACAAATACAAATACAAATAAACAAGATATATCTATTATCCTTAGTTTATGTTCGAAATAGGAAGAGGTTTAGTTAAAAATAAAAACATATCGGGTCCTACCCCTTCTTTGTGTATGAGTCTTTCTGCCACAGTATTTACACACTCGCATTTTAGTTTTCATGAACAAAAAATAGTCAAGCATATACAAGACAAGACATGGATATCTAGATAGATAGATACCTTTGTTGATCCTGGGCGGCAATTTCAGTCATAAAATATACAAAATGACTGTAACGTTAAAAACATTAAACACACTTGATACCTAGCTATTATGCAAGTGTTTAAAATATTAATTTGGAAAAGCCAATATCACTGGACATGTGTATAAGCTAGCTAGTCCATAAAGCTTAAAAAACATCTGCTTGTTGAATTTTGTTTTTTATTGAAGTAGGCATAAATGCAATAAAATACATATACACACATAAATCAAATTAAAATGATAAACACAATAAAGCCCAAAGGTTAATTTCCTCAAGTCTTCTGCCCCTTCATTCATATCTCAGTATACTGTAGTCTTCATTCATATCTCAGTATACTGTAGCCTTCATTCATATCTCAGTATACTGTAGTCTTCATTCATATCTCAGTCTACTGTAGTCTTCATTCATATCTCAGTATACTGTAGTCTTCATTCATATCTCAGTATACTGTAGTCTTCATTCATATCTCAGTATACTGTAGTCTTCATTCATATCTCAGTATACTGTAGTCTTCATTCATATCTCAGTATACTGTAGTCTTCATTCATATCTCAGTATACTGTAACCTTCATTCATATCTCAGTATACTGTAGTCTTCATTCATATCTCAGTATACTGTAGCCTTCATTCATATCTCAGTATACTGTAGTCTTCATTCATATCTCAGTATACTGTAGCCTTCATTCATATCTCAGTATACTGTAGTCTTCATTCATATCTCAGTATACTGTAGCCTTCATTCATATCTCAGTATACTGTAGCCTTCATTCATATCTCAGTATACTGTAGTCTTCATTCATATCTCAGTATACTGTAGCCTTCATTCATATCTCAGTATACTGTAACCTTCATTCACATCTATACTGTAGTCTTCATTCATATCTCAGTATACTGTAACCTTCATTCATATCTCAGTATACTGTAGCCTTCATTCATATCTCAGTATACTGTAACCTTCATTCATATCTCAGTATACTGTAGCCTTCATTCATATCTCAGTATACTGTAACCTTCATTCATATCTATACTGTAGTCTTCATTCATATCTCAGTATACTGTAACCTTCATTCATATCTATACTGTAGTCTTCATTCATATCTCAGTATACTGTAACCTTCATTCATATCTCAGTATACTGTAGCCTTCATTCATATCTCAGTATACTGTAACCTTCATTCATATCTCAGTATACTGTAACCTTCATTCATATCTCAGTATACTGTAGTCTTCATTCATATCTCAGTATACTGTAGCCTTCATTCATATCTCAGTATACTGTAGTCTTCATTCATATCTCAGTATACTGTAGCCTTCATTCATATCTCAGTATACTGTAGCCTTCATTCATATCTCAGTATACTGTAGTCTTCATTCATATCTCAGTATACTGTAGCCTTCATTCATATCTCAGTATACTGTAACCTTCATTCACATCTATACTGTAGTCTTCATTCATATCTCAGTATACTGTAACCTTCATTCATATCTCAGTATACTGTAGCCTTCATTCATATCTCAGTATACTGTAACCTTCATTCATATCTCAGTATACTGTAGCCTTCATTCATATCTCAGTATACTGTAACCTTCATTCATATCTATACTGTAGTCTTCATTCATATCTCAGTATACTGTAACCTTCATTCATATCTATACTGTAGTCTTCATTCATATCTCAGTATACTGTAACCTTCATTCATATCTCAGTATACTGTAGCCTTCATTCATATCTCAGTATACTGTAACCTTCATTCATATCTCAGTATACTGTAGTCTTCATTCATATCTCAGTATACTGTAGTCTTCATTCATATCTCAGTATACTGTAACCTTCATTCATATCTCAGTATACTGTAGTCTTCATTCATATCTCAGTATACTGTAGTCTTCATTCATATCTCAGTATACTGTAGTCTTCATTCATATCTCAGTATACTGTAGTCTTCTGCCCCTTCATTCATATCTCAGTATACTGTAGTCTTCATTCATATCTCAGTATACTGTAACCTTCATTCATATCTCAGTATACTGTAACCTTCATTCATATCTCAGTATACTGTAGTCTTCATTCATATCTCAGTATACTGTAGTCTTCATTCATATCTCAGTTTACTGTAGTCTTCATTCATATCTCAGTTTACTGTAGCCTTCATTCATATCTCAGTTTACTGTAGTCTTCATTCATATCTCAGTTTACTGTAGTCTTCATTCATATCTCAGTTTACTGTAGTCTTCATTCATATCTCAGTATACTGTAGTCTTCATTCATATCTCAGTATACTGTAGTCTTCATTCATATCTCAGTATACTGTAGTCTTCTGCCCCTTCATTCATATCTCAGTATACTGTAGTCTTCATTCATATCTCAGTATACTGTAGTCTTCATTCATATCTCAGTATACTGTAGTCTTCATTCATATCTCAGTATACTGTAGCCTTTCATTCATATCTCAGTATACTGTAGCCTTCATTCATATCTCAGTATACTGTAGTCTTCATTCATATCTCAGTATACTGTAGTCTTCATTCATATCTCAGTATACTGTAGTCTTCATTCATATCTCAGTTACTGTAACCTTCATTCATATCTCAGTATACTGTAGTCTTCATTCATATCTCAGTATACTGTAACCTTCATTCATATCTCAGTATACTGTAGTCTTCATTCATATCTCAGTATACTGTAACCTTCATTCATATCTCAGTATACTGTAGTCTTCATTCATATCTCAGTATACTGTAGTCTTCATTCATATCTCAGTATACTGTAGTCTTCATTCATATCTCAGTATACTGTAGCCTTCATTCATATCTCAGTATACTGTAGTCTTCATTCATATCTCAGTATACTGTAGCCTTCATTCATATCTCAGTATACTGTAACCTTCATTCATATCTCAGTCTACTGTAGCCTTCATTCATATCTCAGTATACTGTAGTCTTCATTCATATCTCAGTATACTGTAGTCTTCATTCATATCTCAGTATACTGTAGTCTTCATTCATATCTCAGTATACTGTAACCTTCATTCATATCTCAGTATACTGTAACCTTCATTCATATCTCAGTATACTGTAGTCTTCATTCATATCTCAGTATACTGTAGTCTTCATTCATATCTCAGTATACTGTAGTCTTCATTCATATCTCAGTATACTGTAGCCTTTCATTCATATCTCAGTATACTGTAGCCTTCATTCATATCTCAGTATACTGTAGTCTTCATTCATATCTCAGTATACTGTAGTCTTCATTCATATCTCAGTATACTGTAACCTTCATTCATATCTCAGTATACTGTAGTCTTCATTCATATCTCAGTATACTGTAGTCTTCATTCATATCTCAGTATACTGTAGTCTTCATTCATATCTCAGTATACTGTAGCCTTCATTCATATCTCAGTATACTGTAGTCTTCATTCATATCTCAGTATACTGTAGCCTTCATTCATATCTCAGTATACTGTAACCTTCATTCATATCTCAGTCTACTGTAGCCTTCATTCATATCTCAGTATACTGTAGTCTTCATTCATATCTCAGTATACTGTAGTCTTCATTCATATCTCAGTATACTGTAGTCTTCATTCATATCTCAGTATACTGTAACCTTCATTCATATCTCAGTATACTGTAGTCTTCATTCATATCTCAGTATACTGTAGCCTTCATTCATATCTCAGTCTACTGTAGCCTTTCATTCATATCTCAGTATACTGTAGTCTTCATTCATATCTCAGTATACTGTAGTCTTCATTCATATCTCAGTATACTGTAACCTTCATTCATATCTCAGTATACTGTAGTCTTCATTCATATCTCAGTATACTGTAGTCTTCATTCATATCTCAGTATACTGTAGTCTTCATTCATATCTCAGTATACTGTAGTCTTCATTCATATCTCAGTATACTGTAGTCTTCATTCATATCTCAGTATACTGTAGTCTTCATTCATATCTCAGTATACTGTAGTCTTTCATTCATATCTCAGTTACTGTAGTCTTTCATTCATATCTCAGTATACTGTAGTCTTCATTCATATCTCAGTATACTGTAACCTTCATTCATATCTCAGTATACTGTAGCCTTCATTCATATCTCAGTCTACTGTAGCCTTTCATTCATATCTCAGTATACTGTAGTCTTCATTCATATCTCAGTATACTGTAGTCTTCATTCATATCTCAGTATACTGTAACCTTCATTCATATCTCAGTATACTGTAACCTTCATTCATATCTCAGTTTACTGTAGCCTTCATTCATATCTCAGTATACTGTAGTCTTCATTCATATCTCAGTATACTGTAGTCTTCATTCATATCTCAGTATACTGTAGCCTTCATTCATATCTCAGTTACTGTAGCCTTCATTCATATCTCAGTATACTGTAGTCTTTCATTCATATCTCAGTTACTGTAGTCTTTCATTCATAACTCAGTATACTGTAGTCTTCATTCATATCTCAGTATACTGTAGTCTTCATTCATATCTCAGTATACTGTAGTCTTCATTCATATCTCAGTATACTGTAACCTTCATTCATATCTCAGTATACTGTAGTCTTTCATTCATATCTCAGTTACTGTAGTCTTTCATTCATATCTCAGTATACTGTAACCTTCATTCATATCTCAGTATACTGTAGTCTTTCATTCATATCTCAGTTACTGTAGTCTTTCATTCATATCTCAGTATACTGTAGTCTTCATTCATATCTCAGTATACTGTAGCCTTCATTCATATCTCAGTATACTGTAGTCTTTCATTCATATCTCAGTATACTGTAGTCTTCATTCATATCTCAGTATACTGTAGTCTTCATTCATATCTCAGTATACTGTAGTCTTCATTCATATCTCAGTATACTGTAGCCTTCTGCCCCTTCATTCATATCTCAGTATACTGTAACCTTCATTCATATCTCAGTATACTGTAGTCTTCATTCATATCTCAGTATACTGTAGTCTTCATTCATATCTCAGTATACTGTAGCCTTTCATTCATATCTCAGTATACTGTAGTCTTCATTCATATCTCAGTATACTGTAACCTTCATTCATATCTCAGTATACTGTAGTCTTCATTCATATCTCAGTATACTGTAACCTTCATTCATATCTCAGTATACTGTAGTCTTCATTCATATCTCAGTATACTGTAGTCTTCATTCATATCTCAGTATACTGTAGCCTTCATTCATATCTCAGTATACTGTAGTCTTCATTCATATCTCAGTATACTGTAACCTTCATTCATATCTCAGTATACTGTAACCTTCATTCATATCTCAGTATACTGTAACCTTCATTCATATCTCAGTATACTGTAACCTTCATTCATATCTCAGTATACTGTAACCTTCATTCATATCTCAGTATACTGTAGCCTTTCATTCATATCTCAGTATACTGTAGTCTTCATTCATATCTCAGTATACTGTAGTCTTCATTCATATCTCAGTATACTGTAGCCTTCATTCATATCTCAGTATACTGTAACCTTCATTCATATCTCAGTATACTGTAACCTTCATTCATATCTCAGTATACTGTAACCTTCATTCATATCTCAGTATACTGTAACCTTCATTCATATCTCAGTATACTGTAACCTTCATTCATATCTCAGTATACTGTAACCTTCATTCATATCTCAGTATACTGTAACCTTCATTCATATCTCAGTATACTGTAACCTTCATTCATATCTCAGTATACTGTAACCTTCATTCATATCTCAGTATACTGTAGCCTTTCATTCATATCTCAGTATACTGTAGTCTTCATTCATATCTCAGTATACTGTAGTCTTCATTCATATCTCAGTATACTGTAGCCTTCATTCATATCTCAGTATACTGTAACCTTCATTCATATCTCAGTATACTGTAACCTTCATTCATATCTCAGTATACTGTAACCTTCATTCATATCTCAGTATACTGTAACCTTCATTCATATCTCAGTATACTGTAGCCTTCATTCATATCTCAGTATACTGTAGTCTTCATTCATATCTCAGTATACTGTAGCCTTCATTCATATCTCAGTATACTGTAACCTTCATTCATATCTCAGTATACTGTAGTCTTCATTCATATCTCAGTATACTGTAGCCTTCATTCATATCTCAGTATACTGTAACCTTCATTCATATCTCAGTATACTGTAACCTTCATTCATATCTCAGTATACTGTAGCCTTCATTCATATCTCAGTATACTGTAGCCTTTCACCAGTATAACGTCAACCTTGTCCCCCCCCCCCCCCCCTCCTTCATTCATATCTCAGTATACTGTAGCCTTTCACCAGTATAACGTCAACCTTGTCCCCCCCACCCCACCCCCTTCATTCATATCTCAGTATACTGTAGCCTTTCACCAGTATAACGTCAATCTTGTCCCCCCCACCCCACCCCCCCAACCCCCACTTCATTCATATCTCAGTATACTGTAGCCTTTCACCATAACGTCAACCGTGTCCCCCCCACCCCACCCCCCCAACCCCTTCATTCATATCTCAGTATACTGTAGCCTTTCACCAGTATAACGTCAACCTTGTCCCCCCCAACCCCCCCCCCCCCCCCCAACCCCTTCATTCATATCTCAGTATACTGTAGCCTTTCACCAGTATAACGCCAACCGTGTCCCCCCCACCCCACCCCCCCCAACCCCCACCGCCATTTCTCATAAATGATATGCCGTGACATTTCAGCCATGTCTTCCACAACAGGACATCAACCTGGACTTTGCATCTTGGGCCCCATTAATCTAGCTAATTGAATAAAGATGAAGAAAACGCCGTGATGCGAAAGGGCAGCAGAGTGTCTGGAGTGTGATTTAATGACCCGAGTGATTTACGGCTGGGGATAACACCCCCGCTTAGGGCTGCGTGGGTGGCATGTCAGAGGACAGCTCACAAAAATGCCCTTTCCAACGTTCCCTCCCTTCTGCGATCGGGGCAGACACCCTCCCTGCCGGCACGGGAGCGTCATAAATTTCAAGCAAGCGAGGGAGCCGCTGCATGGGCCAGGAAACACTCGGCTGAGCGAACATGCACGAGGACGACGGCTGGTCTTGTTTGAGGATGGAGGCTTTTAACGACCAACACTGTGTGTGTGACGTGTAGCAGGCCTTCCTCTGGCCAGAGTACAACACAGAGTGGAGAGAGGTGACGTGTAGCAGGCTTTCCTCTGGCCAGAGTACAACACAGAGTGGAGAGAGGTGAGGTGGAGAGACAGACAGAAACGGAACAAGGCGGAGAGAGGTTAGGGAATAGAACGGAGGACCTGGGTTACCAGGTCAGACCATCTGGGTCTGTTCTTCCTGCTGAACCCAACATTAAATGTGACAAATTGAAGGCCAATCTTGGTTGGAATATAAAGGCAGAATGCTATTTAAGGCCCATTAGTGGAACAACACAATTTGTGTCGAGTGTCCTATGACTGCTGTATCGGTTGCCTTTTGAATAAACCGTCAAAGAATTTACCAACATAACTCAGTTTTCTAGACTGAATCAATAAGGATGTAGATTAGGGATAAATTGTTAACCCAAGAGTACTATCTACTGTAGACAATGCACATTTCCAATGATTAATCTGACTGTATAATCCTCCTGTATGCTGGAGAAGTATTGCACCCCCCTCTCTCTCTCCTCTGAGGAAAGCAATGATATCCCAGATCCAGCAGCGTGATTACATTGCATGATAAAATGCCCCAGAGGTCCATCGCAGAGGGTAAATCAATTTAGCAGCTGAGGCACAGCTCGGACACAGAATTCCATGTTTGGGCAGACACACACACACCGTGCCAAACACTTATGAAGGGAGGTACAGGAAAGGGTTAATGGTTAACAGAGAAACAGATGGACAGCGAGTCCTATTTTGACGACGTTGACTAAATCCACGGTGCGAGGTCTTTACTGGCGCCATGGGTGTGCGTCCA
Organism: Electrona antarctica; assembly: GCF_951216825.1. Classification (NCBI taxonomy): domain Eukaryota; kingdom Metazoa; phylum Chordata; class Actinopteri; order Myctophiformes; family Myctophidae; genus Electrona; species Electrona antarctica. Next base: position 3,926,000 of record NC_136810.1, on the reverse strand, counting down.
GCATAATGTTGTTATTGACAGGACAGTATTTAATTATTCATGGGTGTGTTCTGGGCGTTAAGATTCATAAAACCAGAGTGTCTGCCTGGTGAGAGGTGCATTCCTTAAAGATGGAGTGCCATGATTTCTTTCCACCCTAAAACATGATCATCACATGTTATATATATTTTTTTTTAAATCAAAAAAGTGTACAGTATTTGTTCAAATGTCTTTTTATGTGTGCACCCCACCAGTTCATTAAGTATGCCTTCTACAAGTGTAGATTTAGATCTACACTTCTGCTTTATTATTTTAGTTTTTTCTTAATAAAGTTGGTCTGTAAAGCGACTTTGGCGCTATATAAATCTGAGCTATTAATATTATTAGAAGCGTATAGGCTTGTTATAGAAAATGCTTGCTTCATGGAATGATGATTTTACCATATGGATCTTTGCTGATTGTTTACATTCGAAACTGGCCCCCGTAAAATCTGAATCCCCCCCCACCGGCCCCCCCTTTTCCCCTCACTGTATATGTTTCTTTTCCCTTTTTACCTCCATTATGATGAATTCCTGTTCTGTTCTTTGTCTATATAGAAGTGTCTATTTGTACGTCTCTAAATGTTTTGATGAATTGAACATGGTGGACCCTGTTGTAAACAAGTGTAATGCTTAATTGGGTCGTCCACTCACAGTTAACAGCCTTTGTATTGAGTTTGTGCTCGAAATGTACTGTAATTCTGCAAACTGTTAATACAATTTTCAATCAATCAATCAATCAATCAACCTCCGACGTCTTGCATGCTTATTATAGACACGTCTCGTCTCGTGCAAGTACTGTATTAATTACTGTACCACTAACATTACTCTCTTTCGTGTACAGTCACATGTACATGTAAACAGGCTACAGTTCAGCAGGGCGATGTGTGAATAACTCTTGCCTGCAATTTATATATTAATTTAGCAGTGGGACTTCAGGTCAGAGCTTTGATTTGTGATTGGCTAAAATAAGCTGACCAGCTCAGTGGCCTTGTGGTTAGAGTGTCTGCCCTGAGACTGGGAGGTCGGGGTTCGATCCCCGGCCGGGTCATACCAAGGACTGTAAAAATGGGACCCAGTGCCTCCCTGCTTGGCACTCAGCATCAAGGGTTGGATTGGGGGGGTGAGTCACTGCGACATATAGCGTCATGTCCAGGGGGTGTACTTGTACATCAAGCTGCCTCACGCTACAGAAACAGGAGATAGGCTCCTGCCCTATGGGCCTCATGGCTACAGAAACAGGAGATAGGCTCCTGCCCTATGGGCCCCATGGCTACAGAAAAGGAGATAGGCTCCTGCCCTATGGGCCTTATGGCTACAGAAACAGGAGATAGGCTCCTGCCCTATGGGCCCCATGGCTACAGAAACAGGAGATAGGCTCCTGCCCTATGGGCCTCATGGCTACAGAAACAGGAGATAGGCTCCTGCCCTATGGGCCTCATGGCTACAGAAACAGGAGATAGGCTCCTGCCCTATGGGCCTCATGGCTACAGAAACAGGAGATAGGCTCCTGCCCTATGGGCCCCATGGCTACAGAAACAGGAGATAGGCTCCTGCCCTATGGGCCTCATGGCTCTGCAAGGCTACTTCTACTTACAATAAGCTGAGGTTCTTGGAGCATTAATTGGTCCTTGGAGGCTTATCCTTCCCAGCAAGCAGCCATACGTATAGTCCCATAAAATGAGACCAGACTATGGGAGGACAGAAAGACCTAGAGAGACTGGGAGATACACTGTGTGTGTGTGTGTGTGTGTGTGTGTGTGTGTGTGTGTGTGTGTGTGTGTGTGTGTGTGTGTGTGTGTGTGTGTGTGTGTGTGTGTGTGTGTGTGTGTGTGTGTGTGCGCGTGTGCGTGCGTGCTTGTGAATTTGTCTGAGAGAGATAGAGAGACATGGAGAGTGAGAATCTAAGGTCAAATCAAAAATCGGTTTCCTGTGCAGAACGTGCTCCACTTTCACTTCCTCTGCTAAATGAACTCTCTACAAAATGACCATCCTTCCCACGTTTAATTATACAGATTGCCATGCAAGGGTGCACTGCAGGAGCTTGACGATCTTTATCACTCTGCTATCCAGCTTGTTACAAATTGTCACTGTCAAGCAGAAACCTTGTATGTCCAAAGTTTTTACTTTTCAGGAAATTCCATTAGATCTAATGTATAGCCTGGGCACCATTCCATTTCGGGTTCATGAACCGGTCTGGAGCGGATGATAGTGCTACGTCATGTTGTAGTATTGTTTTGTAGTCATCAATCTTCCGGAACTTCCTTTTCCCTCAAACTGATTTTTAAGTGGTGCAACCACTTCCTTAAGTGACTATGTGTGTGGGTGGCTGGGTGACTGTGGGTCTGAGCACGAAAACAGCATGGCTGTTTTTCACCACCTGTGCGCAACCTAACACACACACAAACACACCCGCACATATTAACTGTATATATGATGATTTCAGGTGTAACAGTACAGTACAGTGACAGTACAGTACAGTACAGTAGAGGGTACAGTAGAGGGACCCCCACACGGTAACTGTCATTTCTCAACTGTTTTGGACGTGGGGTGGCTCGCCGGATTCGGCCTGGCCCCCTGGGTGCGTTCCTGGGGGTCTGGATGTTCCCCGACTAAATGTCATGAGATTTTAGTCGACTAAATCTACAGTTGATTTGGGCCTTGATGCCGTCGTAATGGCTGGTTTTACACTTGCTGAAAATAGCCGATCTACAAGCCCACAACACGTTTAGAACGCACCACTGAACTATATTGCTCTGTACGTCAATCAATGACACGTGACAATGTTACTGTACAGTGTACAGCATTATTCATTGGTTCATACAGTAAGACTCTTCTTAGTTTGTCCACCCCCCCCCCCCCCCCTGTTAATGCATATCATATTCATACGAATGTTCCACTTTGTTTACATTTAATTAACCTAATTCCCCAAACTAGCTCACTACATGAGTACATGATATGTTCAATGGAGAACTAATGTTTTTCTGGGCAGAGGACCAATATTAATATATCAAAAACAAACCCAAAGTGACTGCTCTCTTTACGTTAATATAATAAACAGTTTTAAACAGGTTGTATAGAAGCAATAGGTGGTCCTACCATAAGATGTCAGCGCTGCTAGACTCTGGTATGCTAGCACTTGAGTCCAATTCAATGATGAATAAGGAGAGAGAATATGTATTTTCATTAATTTAAATGTACTTAACGTGTACGTGTCCCTCTTTCCTCAACAGTAGAAATGTATTCTTTGTCCATTTGTCTTGTAAAGAAAAACAAATCTAATCCAGGTAAAACTAAAACAAAAATACATCGCATGGATGCACCTGGGACGTATCCTCAGTGATGTATCCCAAGGTCATCACCTGGGACGTATCCTCAGTGATGTATCCCAAGGTCATCACCTGGGACGTATCCTCAGTGATGTATCCCAAGGTCATCACCTGGGACGTATCATCAGTGATGTATCCCAAGGTCATCACCTGGGACGTATCCTCAGTGATGTATCCCAAGGTCATCACCTGGGACGTATCCTCAGTGATGTATCCCAAGGTCATCACCTGGGACGTATCCTCAGTGATGTATCCCAAGGTCATCACCTGGGACGTCTCCTCAGTGATGTATCCCAAGGTCATCACCTGGGACGTATCCTCAGTGATGTATCCCAAGGTCATCACCTGGGACGTATCCTCAGTGATGTATCCCAAGGTCATCACCTGGGACGTATCCTCAGTGATGTATCCCAAGGTCATCACCTGGGACGTATCCTCAGTGATGTATCCCAAGGTCATCACCTGGGACGTATCCTCAGTGATGTATCCCAAGGTCATCACCTGGGACGTATCCTCAGTGATGTATCCCAAGGTCATCACCTGGGACGTATCCTCAGTGATGTATCCCAAGGTCATCACCTGGGACGTATCCTCAGTGATGTATCCCAAGGTCATCACCTGGGACGTATCCTCAGTGATGTATTCCAAGGTCATCAGGGTTTCAGGTCTCCCAACACCATACCCCTCACCCAGCCGGGGTGATCAAGTCCCGACTTACGTCCCAGTAGTTACCCTTGATCAGTCCCATTAGGGAAAAACCAGGGCCACACAATCCGTTCCTCCTGAACTACTCTGCCGGGACTGAGGTACCATTCTGGATAGAAGGCAGCATGCACGACTCCATCTCGTCTCACTCACTTTAATCATTTTACCGGGTGCAAAGTCAGAAACGACATTTTAAACAGAAGAAAACCAGCACTCACGGCAATAGCTTTTAAGGCACCATTCTGGCACGTGGTAGATTAACGGCGAAAATAACTGATCTACAAGCTCACAATGCGTTGTGAGTGACGTGTTGTGAGTCTGTGGATCAGCTAACACATAATTATGCAGAGGAGGGAAAAGGAGTGGACCACCGTCCTACGGTATAGATCCCTGGTGGAAATAGCACAGCAGTTCTCAACCCTTTCTGGATCAGGGCCCAGCTTGAAAACGGGAATTTTCTGAGCATTTTTTATTTTAATGATGAATCAATCGATTGTGTTCTGGCTTAGATCAGTGCGGAACCAACATGGTATACTTTAAGTTCTTATTTGGTATCACCTTGAAAGCCCACTTTTCAAGGTTTCAATAAATAAATAAAAACTATTTAGTTTCAACTTTCAAATTATAAAACATCATTGCATAATAATGGTATGTTTCTTATGCCGATTCAAGAGGGTAAGATAACATTTAAAAAAAAAACTAATCATCAAACATCAAAACACAATAAAAAAAAGTTTCTATTACTTCTTAAGTAGAGCTTCTATGCTCTTGGGAGCAACGACATCTGGTGCCTTTGTGTGCAGTCTCGCTTTGCCAGACTGTTGCCTCCAGTCTGGAGCAACGGAAGCTCTATCATGAGTAAAATATAAAGCGGAAGTGGAGCCTCATCCCCACTTCCCTTTCATCTTTACAGTTGCGCAAATTTATCCTAATATACATAGAAATCATCTACGCTGAAATGAACATAAAAATAAGCTCTAAAAATACTTTCAAATATATTTTTGTGAATGGAAATGGCAGCTAGCTTCCTTTACTCTGATTTCAGGAGGTGTAGTTCCAGATTCTTTATAGCATTCGTTGATTGTGGAATAGTTGTCTGGCTATACACGAGACTACTTTGTGTGTGACTCACACAGGTTTGTGAGTGTCCTGTCCTCCCATTTCTTCAATTGTAGAGGCTCATGTAGGATCATTAGACTGGTCCCTTCTGTCAGCAGTCCATTGAATTCTCTTTGAGCGGCCTGCTCTCTCCTCGCCTCTTAGAGTATAGGGAAGGAATTACCGGTAGTTTGTATGTATGCCAATGATGCGGTAGCACCTTCTCTGCAGACTTTCCAGATGCTGGTTCAAGTGTTTTGGGATGCTCGTGGGCTGCGGCCCAGAGTCAGACAGGTGAAGCATATTCCCCACAGCTTGGGAATCACTGTTAATGTGTCTAAACCCTCTAGACTTAGTCTAGACTTATAGTAAAACAGGTCTGTACTCTTTCTTTTTCGTCTTCACCAAATTACTTTGCCCAAAATAGCCTATAGCAAAACCTCACAGCATGCCACAATGTGTGCGGTGCGATGTGGGATTATAGATCTGCTATTTCCCTCAGAATCTGGATGCTGGGAATCGAGTGGTTAAAAGAGAGGTTGTTTGATTGCACCGCCATCATAAGAGTTCTGCCTTTCTGGTGAATAATCAGAACCAGCTGCCTCAATTACTGAAAAGAAAAGGGGAAGCGGACCGCTGCAGGAAGTACGTCCTCCGCTGCGTTTATGGCTGCGATTGAACCAGCAACACGCTGATCTGGTCTGGAACCAGCAACACGCTGATCTGGTCTGCAGGTCACACTGATCAAAAAGCTCTCTGACCTCCACCTCCCAGATTGAACCAGCAACACGCTGATCTGGTCTGCAGGTCACACTGATCAAAAAGCTCTCTGACCTCCACCTCCCAGATTGAACCAGCAACACGCTGATCTGGTCTGCAGGTCACACTGATCAAAAAGCTCTCTGACCTCCACCTCCCAGATTGAACCAGCAACACGCTGATCTGGTCTGCAGGTCACAGTGATCAAAAAGCTCTCTGACCTCCACCTCCCAGATTGAACCAGCAACACGCTGATCTGGTCTGCAGGTCACACTGATCAAAAAGCTCTCTGACCTCCACCTCCCAGATTGAACCAGCAACACGCTGATCTGGTCTGCAGGTCACACTGATCAAAAAGCTCTCTGACCTCCACCTCCCAGATTGAACCAGCAACACGCTGATCTGGTCTGCAGGTCACACTGATCAAAAAGCTCTCTGACCTCCACCTCCCAGATTGAACCAGCAACACGCTGATCTGGTCTGCAGGTCACACTGATCAAAAAGCTCTCTGACCTCCACCTCCCAGATTGAACCAGCAACACGCTGATCTGGTCTGCAGGTCACACTGATCAAAAAGCTCTCTGACCTCCACCTCCCAGATTGAACCAGCAACACGCTGATCTGGTCTGCAGGTCACACTGATCAAAAAGCTCTCTGACCTCCACCTCCCAGATTGAACCAGCAACACGCTGATCTGGTCTGCAGGTCACACTGATCAAAAAGCTCTCTGACCTCCACCTCCCAGATTGAACCAGCAACACGCTGATCTGGTCTGCAGGTCACACTGATCAAAAAGCTCTCTGACCTCCACCTCCCAGACTCACAGTCAAGACACTCCACATTAAACACATCTAACGCACAAAGCCCCGACTGGAAAACCTTTACTGCTTCCATACCATGATGATGTTTACCTTTGAGTGGTGCAACCACTCCAAGGAACAGCAATGTCCCTATGTGACTATGTCCCCATGTTTAGAGTACCAGTAGGGGCAATAGTGGCACTGTTGTGCCAGAAACAGAGAGAGAGAGAGAGATAGTGTTGCACTGTTGCCTGCTAATTACAGAGAGAGAGAGAGAGAGAGAGAGAGAGAGAGAGAGAGAGAGGGGGGCAGGGGGAGAGGGGAGTTGCACCACTCAGTTCACACGGGTGTGATTTTTTTTTAGACCATTACAAGGCAAATGATGGAGATTTGCTCTCATCATAGCGAAGAATGCTCCTTTACGAGACTTGTTTTATAACAATGCATCTGTTTTAAGCTTGGAGCTCTGCTGGCATGGATTAGAAATGTATTAATAATATTCATCTGGAAGAGATGGAGGGAAAGAAAGTAATCACTGGTCAATATCACCAACAGCATTTTATGAGATGTGTGTGTGTGTGTGTGTGTGTGTGTGTGTGTGTGTGTGTGTGTGTGTGCGTGCGTGCGTGCGTGCGTGCGTGCGTGCGTGCGTGCGTGCGTGCGTGCGTGCGTGCGTGCGTGCGTGCGTGCGTGCGTGCGTGCGTGCGTGCGTGCGTGCGTGCGTGCGTGCTGTTCTCACATACAGTAGATGCCCAGCATGTGTGTTTTTGTAAAACATCAGAGGCAAAAAGGTCAACCCATTATGGACTCTACAGCTCTAAAACCTTCCTTAAACCATTATAGACTCTACATCTAAAACCTTCCTTAAACCATTATGGACTCTACAGCTCTAAAACCTTCCTTAAACCTTTAAGTAATATTGGAGTTTTATACTAATCAAATTCTCATTTATCCTCCTGGCCTGCTGGGTTTTGTAGGGTTGGAAACGTGTCAAACTGCAGCCAGGACAGACAACAGTGCAGGTTAAGCTACATTTTTCATTATATCAGTTACACTTACAGTATAACACTTAGGGCGACTGTGGCTCAGGAGGTAGAGCAGGTCGTCCAATGATTCATGGGTCGGCGGTTCGAATCCCGGCTCCTCCTGTCTACATGTCGAAGTGTCCTTGGGCAAGACACTGAACCCCAAATTGCTCCCGATGTGCTGGTTGGTACCTTGCATGGCTTCCGCCGCAATCGGTGTATGAATGTGTGTGTGAATTGGTGAATGTGGGCTGTCTTACTGAGACAACATGTAGTCCAGGAAGTAAGTGAGCCCAGTGTCCATGACATCAGAGACACTGAGTTCACTGCTACAAAATGTAATTATCTAAAACTAAATATTACACACATAAAGACCCCCAGGAAAGTGTTTTCTTTTTTGCAAAAAGGGTGAAGTTTCCCTTTAAATACCTGTATAGCCCTTATAACCTTATATCAGTCATAACATGTATGCATCAGTAACACTCAGACCAGTCGTAACATGTACGTAACTCGAGAACCGTTCGCCCCCACCGACTTCAAATTCCACACCCCCACAGGGAGTGCAGTGCCCGGTATCGAGTCGGTCGGACCCACGGTTCTCCAGAACCACCACAAAAGGCTCTGCTCAGGCTCTGCCAGTGGGCCTAATCAGCCTATAAATCCCCTCACCCGTGCAATTCCCAGCCTCTGCCTCAGCCAATTGATTGCCACGGCAACCCCACACCTGCAAATTGATTACTTAACCAGTACACTTTTCACAGTCAGTTTGCACTCTTCAGGCACACAGAAAGATGGCAGACAGACAGACACAGAGATCTCCATATACAGTATGGGCACAAAAGGGACACAGACAGATGGTTAAAACAGGTGCTATGGCAAGTTGACAACGCGGGTATTATTAGGTTCCCAAGTTGCATCGTTCTCAAGTAGGCCGGTGGCCGACGGGCACGTACAGGTCTAGTTTCTACAGTAGGCCGGTGGCCGACGGGCACGTACAGGTCTAGTTTCTATAGTAGGCCGGTGGCCGACAGGCACGTACAGGTCTAGTTTCTACAGTAGGCCGGTGGCCGACGGGCACGTACAGGTCTAGTTTCTATAGTAGGCCGGTGGCCGACGGGCACGTACAGGTCTAGTTTCTACAGTAGGCCGGTGGCCGACAGACACGTACAGGTCTAGTTTCTACAGTAGGCCGGTGGCCGACGGGCACGTACAGGTCTAGTTTCTATAGTAGGCCGGTGGCCGACAGGCACGCACAGGTCTAGTTTCTATAGTAGGCCGGTGGCCGACGGGCACGTACAGGTCTAGTTTCTATAGTAGGCCGGTGGCCGACGGGCACGTACAGGTCTAGTTTCTATAGTAGGCCGGTGGCCGACGGGCACATACAGGTCTAGTTTCTATAGTAGGCCGGTGGCCGACGGGCACATACAGGTCTAGTTTCTACAGTAGGCCGGTGGCCGACGGGCACATACAGGTCTAGTTTCTATAGTAGGCCGGTGGCCGACGGGCACATACAGGTCTAGTTTCTACAGTAGGCCGGTGGCCGACGGGCACGTACAGGTCTAGTTTCTATAGTAGGCCGGTGGCCGACGGGCACGTACAGGTCTAGTTTCTATAGTAGGCCGGTGGCCGACGGGCACGTTCAGGTCTAGTTTCTATAGTAGGCCGGTGGCCGACGGGCACATACAGGTCTAGTTTCTATAGTTGGCCGGTGGCCGACGGGCACGTACAGGGGAAATGAAACATGTTTCATTGTGTAATTTAAGACTGTATGACTCTGTAGAAGTCAAACGGAGGGGAAATGAAACATCCTACAGTTCCACAAAGGTCATCGCAGCCTCCCTCTGTGATAACATATTAGCTCGGAGCCCTGAGGTAAGTCACTCTTTATTAAAACACAGCTCTTGCTCTGCGAGAGACGACCAGTGTCGGTGCATATATTTATAAATACACTTACTGTATTACATCAGATGATCATGGAGGCCTGGAGGCCTGGAGGCAGGAGAAAAACCCACTATCCACTCATTAAAACTACAGGACACTGTGATAATATCTAGGATGAAGAAATAATAGCTCTTTCACTAGTAAGAAACCACACCACTGTTCAAGATTAGGAGTATTTATTTGCACAAGTGAGATGTGGGTGTAGTCTCGGGAGCGTGGCGACCGACCTGCTCTGCCCGGGAGCGGTCGGTCGCCTCTGCTCGGACGCTGCCCCCCCCCCGGGGGCTCCTAGGAGAAGGAGAGAGAGATAAGTGTTAGCAGGGCAATGCTGAGGATGGAGGGGGTTAGTTGGGGAGGAGGGGGGGAAATTTGACAGCGCGAGGCGGTATCAAACAGGTAAGTAATGATATGAGGTGTGTATTTATGCTGTGGGGAATATTACATGATTGGCTGTGCGGCCGTGGGGACGCAGGTGAACTTGACGAGGAGATAGGGGATGGGAGTGATGAGGTTGAGCAGTGGGTGGTATCTACTCCTGAATCTACGTTGAACACAACTACATTATAACATTTTACAGATTCAAGACACTTTTATTGCCATGCAGCCAGGCTGGGTGGGTGGTATTTGTTTTGGGTACAGCACAGTACAGCGTTAGCTCTGAGTACAACTTTGAGTACAACTTTAGACAGAACAATAATCCACCCATACCATCCATCACTCACTACAATACAAGAAGAAATATACTGATCAATCACCCAAACTTACAGTGTAACCTAAAGCACACACTATTTATTTTCTCCCAAATTATATATTATTCTATTGTGGCGAAAGCCGCATAATTCTCAGTACAGCAAATGTCAGTAAATGCATTGATAGCTAAAAGAAAATGTACTTCGTAATTTGTACTTGTATTTGTACTTTTGGAAACACCTACTCCAGTAGCCTGGCTTGGCGGGGGATTCACCGAAGAGGTGGGAATCTACACTGAATCCGCTATGAGGCTGGCCAAGCCAAGGCTACTACTCAAGGCTAAATACTCGTACTGGGGTTGAGTACTTTGTCTACCACTGTCTTTTAGCTGGCTTGGAACCTTCACAGAGGTAATACCAAAAGGTACCAGACTATACAAAACCTTTGCCTTAATGGAAAACCAAAAAACCTTGAGTAGATTTGAGCCAGTAGGTAGCGTGCAAAACGTCTCTTCTCTTCGCCACATCTGCTTCTTCATAGTTTGCTGTCAGTCCTTTAGAATTGATGCTTCTCTACATGCATAGAGTATTGATGCTTCTCTACATGCATAGAGTATTGATGCTTCTCTACATGCATAGAGTATTGATGCATAGAGTATTGATGCTTCTCTACATGCATAGAGTATTGTTGCTCCGTGGAAATGTCCCTGTTTTAACCGATTTTACATCCATTACTCAACTCATTTGTTTTGGACAATTGTACAATATGTTCCCTTCATGCACGCCACACACACTGTATAGTGTCATGAACACTGGAAAAAATATATAATAAGATAAGAGTCCCCTCTCCCCTATATGAGTGTGACACGTGAGGCCCTATTACTTCATAACTATAAGGGGCACAAGGGCACACAAGGTGAACATTTTTCTCTCTGCAAATTAAAAAGATAAGACCTTGTCTCCGACCTAAGGACGGAGACAAATTCCTTTAATATCCTTCGGACACCTCAACCTTGTACTCCTCCGAGAGATATTGTTCCATCAAATTGGATTATGGGTCTCTGGCTCGCAGACACATGGAATTACTTATGTAGCAACCATGGGGTCACCAGAGGTCTTTGAACATACTGTACTATAAGTGCAAAGCATACATACAGACAACTATGCATGCGGTATATTATTCATCACATTATGTTCCTGTGGGGGAGAGAGGGAGGGGAGCGCCAAAATGATTGAGAGGGTCGTAAGCTTGCATAATCGCATTGATTGGTCAGCTGTCTTATCTTCCCTATAGGGATTATGTGGCAGCTGACCAGTCAGTCAGGGCAGCTGATGTTCCACTGCTGGCCGATGAACTCTGAGCACCATGAGGGACATGAGGCTACTTAACCACTTAGAGCCTATAGCTGACCGCGATTCCCCAAAGCTCTATAGGCCAACTAGGTGTTGTGAAATATATAGCGTTCAGTTCAGTCAGACAACTCACGAATAGATGTAACCAATATTTATTATAGAATGAGAATACAAGAGTGCATATGATATCTGACTTGCAGGGCCGGATCTACCATATGGGCACTTTGGGCACGTGCCCAGGGGCCCTTGGGCACCAGGGGCCCCTCCACAGAAAATTTCCCTGCTAATCCGAATGAAATAAATGGTGTCTAAAAAGATTAGTGTTTTATTGTTGGTGAGAAGGGCAGCTAAAAAGTGCAATTGTGTGTAAAGCAGCAACAATGCGCTAGATTGGCTGTCACTCTGGGGGGGTAGGCGACCGGAAATAGGCCAATATAACGGCATAAAACTGCCCCAAAACGGCTCCAAAACAGCAAAAATGTTGTGCGCGCGTGAAGGGGGGGGGGGCTTCGAGCTTCAGTGCCCAGGGGCCCTCAGAGGTGTTAATCCGGCCCTGCTGACTTGGCGTTCGGCTCTGCTGCATTTTCTCCCTGCTCGGCGCGATTAAACACCATCGTAAAACATTAAAGGAGAATTCCATGCTAGAAGGCTTTCTTACCTTTCTTTGTAGTTGTTACGTCCCCACCAAAGAGGTCCAGGTGTTTTTTTGTGCAAAAACTCCTTATTGGCTATTTCCCCTACCATAAGCCCTCAATGAATTGCATTGAATTGAATGGGAATTGAATGGGGCTATGGGGTGTTGTGCTAATTCGCTTATTTCCATCGAAATAGATAAAAAGATATATACAAAAAAATTATAATTTTGAGCGATGGAAATAAGCGAATAAAATAGTCACAATGCGATCAGTCTTTTGAGCAGAATGTTGGCCCCCAGAATATGTGAGTTTAAGGAACTACCCATTTCAAACATGGACGAAACCTATTGAATTCACAGATTCTCTAGTTACCTTCATCATGTCAAAGCTCAACATTGTGTGTATGTGTGTGTGTGTGTGTGTGTGTGTGTGTGTGTGTGTGTGTGTGTGTGTGTGTGCGTGTGCGTGTGCGTGTGTGTGCGTGTGCGTGCGTGCGTGCAGTGTGCGTGTGTGTTTGTGTCAACCCATCAGTATGTCATATACTTTGAGTCATATGAGAAACATATTGAGTAAACATGTGATTATTATGTTTATCAATCAAACCAGTGCTCTTCAACACACATCTGTAATTCAAACTCAGAACATGCTTCATGGAAACATCTTGGATCAAACACTAAAGAGTAAACGCTGTACTGCACTTAAAATCCAATTTCTTAGGATCTAGCTAAGAATCATTTAGACATTCCACAATGATAATGTGGTCAGGAGCATCTGAACCAGGCTCCCAGGGTGAGTATAGAATGGAGGATGTTTAAACTGTAATTCAGCTCTGACACACAGGACAAAAAAAGTAGACCGGGACCAACCTCTCGAAAAACAAGTTTTGTCTTGGCCACAAGAATGCAAGTGAACAGTGTGTTTTCAATTATATGAAACCAGCCCCGACCATCGGCCTGCTTCATTTGGCTGCCAATCTCGGAGCCAGCATGACGCTTCTTCACAATAAATCACAGCGTTTGTCATTTTAATGCCTAAGCAATTTCCAAAGAGTTAATTTTGGAAATAAAACATGACCTTGGTCCTCCACGGAGAGTCGGAGAGAGCCAGTGAGACATGTTGCTATTTGTATGGATTACTGGATGTTCACACAAACATATCGGGCTCCATTTCCATCACCGCTAAAACCTTATCCCTAAACCAAAACGGCCAGTTTACAAGGTCACAACGTGTCAATGTATATTGGATAGTGTTGGCTAGTGCTAAATGTTTTTCAAAATAGTAAAAAAAAAAAAAAGGCAAAGAAGTTTAGGGATAAGGGGTTTAGCGGTGACGAAAATGGAGCCCAGAGGCTGTCTCCTCAGAAGCGACAGTTCATTAAAATAAAAATAAAATATAAACAGACAAACAGGCCACAAGCAAGAGAGCCTCATTTAAATAATACATCTCCTTACGTCTAAACTAATCCTGTCACCTTCTATCATGTCACCTTGTTTAGCTCCCCCTAGAGACGAGGAGCAACAGAGGACTCTGTGTTGCACTAAAATACAACATTACCCACAAAATATGTGCGAAACAATGGGGCATAATGACATGCACTCATGAGAATAAAGATGGTGTTTGCTTAGTGACAAAAACAATAAGGGATTCATAAAAGGTCTCAGGCTTGCGGTGCAACCAGCCTCCCAAAAGACCCATCACCCAGCAAATCTTTCCCAGGCTCGATCTCCCTGTGCCAGACATGGTCTCTACTTAATTATTTCACATACTGTGGCTGTCTGTCAGGCAGAAACCTTGTATGTCCAAAACCGCTACTTTTCAGGATATCGAAAGAAAAACCCTGAATGTGTTCATTTTTTATGATCCACTGTACTACCTCTTGTTAACCCATTTAGACTTGAGGACGATTCTACAAATGCCTTCTAAAACCTTTATGTTTAATTGTTTGTCAGTCGTTCTCAAACATTTTCATGTCAAGGACCCCCAAAAATAATATGTAAATGGCCGCCAACCCCCATCTGAAAATATGTTGTTCCAGGGACCCCCCAGAAGCAAAGATTTGAGTTAAAAACTATAATATATATTAAAAGATTTGCGCCACATTTTTTACGATTTTTCACAAAATAGCAGACCTACAAGCTCGTAGTGTGGCACTCGGTGCCGCGCTACGAGCTTGTAGATCTGCTATTTTTCCAATAGCTAAAGTATAACATAACGCTTAAAACACCAAAAGGGGTTCCCGCCCAGAATGGCTTAATGCTGTTACTTTTCATTGGTTAAACTACAACGAGGAACCGCCCTACTTGAGGAATGATGCAAGTCGGGAACGATGAAAGTTGGAAATGCTTTTCCCTTTTATGCCCTTATGGAGATTTCTGAATATGTCCGTCTGTGGCCCTTATAGCCTACTGTATGGAGTTCTGTGATTGCGAACGCAGTGATTGCGAACGCAGTGAGCACTAACTATGATACCTAGCAGAACATGTCTGTCTGTCTGTCTGTGTGTCACGCTGTAACACCACCCACCCGCCACCAGAGGGCGCAGCTGTATCACACACAAAACACACACACACACACAAAAAACTTAAAGAAAAAACTTTTAAAAACAAACTTAAAGAAAAAATAAAAAAATTAAAAACGCGCACGCATGCACGCACACATACACACACTAAAAAAGAACGTAAAAAAATACTTAACTTAAAAATACTTAACGTAAAAATAAAATCTAAAAAAAAACACTTAATTTTTTTTTTAAACCTTAAAAAAAGTACGTAATTTATTCTAATTGTTGTTATTGCAATTTACGAGCTGCGTTCGCTTCCCGCGTTTGCGCGTCTTACTTGTTTTAGATAGATGGATAGATGGATAGATAGATCTTTATTGTCATTGCTTGCACGAAACAACGGAATTCAGTTCAGAGCTTCACCACTGGGGCATACAAATAAATAACCATACTGTGTACACATTTACAATAACCCAAAGTGCAATAGTAGTGCTGGTGCTGATGTAAAAGTGCAAAGTCCAAAGTTCAATGCCAAGATCAAGTCCATTTTCAGTACCGAACCAACTTCCCACTTGCCGATCTCACCCTTGGGTCCTGGCCAATACACACACACACACACACACACACACACACACACACACACACACACACACACACACACACA
>NC_136810.1:3900485-3905485 GCF_951216825.1 Electrona antarctica | reverse complement strand
CAGGCCTCCATCGGCCAGTGTAGTGCCCCTGTAAAAGGAGCAATGTGTGAATACAGAAATCACACAACGCTGTGTCTCTCTTCAAACACAAGCGATACTTTATCTCAATTTTCAGCAATAATCAAACCCGTACAATTACAAATAGATTCTCTCATCATCTTACAATAATAGCAGTGTGTCATTATGTCACGAGCACTACTCATGTGACCTTTAACCCTGACTCATCACAAAAATGACAGTCTCAGTATATATGCACAATAGGTTGCTCCCATGAAGTCAGATACAAGGCTGCTGCAACCCCCCCTCAACCACATTACAACCTGTGCTGGCAGACTTTGATGTGTTGTCAGGCCTCCATCGGCCAGCACATGCACAGCATATATATACTATAATGCCAATAAAGATTCCAGCAGAGCACAAAGTGTGCTATAGAGCCTGCAGCCAGTGAGGCTGCATGTGGGAGATGGAGTGGTTTCTCTGCCATGGATATCCACACACAGCGCAGTGGGACACAGAATGCTCTCCCATGCACACACACACACACACACACACACACACACACACACACACACACACACACACACACACACACACACACACACACACACACACACACACACACACACACACACACACACACACACACACACACACACACACACACACACACACACACACACACACACACACACACACACACACACACACAGCGCAGCGGGAAAGTGAATGCTCTCCCATGCACACACACAGAGACACATTCCAGGACCTCGCACGCATCGCTATGGAAACCATCAATCTTTATTCTCTGGGTTTTTCTGTTGAGTGTTGTGTTTTGATTTCTTCTCACACAGGACTAGGAGAAGGGCAGATTATATTGTACACACATAGCTAGTTGCAACTGTTTTTTTTTTTGAGTGGTGCAACCACTCCAAGGAACAGCAATGTCTGGGACATTATGGCCCTCATTTATCAACCGTGCGTACGCCAAAATATGGGTGTACGCCGAAATTACCGCAATTTTCGGCATTTACCATTTGCGCCAACGTTTGATTTTGAACTTGAGCCAAGACAAAAACCACGTCTGGTCGGGAGCTGTCGTACGCTTTGTCCTCACCTGTTTTTCTGTCGTAGAACAGCGGAGCAGCATTGTTTGACCAGCTGAGAGGCTGTCACAGGCATCTAAACATATGTATTCACTCCTAAAATGTTTATATAAAACTGTATAGGTATATATGGGCTAAATACATATAAGATGTGTCTTTGTGTCATATGAAATTAGTAGGAGATTTCCAACTTTACAAGTAATTAAAATCGCGCAATTAAAAACAATGTTTTGCCAATGTTGCAAGCCATTTAAACAGTGTTTTGCATGAGCGCATACATGCGAGGATTTGGGCTGTCTGTGCTGAAATATTTCCATGACGGGACGTTGGAGAGTAGGCTACTATAGGCTAGTGCAGCTGCGGAGAGTCCCAACGTGGGTAGCCTACTGTAGCCTAATCTACAGCAGGCCAATGTCTTTCTGGAGTTACTGTATGTGCAATCTCCTCCTCATTTAATAAACCTGACGCGTCGCTCGAATGCCAAATGTACCGTGCCAGCGCAAGTGGGAACAGCATCGGAGATAGGTAGGCTACAGCCAGCCCACCACCACCAGTGCCCAGCCACTGCAGCGACTGCGAGGCAATCTAAATACTGTCGAATGTGCGGTGCATGGTCAGTTGGTCACGGTCACGGACGGACCACAGTGATAGAGAGAGACAGACAGACAGGACAGGAGGAGCACCTATGCAAAACAGCAGCGTGTGTGTGCCTATTTGTTATTTAATTCATGGTTCACAGGTTCAGGTTTTCGTTCACTAATATATCTTGTTGTATATTAAATTAAAAAGACTTTAATAATTTAATATACAACTAACAACACACAGTGACAGTTGCTTGCAAATTGCGATATGTGCGTGCGTGCGTGCGGGGGGGGGGGGGGGGTGAGGCAGGCAGCAAGGGAAGCGAAGCGAGAGGAGAAACAGACAGGGTAGGCCTTTATACAGCTTTATTTAATTCATGCAGGTTTATTTATTTAAGATACAACAAGTTGCAAGTTGCCTTAGTTGCGTGTGCGTGCGTCTGTGTATGAGAGAGGGGGCAGCGAGGGAACCTTTTTTTTCTTCCTGTAACCATGGTTTCCAGGTCGTATGGCAGTTGTTCATGTCGCAAAAACGAGGGCGAGGCTTGATTTCATAGGGCGTGCCAGATAGATTTCAGCCGTCACATTTATAAACGTCCGAACGAAATTAAGGAAGAAACAGCTGTCTGCGATCACTTTGTAAATGCCGACCCGACGTGGGTGTACTACGAATCCTACACTCGAATTTGGGGCAGATTTTACACTCGATTGATAAATGAGGGCCAAAGTCACTATGTTTAGAGTACCAGTAGGGGCAAAAGTGGTGCTGTTGTGCCAGAAACAGAGAGAGAGAGATAGTGTTGCACTGTTGCCTGCTAATTACAGAGAGAGAGAGAGAGAGAGAGAGAGAGAGAGAGAGAGAGAGAGAGAGAGAGAGAGAGAGAGGCAGGGGGAGAAGGGAGAGGGGAGTTGCACCACTCAGTTCATACGGGTGTGATTTTTATCTTGTGAATGAATTGCAAGCCTCCGTGGCTGCACATGTGAATGTAAATGAGTTATGCGAAATAGGTCTCTGTATCGTTTAGCCGATCTATGCATTTAAAATTATTATTATTTCCAGGTTGTGATTTGGCAAATTGAGTCACACGTATGTAGTCATGTAGTCATCTTAATTTGTTCACAATTTAGGCATTTAGCAAATGCTCAGAGTGACTTATTAACAAGTGTGAGATCAATAAGCATGAACCCAGTCAACAAGCTACAAGGTAAATAGTTATATTAGTTATTTTAGTAGAGTGCAAAGACAACAATGTGGTGTCAAAGAAACTAGGGTACAAATAAACCTTTGCCTAACAACATGCTATCTATATATTCTTAACAGATGAAATAACAAAAAAATATTTTCGGATTAGATCGTCCTGTTGTTAAACACGAAGATGGTTCAATTAATCCAGTTTCATTTACAGTCCAGTGTTTAGGACTGTAAGTGTAGACCTGAAGAGTGAGACCCACAGATGACCAGACCCACCGACATGAAGAGTAAGACCCACAGATGACCAGACCCACCGACAGGAGACAGGAGAGTGAGACCCACAGATGACCAGACCCACCGACAGGAGGACAATCATACTCACAGATGACCAGACCCACCGACAGGAGACAGGAGAGTGAGACCCACAGATGACCAGACCCACCGACAGGAGGACAATCATACTCACTAGACCCACAGATGACCAGACCCACCGACAGGAGGACAATCATACTCACAGATGACCAGACCCACCGACAGGAGGACAATCAGACCCACAGATGACCAGACCCACCGACAGGAGGACAATCATACTCACAGATGACCAGACCCACCGACAGGAGGACAATCAGACCCACAGATGACCAGACCCACCGACAGGAGGACAATCATACTCACAGATGACCAGACCCACCGACAGGAGGACAGATGACCAGACCCACCGACAGGAGGACAATCATACTCACAGATGACCAGACCCACCGACAGGAGGACATCATACTCACAGATGACCAGACCCACCGACAGGAGGACAGATGACCAGACCCACCGACAGGAGGACATCATACTCACAGATGACCAGACCCACCGACAGGAGGACAGATGACCAGACCCACCGACAGGAGGACATCATACTCACTTCCAGTGATCGCTGGTGATGATTAATGTGTTCAAAATGGGGGTTTTCTTTTCTGGGCAACGTTAATGAGGTTTACCGTTCGCTGCACCCCAGAGGTATTGTGGTCTCCCGTAGAGCCTGAGATACTCTCTATAATTCTTTGAGGAAAAATATGACCATTAAAATCTTATGAGACGTACTGTACTGTATGGATGGTTACAGTAGCAATGCTTCTTCTGGGTAGCACTATCAACCATCAACCACAAGACAACAAATGTTATTCCCGATGCAGTGCACATTCACCACTCATACTTTGACAAATGAATGTTTTAAGCCAGGGAACGCTGCTGCTGAATGCTAAGATGTTCTGTTTTCTCGGATAATAATCAGTGATATTTCTGTGGCGACTCAACTGGCAATGAGACGTTTCTGCTTCCTCCATATATGTGTCATGAGTCATGTATTTGGATCTGGTTACAGCTGTCCCCTGTCCCCTTGTCTCTGAATAAACAGCCTGGATCAGGACCAAATCAGCCCAAACGGGGTCACATTGAATCAACAGAGGCAGAACAACAAGGCTGGGATGGTGATATTATGTGAGCAGCAGTGATTGGTCAGTAGGGACTCGGGAGTGGAAGTCCAGAATGAGCTCATTATGCTGTCTTGACCTGTAGGGTCAGCAACAGGAAGGAAGCCGGACACTGCAGCACCAAAATGGAACTGAATCCTTGTTCCCCCTTTAAATGGAATGACTGTGTTTGGCTGCTGGGAAAAAAAGAAGGAATTGTATTTTGTGGATGCATGGCACTTATATTTAAAGGCTGTTGAACTGCTTTGTACAGAAGGCGTCATATAAGTCCATCTTTATTTGTTAATTCTGAGCCTCATGTGATCAATGAACAGGGGGGTAATTTGGATTTAATTCACTGTGTGGTGAAACACAGTGAATAATAATAATTATTACATTCACCTAATCGTGGCAGCATTGTTACATTAATATTGGTGACCTATCAATTTCTGTTGTGCAAGGAAAGTTCTGTCAAGAACAATATAACAAATATACAGCAACATCCCCTAATAGCCGCGCTATGAGCTTGTAGTTCTGCTATTTTTGAAAAATCGTGAAAATGTAGCACAAGTCTTTGAACATATTCTTTCAGAGCGAACGTTTTTAACTCAAATCTTTGCTTCTGGGAGGTCCCTGGAACAACATATTTTCAGATGGGGGT
>NC_136810.1:3875485-3895485 GCF_951216825.1 Electrona antarctica | reverse complement strand
CTTGTGTCAACAACTGACCCTCAACACAAAAAACTAATTATGTCAAAATGTTTTTTGGATAAAAACAAATCTGGTATCAATGTCTTAACTGCTGTGGAAACGTTCACACTAAAACTGGAACATTGTGATGTCATCATTGTATAATATGTCAGTCGATATCCACACTGATAACCTATTTTACAGAACGTTGACCTTTTCCGCTGGTTATCGACTTCAGAAGGCGATTGTTATCACAAAGCCAACCAAGAGGCTAGAGATCATCCTGGCCTTGTTGTTACACACCAACCCAGCTAGCGTTCGCCCCTATTCTGAGGCAAACAGCAGATCTATAAGCTCACAATTGTGGTGACGTGTTGCGAGACATTGCGACCTTTGACTTAACTGCTTTAATGAGGTTTGAGAATTGTATTGTTCTCCAAACCGAGATGTATACAAAAGTCCTTCATCTGTTTTGTTCGAGAGATGGATCGGGTTCTTGCACACATCAATTCGATCTTTATTTCAGATGCAAGGTCCGTATCACCTCCTATTATTATTGTTACTAGACCTGTACGTGCCCGTCGGCTACCGGCCTACTTGAGAACGATGCAACTTGGGAAACTAATAATACCCGTTGTCAACTTGTCACAGCACCCGTTTTAATGTGTCCCACATGGAGATCTCTGTATCTGCCTGTGTGTGAAGATGAAGAGGGCAAACTGACTGACTGTGGTTAAGTAGGCTAATCAATTGTCAGGTGTGGGGTTGCCATGGCAATGAATTGGCTGAGGCAGAGGCTGGAAATTGCACAGGTGAGGGGATTTAGGCTGATTAGGCCCACTCATGGCGCAGAGCCTGACCAGAGCCTTTTGTGGTGGTTCTGGAGAACCGTGGGTCCGACCGACTCGAGTCCAGGCACTGTACTCCCTGCGGGAGTGTGGAACGCATGTGTCGAATGTGAAGTCGGTGGAGCGAACGGTTCTCGAGTTACGTGCATTACAACCGCACACACGCGCAGACACGCACGCACGCAGAGACGTGGCGCATTTATAGTAGGATATTTTCCATGTCCGTGCAAGCGTCCATGGACAGGTACAATGTGGTTGTGATACAAGGGTCCATGGACAGGTACAATGTGGTTGTGATACAAGGGTCCATGGACAGGTACAATGTGGTTGTGATACAAGGGTCCATGGACAGGTACAATGTGGTTGTGATACAAGGGTCCATGGACAGGTACAATGTGGTTGTGATACAAGGGTCCATGGACAGGTACAATGTGGTTGTGATACAAGGGTCCATGGACAGGTACAATGTGGTTGTGATACAAGGGTCCATGGACAGGTACAATGTGGTTGTGATACAAGGGTCCATGGACAGGTACAATGTGGTTGTGATACAAGGGTCCATGGACAGGTACAATGTGGTTGTGATACAAGGGTCCATGGACAGGTACAATGTGGTTGTGATACAAGGGTCCATGGACAGGTACAATGTGGTTGTGATACAAGCGTCCATGGACAGGTACAATGTGGTTGTGATACAAGGGTCCATGGACAGGTACAATGTGGTTGTGATACAAGCGTCCATGGACAGGTACAATGTGGTTGTGATACAAGGGTCCATGGACAGGTACAATGTGGTTGTGATACAAGGGTCCATGGACAGGTACAATGTGGTTGTGATACAAGGGTCCATGGACAGGTACAATGTGGTTGTGATACAAGGGTCCATGGACAGGTACAATGTGGTTGTGATACAAGGGTCCATGGACAGGTACAATGTGGTTGTGATACAAGGGTCCATGGACAGGTACAATGTGGTTGTGATACAAGCGTCCATGGACAGGTACAATGTGGTTGTGATACAAGGGTCCATGGACAGGTACAATGTGGTTGTGATACAAGCGTCCATGGACAGGTACAATGTGGTTGTGATACAAGCGTCCATGGACAGGTACAATGTGGTTGTGATACAAGGGTCCATGGACAGGTACAATGTGGTTGTGATACAAGGGTCCATGGACAGGTACAATGTGGTTGTGATACAAGGGTCCATGGACAGGTACAATGTGGTTGTGATACAAGGGTCCATGGACAGGTACAATGTGGTTGTGATACAAGGGTCCATGGACAGGTACAATGTGGTTGTGATACAAGCGTCCATGGACAGGTACAATGTGGTTGTGATACAAGGGTCCATGGACAGGTACAATGTGGTTGTGATACAAGCGTCCATGGACAGGTACAATGTGGTTGTGATACAAGGGTCCATGGACAGGTACAATGTGGTTGTGATACAAGGGTCCATGGACAGGTACAATGTGGTTGTGATACAAGGGTCCATGGACAGGTACAATGTGGTTGTGATACAAGGGTCCATGGACAGGTACAATGTGGTTGTGATACAAGGGTCCATGGACAGGTACAATGTGGTTGTGATACAAGGGTCCATGGACAGGTACAATGTGGTTGTGATACAAGCGTCCATGGACAGGTACAATGTGGTTGTGATACAAGGGTCCATGGACAGGTACAATGTGGTTGTGATACAAGGGTCCATGGACAGGTACAATGTGGTTGTGATACAAGCGTCCATGGACAGGTACAATGTGGTTGTGATACAAGGGTCCATGGACAGGTACAATGTGGTTGTGATACAAGGGTCCATGGACAGGTACAATGTGGTTGTGATACAAGGGTCCATGGACAGGTACAATGTGGTTGTGATACAAGCGTCCATGGACAGGTACAATGTGGTTGTGATACAAGCGTCCATGGACAGGTACAATGTGGTTGTGATACAAGGGTCCATGGACAGGTACAATGTGGTTGTGATACAAGGGTCCATGGACAGGTACAATGTGGTTGTGATACAAGGGTCCATGGACAGGTACAATGTGGTTGTGATACAAGCGTCCATGGACAGGTACAATGTGGTTGTGATACAAGGGTCCATGGACAGGTACAATGTGGTTGTGATACAAGGGTCCGTGGACAGGTACAATGTGGTTGTGATACAAGGGTCCATGGACAGGTACAATGTGGTTGTGATACAAGGGTCCATGGACAGGTACAATGTGGTTGTGATACTCGACTGGTCGCATGGCCTTTTCTTTTAGGGCCCCCACCCTATGGAACGCTCTGCCCCTGGAAATCAGGCTCGCTGAGTCAGTTCCACATTTCAAATCTCTACTTAAAAGTCCTTTTTATAGACTAACTTTTAATTCTAATTTCTCCTGATTGTGTTCTGTTGATTGTTTACTCTGCCTTAGCTTCCTGTTTCTACTATTCTGTACGGAATTGATTGCCTGTATTATTATTATTTGCTTTGCATTGATTTTGTGTTTTTGTTCTTGTTTTTTTTCTTTTTCTGCTGTGTGCTGTTTACTTTTGCTGTTTCCTTTTGTAAAGCACTTTGTAACGTTGTTTTGAAAGGTGCTATAGAAATAAAGCTTTATTATTATTATTATTATTTATACACTACTACAGTTGGTGTGGGCACAGACATGCACTCATTCAAGAGCTCCATGATGCATATAATCCTTCACTTGTTATTCCAGACGTTCTGCCGGATTTTTGTGAAGAGGCCTACTGTCCTACTTATCTCTACCTTGCGTCAATTATTTCCGTGCATTCCTGCTAGCTGTTCTCGAAAGATCTCAGATGCTAATCATTTCCTTCAGCAAAGCTTTGAGAATTAAGTCTGTTCTGTTTTGTATTCCGTTTAAAAAACATGCCATTGGACATCACTTCCATTTCAAATCCTTTATTGTCACATAATATAATACAGCTGGTAAGCAACGGAACTGCTGTAAACCTGTCCTCAAACGGAGCCTATATTTGTATTTTCTAGCACATGTGCAGTTGCACGCGGGCACAAAATCTGGGATGCACGTGGATATCCCTGCGGACATGGGATGGTGACAAAGTTTACCTCATATGACTCGGCTCTGCAGACGCGACAAGTACAATTTGGCCTTTACGCCCACACTTGAATACATTTCACACATGTGTGCAAAGTCATTACACACAAAGTGCAACTTATTCAAAGCCTTTTTTATCAGACTGTGGAGGGGTGCTTCCCCAGGACTTTGAAAGTCGTTATGGAACCAAGTTCTTGTTAGCCACAAGATGGAGTTTGAACCGGAGCGGACGGCGTGGCTGGCTGAGGTGTCACCGTAGCAGCGCACCATGCTGCTCCCACACGCATTCATGAGGGGAGTGATTGGCTGGGCTGTTCTCTGTGTTGCATATCCTCATCATCTTTGCCAAGTTACATAGTATACACTCATGCAGTGTTCCACATGTGGGCGCACGCTGGCCTAGTGGTCCAGGCACATGCCACATATAGGCTTTGGCCTGACAGCGCGTCGCGTGTTTGAGTCCCGCTCATGACGACCTTTGCTGCATGTCTCTCCCCTTCTCTCTCTCCCTCTTCCCTGTCTATCTTCACTTGTAACTATCAATAAAAGGAAAAAACGAATCTTAAAAAAAAAAAAAAAAAAAACTCATGCATATGACATTACACTCACACGCACGCACTTACGCACGCACGCACGCACACACACACACACACACACACACACACACACACACACACACACACACACACACCCCATCAACATCAGCTGCTGGGAGAGAGGCCAGCTAGCCAGGCTGTGGAGAGCAAACAGCTGCTCTATCGTATCATCTTTCAGTCCCACAGTGAAAGAGTAGCTCTCCGGACCTGCTAATGTCCATGTAGATACAGGCAACTGAATGCCGAGGCTACCTGCAGAATGTTAACTGATCTGGACGTACAAAGAGCTCATACAGGCCAGAACACCTCATAATCTCTTAATGCTTAATAATGCTGCGTTCACACAGGCAGATGCAAAGATACAGTCTACCATTACATTTCTATGGAAGCCATGCAGCGACATGAAGCTACAATGCAAATACAAAGACACATGCAAATCTACAAATTTAAGTTGAGCTATAGGTTCAACTTCCAGATGCAAAGATACAAAGCTACAATAGCTGCAATAACACAGCGAACCGCAAACCAATCAAATTGGGGGTTTTTTGTGCTTCAACCCGGAGCCTACCAGAGCAGATCCGACTGAGTGGCTAGGCTAGCAGTTTGCATGGGACATTTGCGGCCGTAGTGGCTAAATCTGGCATTAAAGAATTCTCAATTTCGATCGAATATCTTACAATGAAATTGGGTTGAGATGTTTTTTTAAGGGCAACTGTTGTATAATTGGCACTTCAGTGAGCTTGTGGAACTTGGCTTCCTCCGACACGATTGATAACGCCAACGATCGAGTGAGCAACGCAGATACAAAGCGACAGATTATGCTGTGCATTTTTTTATCTTTTGCATCTGCTCGTGTGAACATACCAACGCGTTTGGCATTAATGCTACCGATCTAAAATGAGATCCATACTTGCTCTAGAAAACAATGTTCCCATCGCGCTCACCGGATAATCAGACAAGACCTCCGAACATCGTGGATCTGTTCGACACCACGGACAGCGCTTTAGTTTCAGAGGAAAAAGCCTACAAAGACACGGCCTAAAACAGAAGCCAGTGTGGTTCAGTGAAAACAAACGGTGGGGAGTTTATTTTCAACATGACATTTCTTAGTAACAAAACAAATACAAAGAAACAAATCAGGTTCATCTAAAACTGCATGACATTATTGGATCTGTGATGGTTTGAATCATCATGTTGTCATTGTTTAGGTATAATTCAAAACAACAGATATCTGCTCTGCTCTTTCTTACGGGTTGTCCACAAATTGTTCACCACTGCACTGTCATCGTTATGGTTTTTGTGGTATGGTTTCCATTTTAAAAACAATATATTTATATAAATTAGTTCTAGTTCTACTTGTAGTTCTAGTGCTTGGAGTGGACGGGCCATTACTTCTTGGGTTTCATCACCATGCTTGTGGTGGGAATGCAATTTGATCCAATCAGGAGAGAGAACTCATGCAGGATGCAAAGCTAAACAAGTGAAATTGGAAGTGATTACAAGAATGTGAAGACAAAACGGGAACTGGAACACACACAAAAAACTGATAAATGGGTTCATGGGTGAGTGGATGAGATTGCTACACCCACCTGGAAAATGATGTTATGTTTACTGAAGAGAGATATGAGGAGACTATAGCTGCTACAATCAATCTTAGCAATGATTATCTGAATATTAGCTTTTAGAATTGTTTTCCCTGCTGTTTTAACCCATTTAGACCTGAGGACGATTCTACAAATACCTTCTAAATCATGACAGTTTTCTGAAAAAGTGGTCAGTGGTTCTCAAACTATTTCATGTCAAGGACCCCCATCTGACAATATGTTGTTCCAGGGACCTCCCCAGAAGCAAAGATTTGAGTTAAAAATGTTCGCTCTGAAAGATATATATATTCCAAATTTGCGCCACATTTTCACGATTTTTCAAAAATAGCTAATAGCTAAAGCATAACATAACACCAAAAGGGTTCCCGCCCAAAATGGATTAACCAGAAACTATCACTTCCACTCTTACTACACCTTTAAGTGCTGTGACAGCAGAGGCATTATAACCAGATGTCAAAGGTCTTGTTTTCATGAGTTGCCTATTACTCATATCCTTGTTTTTAACGCTAGCCCACCATGAGTCATATTCTGACCATGTTTCAGTTTACACATAGTACTGAAAAGGGAGATTATTGTTAACCAGGTCTATTCTATACATGGACAGTCCATCGCAGTCCATTTAAAATGAAGGCGAAATATTTTTTTTGTAAGATTGTGTACAGTAGTTTACAGTGTGTATCATAATTTCCACATTAATAAAGGTGAAGTATGAATTAAGCAATATTACACGAGAGGGTGTGGTTTAACGTGATTATTGCCACGACAGTGATGCGGTCAGGAACGAGACGAAGTCGAGTTCCTCAAGCATCACTGAAGTGATGAAGCTGAATTATTTGTTTTGATTATAGGTGTGGAGCGGTGCTCGTTTGAACCATGGCTAGAAGGCTGTTTCAACCAATCAGATTGCTTCCTCGAAACGACCTGTTGTATAATCTGTGTTAATGGGTAAGTGGAAGTGTGACACACAATGAGCTGAAGTGTCACGATGCGACTCAGATGTAATATTCACTTCTGCGTTCCTTTCGGAACTCGCCCTGCGTGGCTCGTTCCTGCAGCATCGCAGGCGTGCATTAATGACGTTAAACCACCCCCTCTCGTGTAATATTGATTAATACAGGACAGGAAAAACTACTGAACACCTTAACAACTCTAGCAGGGAACAAAGGGAACCGAGGGTTTAAGTATAGCAGGGATAACCAGACACAGGTGGTAATCAACACTGGGATTGGCTTTGAGACTAACAGGACACAGCTGATTTGCTGGGAGACTAACAGGACACAGCTGATTGGCTGGGAGACTAACAGGACACAGGTGGAGAAAACCAGTAATCACAGGTAGGGTGAGACCAGAGTGTAGAGTAGGAGAGTAGCGACACGCTTTGATCTCGCCGCACAGCGGGTGCCTGTGGGCTATAGTTCCATAGCCTGGCTAATAAGCACAGCGGGTGCCTATGGGCTATAGTTCCACAGCGGGTGCCTATGGGCTATAGTTCCATAGCCTGGCTAATAAGCACAGCGGGTGCCTATGGGCTATAGTTCCACAGCGGGTGCCTATGGGCTATAGTTCCATAGCCTGGCTAATAAGCACAGCGGGTGCCTATGGGCTATAGTTCCACAGCGGGTGCCTATGGGCTATAGTTCCATAGCCTGGCTAATAAGCCAGACCGAATCAGCCGTTGGCAAAAAAAACAATTGCCTGCCGGCGGATTACCACACGACAGTGTGATTTGAGTCTGGCTTATTAGCCAGGCTAATATTTCCAAACATTGCTCCTATGGCTGGAACTATCCCATTGAGATGAGATGAGCACTTCCGCATTCCATTGTTACAATGGGAGTCAACGCTAGTGTCGCCACTCTCTTACTATATTACTCTGGGTGAGACAACAGAGGTAACAAGGGTACAAGGACAACAGGAAACACTTCAAAATAAAAAGGTACACGATAACACATCACCACAGTTTGAAGTATGGGTGAATGAAAAGCAACTTGATCCAGGGTGGACATTTCTATTATTAGTGCAGGGTGGAACCAAATAACTCCTGGCACAGGTTTGCAATAGTCCTTAAAGTCAGTGACACATGTATGTGGTGAGCCCAGGAGGAACATGAGCAACACAACCTTCCCGTACACGGCGTACAGAGAGTTGTTAGGTTTAGAGCACTGTGTCATGTGCTGTGGCGGGAAAGGTACTCACATCTTTTTACTTCCATTTAAAGTAACAATAATGCAATACAGAAATACTCTGTTACAAGTAAAGGTATTATTGGCTTCAAAATGTACTTAAAGTGCCAAAAGTAAAAGTGATAATTGTACAGAATGTCCCATTTCAAGTTTTCAAATGTATAATAATCTTTTGAAAATAGCAACAATTGGCTGAAATGTATATAGGGCTGAAGTGGATTATGTTTTGTAATAATAATCAAAATCTACAAATGAAGTAACTAAAGATTTCAAATACTACTTTTACGTAGTGGAGTAAAAGTACAATATTTGCCTCTGAGATGTATAGTGAGTAGAAAGTACTGGAAGTTGGAAATACTCAAGTAAAGTAAAAGTACCTCATAATTGTACTGAAGTACAGTACTTATGTAAATGTACTTGGACTGCTGGTCATGTGGGGCAGATAGTTTCACCTGAGCCTGCATCCTTCCCATAATAACATATGAGTCACACCTGTTTAGTGTTTAGTCATCCAAGTTCAACCATAACACTGGCTCCATTTACTGTAACAAGCTGTATATGGTGGTGAATGTGCTTCTCTAATACAGTGTGCATTGTAAACAGAACTGCAGGATTATTGTAATGTATTTAAGGGATTGTGTTTGCACTATACACAAGCATGAAGCCTTAATGTGGCTACACTAAATGGTGCATTTATATAGCGCCTTTATCCAAGGCGCTTTACATAGATTGTGCATTACATTCACCCATTCACACACACATTCATACACCGATTGCGGCGGAAGCCTTGCAAGGTACCAACCAGCACATCGGGAGCAATTTGGGGTTCAGTGTCTTGCCCAAGGACACTTCGACATGTAGACAGGAGGAGCCGGGATTCGAACCGCCGACCCATGGATCATTGGACGACCTGCTGTACCTCTTGAGCCACAGTCGCTGGGACTACTGTACATGGACCCTACAGCCGCTGAACTTATAGCATTCACTGGGACTGTTTAGCAGCATGAAGTTACCACACAGAATGATCCTCTGATAGATAGATCAGCCTCCTGCAGAGCCACGCTGCAATAATGTAGGCTAGCTACTAGGGAAGTCCTGACTTTTTTCGCTTCCGATCCGATCCAGATACCACAATTTCTGTCTTAGCCGATACCGATACTGAATACCGATACCAGTGTCGTGATCTCATGTTGTGTTTATAGCTATCTAGCTATATATCTCGTCGTGTTGTGTTTATAGCAGACTCCTCACTCAAATGTGCAGTTTGCAGTTTGGGCAACTCCAAAGCAAACTCCACATGTTCCAACATTTCATCTACCTGCCATAGTGTCAACCCCTTACCCCTGTGTGGGATCGCTGGTTAGACTGGCATAGTGTCAACCCCTTACCCCTGTGTCGGATCGCTGGTTAGACTGGCATAGTGTCAACCCCTTACCCCTGTGTGGGATCGCTGGTTAGACTGGCATAGTGTCAACCCCTTACCCCTGTGTCGGATCACTGGTTAGACTGGCATAGTGTCAACCCCTTACCCCTGTGTGGGATCGCTGGTTAGACTGGCATAGTGTCAACCCCTTACCCCTGTGTCGGATCGCTGGTTAGACTGGCATAGTGTCAACCCCTTACCCCTGTGTCGGATCGCTGGTTATATTCACTGATACCGATATGAAAAATAAGGGCAGATCCGATACTTTTACCGATACAGTATTGGGACATCTCTACTAGCTACTGTACATTTCACATGGAAAAATACTAGGGGTGTAACAATACATTTTAACAGCGATACGATACATATCACGATACATGGTTGACGATACGATACATGGACGATATTGGTTCATTATGGCGATACGATACGATTCAATGATTTGAAATCGAAACAGTAACTATTTAAAATACATTGACATTATTATAAACTAGGTAAGTAAACCCCTCTTTTTATTTTTTCTTCTAAACATTGCAAAATACCACGCACACAAATGTAGTATTAATACTATTGATTATTTCCATTGCAAAACGATTCGATACGATACATAGTCATTGTTGCCGTTTTCATTTCGATATACTTCGATTCTTGAAATTAAAATCGATTTTTCGATGCAGTTACTATATCGTTACACCCTTAAAGAATACGGTATCATTCAAACTTAAGAGACAAGAACACAATTCTGCTTCTTCTATATAAAGTTGATCACCAATGTAGACTTTCAGTTCATGTTCGCTCAAATATGTAAATGTAATTACCTGATATGAGAATTTTGTTTGTGCATCTTTTCATAGTCCACAACATGCAGGAGCCTCTTTGGGGGCAATTAACACATGAACCATGAAAGCAGTTGTACAGTAAGTTGTACAGTAAGTTCATTATACTTTATTGAATCGGAGACGGACGTCTGCATTTAGCAGCACTTGGCTGGGGTCTGTGATTTCATTACAATTACTTGACTCAATACCAACAACTGGGATGACTTTACCAGACAGTGACCTTGTGGTTAGAGTGTCCGCCCTGAAACAGGGAGGTCAGGGTTCGATTCCCGGCCGGGTCATACCAAAGACTGTAAAAATGGGACCCAATGCCCTCCCTGCTTGGCACTCAGCATCAAAGGGTTGGATTGGGGGTCAAATCTACTAATCAAATGATTCCCGAGCGCGGCACGGCTGCAGCTCACCGCTCCTTGGCTGCGGCTCACCGCTCCAAGAGATGGGTCAAATGCAGAGAACAAATTTCACTGCCGTAATGTGTGTGACAAATCGTATGACTTTGACTTTAGAATGATCATACGCTTAGTAACAGGACTGCATTTTGCTATAGCATTAAAGGGGCATTCCACTCATTTTCAACATTTTCCTATGTCATTAATGTACCTTAGAGCTGTTGTGTGGAAATAATAAACACAAAATGTGGGGACTTTTTTATTATTTCCACACAACAGCTCTAAGGTATATTAATGACATAGTAAAATGTTGAAAATGGGTGGTTTTCCCCTTAAGCTGCATTTAGTTTGCTCCATTTGAATCACACATGCCTTACCCAGTGGTGGACAGTAACCAAGTAGGCTGTACATTGTTATGCTATTGTGATTAATAATAATAAATACACAATATACCAGATCCTTTCTTTATGTGTGTGTTAATAATGAAACTGTGTTTTGTTTCATTTTGCTTTTGGCTGCTGTCTAGATGTATAGTGAAACTGTCTCCATCCAGCTTTTCCTCTCATTGGAGCTCCAGGCTTGCACAAATCAATGACTTTGGGTCCCTCTGGTGGAACCATGGATGAGGGCATGCTGTCGTTGTGAAATTAAATTGGAAGTAATGAAATGAAATGATTACTATATTTACCCAGGGTATCTGGGCTAAGCTCAAGAACTTGTTTCCAGCCAAGCCCTGCTCATAGAACATTTCATCGTAGTGGTTCAATGCCTTGTTCAAGGGCACTTCAGCGGTGGTAATTTTAACGTGTCGGACCGCTGATTCGAACTGGCGACCTTCCGGTATCAAGACCGCTCCGCAATCCGTTCGGCCACCGCTGCCACAGTGATGACAAAAGAATGAGTGCTCAGACTAAAACAAATTAAAAAATCACACCCGTGTGAAGTGAGGGGCGCTTTGTGTTGCCACAAAGTGCACCGAAGTTTGAGTTGTAGAGGACATTTGACCTAATTGTCTCCACCAGGCCGAAGGCATGGGGAGAGAGTATGTGTTGCACACGTCCGTCCGTTTATGTATCCGTGTGTCCGTCCGTCCGTCTGTGGACAGCTAATCTCCGGCACCATTGGCTTCATCGCAGCCATACTCTGCACACACACTCCCTGAATGCCACAGCTGAACCTCTGCCCCAAGGTTTTCACCTTGGCCTCTTATAGCGCCACCAGGAGGCCGCTTTGTGCAAAACAATCTTTTGGACAGTACACCTACAGATGTTGTCCAAACTTCACGCAAATTGGTACACAGTCTCTCTAGAGCCATTCAACGAAACAGGTCTTTCAGATTTTTCAGATTCCATCCTGATTGGCTAATATTGGCCTCAAAAGTTCGCAGGAGTGCTCAGTTTCAAACAAAATGCCGCAAATCATGAACACATCGTGTGATTTCCGTGAAATTGTGCACGCACATTGCCACTAGGCCGAGGAAGAAATGCCACTGGAACATTTTCAACTCGGCCTCATGGTGGCGCTATAACTGGCCGATTAGTGTTTTTACCTCTAACTGCACGGATCTGTGTCAAACATTGTATGCACACTCCCTAGAGGCCAAGGAAAAACCTTTGCCTGGAATTTTTCACATCTGCTCTTTATAACGCCACCAGGAGGCCGACATATGCAAAACACATTTTCTAATATTACTCCTTCAGATTTTATATGCTCTCCATTGTCATGGAGTGTTCATTTTTTCCACAGTATTTTGATTTAGTCTTAGTCTTTTGAATAACACACCATTTAGTCTTAGTCCTATTTAGTCTTCTGAAAAACCTTAGTCGACTTAATCTTTAGTCTTAGTCTTAGTCTTAATGCAATGTTAATTTTACCAGAAAATATTTAGTCTTAGTCTTTTGAATACCACACCATTTAGTTTTAGTCCTTTAGTCTTCTGAAAAACCTTAGTCGACTTAGTCTTTATAGTCTTAGTCAACAGAATTAACACTGCGGGGTGGGCACATGGGCAGGGTGAATAGCAAATGTTGCTATAATTTTTGTGAAATAGTTTTTAATTGAGATTCAACAAAACCAGAGCACCCGTTTCGGATGTTATCACCCGATAATCAAGAGAATGTTCATAAACAGCATCGTAGAAATACCCCCAGTATGTGATAATCTTTGTGCAGGAGCCCCCACAGAGGCTCCTGCACAGAATGTTGTGGACTATGAAAAGATGCACAAACAAAATTCTCATATCAGGTAATTACATTTACATATTTGAGCGAACATGAACTGAAAGTCTACATTGGTGATCAACTTTATATATAGAAGGAGCAGAATTGTGTTCTTGTCTCTTAAGTTTGAATGATACCGTATTCTTTAAGGGTGTAACGATAATATAGTAACTGCATCGAAAAATCGATTTTAATTTC
This sequence comes from Electrona antarctica, assembly GCF_951216825.1. NCBI lineage: Eukaryota > Metazoa > Chordata > Actinopteri > Myctophiformes > Myctophidae > Electrona > Electrona antarctica. The sequence continues at coordinate 3,882,131 of NC_136810.1, read as the reverse complement.
AAGAATCGAAGTATATCGAAATGAAAACGGCAACATTGACTATGTATCGTATCGAATCGTTTTGCAATGGAAATAATCAATAGTATTAATACTACATTTGTGTGCGTGGTATTTTGCAATTTTTAGAAGAAAAAATAAAAAGAAGGGTTTACTTACCTAGTTTATAATAATGTCAATGTATTTTAAATAGTTACTGTTTCGATTTCAAATCATTGAATCGTATCGTATCGCCATAATGAACCAATATCGTCCATGTATCGTATCGTCAACCATGTATCGTGATACGTATCGTATCGCTGTTAAAATGTATTGTTACACCCCTAGTATTTTTCCATGTGAAATGTACAGTAGCTAGTAGAGATGTCCCAATACTGTATCGGTATCGGGAAAAGTATCGGATCGGCCCTTATTTTTCATATCGGGTCATATCGGTATCAGTGAATATAACCAGCGATCCGACACAGGGGTAAGGGGTTGACACTATGCCAGTCTAACCAGCGATCCGACACAGGGGTAAGGGGTTGACACTATGCCAGTCTAACCAGCGATCCCACACAGGGGTAAGGGGTTGACACTATGCCAGTCTAACAAGCGATCCGACACAGGGGTAAGGGGTTGACACTATGCCAGTCTAACCAGCGATCCCACACAGGGGTAAGGGGTTGACACTATGCCAGTCTAACCAGCGATCCCACACAGGGGTAAGGGGTTGACACTATGCCAGTCTAACCAGCGATCCCACACAGGGGTAAGGGGTTGACACTATGGCGGGTAGATGAAATGTTGGAACATGTGGAGTTTGCTTTGGAGTTGCCCAAACTGCAAGTGCACATTTGAGTGAGGAGTCTGCTATAAACACAACACGACGAGATATATAGCTAGATAGCTATAAACACAACATGAGATCACGACACTGGTATCGGTATTCAGTATGGTAACAAGACAACTCACCCCTAAACTCACTTTTGGTGAGTTGTCCAGACAACTCACCCCTAAACGTGAAGACATCTCACCCCTGCTTTTTTAGGGGTGAGATGTCTTCACTTTCCGGGGTGAGATGTCTTCACTTTTGGCCACTTTCGGGGTGAGATGTCTTCACGTTTAGGGGTGAGTTGTCAGGACAACTCACCAAAAGTCTGACTGAATATGTAGCCTTTGAGCTATACTTTACTGAATATTTCACAAGAATATAACACAAGAGTCAAATGTACGGTCAAATGTAATGTAGTTTATTTAAATATAGAAACATTGTAAACAAAGTTCAAACAGCAGTTTGTACAAAAAATATAAAAAAAGGTAAACATCAAAAGTTTAGAAAAACATCAGTATGTGATAATCACCTTAGAAATACCCCCAGTATGTGATAATCACCTTAGAAATACCCCCAGTATGTGATAAGCACCTTAGAAATACCCCCAGTATGTGATAAGCACCTTAGAAATACCCCCAGTATGTGATAAGCACCTTAGAAATACCCCCAGTATGTGATAATCACCTTAGAAATACCCCCAGTATGTGATAATCACCTTAGAAATACCCCCAGTATGTGATAATCACCTTAGAAATACCCCCAGTATGTGATAATCACCTTAGAAATACCCCCAGTATGTGATAATCACCTTAGAAATACCCCCAGTATGTGATAATCAACATACTGGGAAATCCGGAACTGAAACTATGGGAGCGTTTGCTTTTTGTGTCAATGACGGAGGCGCAACGCTCGGCACGGCGACTCGCTCGGCTAGCGCCTCGCTCGGCGGTGCCTCACGTGGCTCAAGGCCACCAGAGCCGACTCAGCGCCGTCCGAGTTACGTCCTGATAGGCAGAGAATAGTAAATATTAGTAGTCCCTAGTTTCCATGCCCCGACAATAGAGTTGGAAATGACATGTTCAGCAGGGGGAGTCCTTGACCAGGCTATGTCTGCACCACCATCATGACGCTTTCACCATGGCAAGACGTGTTTTCTCTCGCTCGTGTGCGTCTTCAGACTCAAAGTCACGGATTTTTCCACATTTTCTCTTTCTCCTCCTATGGTGTACGGATTCCTATCTTAATATACCAAGGGGATTACATCGAGGTGAAATGGAGAAAAACGAAACTGTAAAAGGGGATTTTCAACCGGATTCTCATAGCGACTTTTACCTGGTCAGTGACGAAAACAACGAGAACAATGGTAAGCGTCCTGGACACGGCATAGGAGCTATTCAGTCCTTATTAGCCCGAAGAAACAAGCTCCAGCTTAGCAAAGTGAAGAGATCTTTCTGTCTCATTACTTTGTTACTGTCTGGCGACATCGAAAGTAACCCTGGTCCCGTGAACACACGACAAATGACAAGACTGCTCCGGAGTGGACAGGTAACGGTGGAGAACAATGGAATCGCCGTCGACACAGCAACACCAATGTCGACCAGCCAGGCGACGACCAACAACAACAACACCGCTGGCATCCTTCCTCACCAGCCAACCTGCACACCCATGCTGAATATACACGCTGACGTCCCGGTTGTGGATATTATATTCGCAAGAGCCGAGCGCGTCCCAGGCAACAGCAGGATGCGGAGGAGTGATCTAACGTCGGCGGCAGTCGAGGCACAAGACACGGTCAACACCACCATATACAGGCGTGAAGAGTCTCCACATCCAACCACGGGGGACAACGCGGCTGGAGACGGACCTAATCGGCCACACCGTGATACTTTACCTGCTATTTTTCCAGTCGACACCATGGCTCAATCAACCCCACCAGAGCCCACAACAAACCTGGACGAGGGACCCCATCCCCCACTCCCGCCACCCCACGACGACCCCCACGCACCCCCCACCCTCCCCCCACGGCAACCCGCGGCTACTACAGACATCAACAATGGCCCTCCGCTCTCCTACTTCACCACGGAGGAAATAGGCACCATAGTCAGAGCCAACGGACTACATATCTTTCACCTGAACGTCAACAGCCTTGGACCCAAAATGGCTGAAATCAGGCATATGTTTCAATGCGGTAAGGCTAACATCATTAGCTTCTCTGAAACTAAACTTGATGAGTCAACCAAAGACCCAGAAGTTGAAATAGAGAACTATTCTTTGATCAGAAACGACAGAAACAGGCATGGTGGTGGTGTGTGTATGTATATTCACAAAGACACTGAATATGTTACTCGTACTGACTTACAGCATGATGAAATTGAAACTGTGTGGGTTGAATTAATTTTCAAAAAGGCTAAATCGGTATTAGTGGGCACCGTCTACAGACCGCCTGACCAACATGGGTTCTATGATATACTTGAGGGGTGCTTAGCTGGGGAGGAATGTGTAGAGAAAATCCTGATTGGCGACTACAATACAGACATGCAACGTAAGGAAGCACCTGTGTTTAAGTCATTCAGTAAGTTCTGTGATCTACATAGTGTCAGTCAGCTAATTACCCAACCCACAAGAGTGTGTGATTCTACTCAAACTGTCATTGATCTCATTCTGTCCTCGGACAAATCCAGAATCTCCAAGAAAGGGGTTATTGTATGTGGGCTTAGTGATCATTTTATGATATTCTGTACCCGCAAAATACAAAAACTTAAGACCGGCTGCCACAAAACAGTCATATCAAGGGACCTCAAAACCTACTCTAGTGAGGTCTTTAACCAAGAATTGGAGAGTCTGGATTGGTCCGATGAGCTTAAAAGCACACTTGTCGAAGAAGCTTGGCTTGGCTTCAAAACCAAATATACATCAGTACTGAACAACATGGCTCCTTTGAGAACCACCAGGGGCAAAACCCGCTCGGAACCATGGATGAATTCGGACATACTGGCTGCAATGAAAGCCAGAGAAAATGCTCTGAATTTCTAAAATGCAAGTCAAAGCTAGCCAAGCGCTTCGACAGTGTTCGCCAAGCTCGTTTGGACAACCTAAATACCCAACGAATCAAGCTAAGAAACAGTGTAACTGCCATGACCAAATCAGCTAAAAGTAACTTCATCAATGATAAAGCACCGGAAACCAAAACAATCCTCGTGAGCTCTGGAAGCTACTAAACAATCAACTAGGCTGCGGTCAGAAACTAAAAACCAGGTTTTCAAACATAAACATCAAATCGGACAACACTCTCATCACTGACAACCTTGATGTGGCCAACTACTTGAATATCTTCTTTACAAAGATAGCAACAACTCTGGTTAACAAACTGCCCTCCCACTCTGGGCTCTTTGGTGTAGAGCACATTACAACCTTCTACAGAAACCTAGGTGTTTGTAAAGACGATTTTAAACTAGTTATGGTAACAACTGATGAGGTAATTAAGAAACTGAGTGCCCTCCAACCCCACAAGGCCACAGGCCATGACAATATTCCCTCCAAATTTCTCAGAGACTCAGCCATCTCTATAGCTACAATCATCACCCACATAGTAAACCTCTCCATCAAACAGGGACAGGTCCCCCAAGATTTCAAACTGGCCAAAGTAACCCCCTTGCACAAGAAAGGGAGTAAATTAGACCCCGGCAACTACCGCCCTATTTCTATTCTTAGCTCCATCTCGAAAGTGATGGAAAAAATAGTCTATGAACAGGTTGAAAAGTATCTTGCCACTAATAAATTAATGTACGAGTTCCAATCTGGCTTCAGAACGTCCCACTCCACTGACACATGCCTTCTCTATTTGAGCGACCACATCAAACATGAGGTGGATGCTGGCAAATACTGCGGCATGGTCATGCTGGACCTCCAAAAGGCTTTTGACACCGTGAACCACTCCATACTGGTTAACAAGCTAAAGGCAATTGGTTTCGATAGCACATCAGTGAGCTGGATGCAATCCTACCTGGAGGGGAGAGAACAGATGGTGGAGGTGAATGGAACACTGCCCCCCCCCTCCCAGTGAGCTGTGGCGTTCCACAAGGGAGCATACTAGGGCCTTTACTGTTCCTAATATATGTTAACGACATGACTTCAGCTTGTGACTGCAACTTGTTCCTGTTCGCAGATGACTCGGCACTGCTAGTCTCGGACAGGAACAAACTGCAGGTTGAAAAGACCCTCAGCTCTGAACTCGGTAGAATCTGCACCTGGCTCGCTGATAACAAACTATCGTTACACCTGGGAAAAACTGAATCCATTCTCTTTGGCTCTAATAGTAATCTCAGCAAGGCTTCTTGGTTAGAGTGGGTGACAATGTTATCACACGTAAAGATGAAATTACCTACCTAGGTTCCATCCTGGAGGCTAATCTTTCCAGTGATAAAATGGCCACCAACGTAATCAAAAAGGTCAACCATAGAACAAGATTCCTTTACAGGATCTCCTCACTGGTCAACAAAAACACCTTGAAGACCTTAACAGGAGCCCTTGTACAGGGTTTCTTTGACTATGCATGCACCTCCTGGTACCACAGCACCTCAAAGGCCCTTAAAACCAGGCTCCAGACTTCCCAAAACAAACTGGTCAGGCTCCTACTTGACCTCGCCCCCCGAACCCACCTCACCCCTGCCCACTTCGACAGGCTAGAATGGCTTAGGGTCGACGACAGAGTACAGCATCTTGCAATGGGTCTGGTCCACAAGATTCGATACACCACCAAGATACCCATGTACCTGTCTAGATACTTCCTTAATGTTAACGAAGTCCACACCCACAACACCAGAGGGAGTGCAACGAACCATGTACAACCCAGATTCGGCACAAACAAGGGACTAAATTATTTTCGCTCCTATGCCACCAAAATGTGGAACGCCCTACCAACAGTCATTAAGACATGCAAATCCCTTGACTCCTTCAAAACCGCTCTCAAAGGGCACCTACGGACGGCTGCAATTCGAAACTGGCCCCTGTAAAATCGGAATCCCTCAAACACGGACGCAAGGACAACACAAGAGACGGTCGCGGCCACACAGCCAACTCAAGGTATGGCCACTGAGCCGACTTGGGGACCCAACGCAAGGACAACACAAGAGACGGTCACGGCCACACAGCCAACCCAAGGTACGGCCACGGAGCCGACTTGGGGACCCAACACAAGGACAACACAAGAGACGGTCACGGCCACACAGCCAACTCAAGGTACGGCCACGGAGCCAACTTGGGGACCCAACGCAGCTCCTCCAAGGAAAACCAACAAATTAACGGAGCTGAACGTGAATCCCCCCCACCGCCCACCCCTTTTTTCCCTCACTGTATATGTTTCTTTTCCCTTTTTACCTCCTTTATGATGAATTCCTGTTCTGTCCTTTGTCTATATAGAAGTGTCTATTTGTACGTCTCTAAATGTTTTTGATGATTTGAACATGGTGGACCCTATTGGAAACAAGTGTAATGCTTAATTGGGTCGTCCACACAGTTAACAGCCTTTGTATTGAGTTTGTGCTTGAAATGTACTGTAATTCTGCAAACTGTTAATACATTTTTCAATCAATCAATATTATGAGGAACAGTTGAAACAAACAGACACGTTGTGAGCTTTACATCTGCTAATTTTAAAACGGTTTGAACAATCAATCATTGTAAATTTGGAATATTAATATTAATATTAATATCATCATTTTAGGTCTCCTAAGGCTTTAGGGTCCCTGGCAGTGGCACAAAATATAATTAATTTCAAATGGGGAATTGGCGATACACCATGCAGACAAAATGGGATTCAAATCATGCTTGACACGA